>NC_092632.1:45792956-46117816 GCF_039555335.1 Amphiura filiformis | reverse complement strand
CAATGTCCATATCTCTACATAATGACCTGAAAGTGCACCATGCCATTATAACACACAACTCTACAAAGAGCATACCTGCAACTTGGTGACTGTCAGACACCTACCTACCTTCATAATAAAAGTTCTATTAATTAAAATATTCAACTTATTTTATGCTCCAGATGCTTCAGTAACTTCTAAAAAAAGGGGGCATGTTATTAGAATTAAATAATTAGCATATGTGGGATTTCTTGATGCAAATAATAGTTTAACTATCACAGGATATTAAATAGATAGAACTTGTAATTGTGAAACCAAAAAATTATCACAATCACTGAAACTCATTCCTGACCATTTTCCTGTGATTCTGTTTAGATTTGACCTAATTCAATAAATGATAGGCCTATAATACATGTACAATAATAAGGTTTGGGCCACAGATTTGGGAGATAAAGGTCCATTGATGGTGTTCATTGGAGAAGGGTCACTTACTTATTAGGTCAAAACTGGTAAATAAAATTAATACAAAAATATGTTTACTTCCGTATCATAAAAGACATACTCTGCTGTAATATATAACAATTGTGACAAATCTTCAAATTCGGCAAAATTGGTCCATTATTTGTGACAGAATTTCACTGTTAATGTGTGACATGATTTCAAAATTGTCATCTATTTGGGTCTGAGTGGATCAGCCACTCAGTAGCAAAAAGATGACAATTTTGAAAATTGAGTTATTACCTTTCCAAACTGATGTTTAAACTCTTACAGGCCTGGCATACTTAGTTGCAACGTTATGAACAGTTCATATGTTCATTTTCTGTGTTGTTTTGGTTTGTTTTGGTTTTTGTTTGCTTATAGATGTACCTCAATTAGCAAATCACATAATGAATTTCTCTGAATGAAATCCAACCTTCAATGTAATTTGTGACCAGTTTTGTAAAAATCTGAAATTTCCTGGCCGTGGATAAAATTACTTCACAAAATATCTTTTAAACCAACCTGAGACAAAAATAGGAAAACAATAACAAGCATAGTGATGAAAAGCCTACATGTATATAACAGGACCACATCAGTATTGGTTGCATTACACAGTACCGTATATCCGCATAGCGAACTGTGTGGAATTTATACAAGGGAACAATGCCAGCATATCAATAGTGTCAATATCTAACAGCTGGCATTTAATTTCCAACCTCACACACACACACATATACTCAAATAGTCCCTGGTACTTGAAAACCTAGGAATAGCAATATTCCTGATTTCATTATAAATTCAATGACAAACTCTATTGAAGATAGTTTTGTGTGAAGCAAAAGTGACAAGTCATTATGCGTCAGTTCTAAAGAATCTGACATTTGAAGTATGCTGCACGTAGGTGTCAGGGGTACAAAAGTGGGGCACACTTTTCACTGTCTAAATCTAGAATCATATTTTCTGCCATTTCACCTACCACAAGACCAAAGACAAAGGAAGAATGTTTACCATGTTTACTGTACTACTTAATCGGGAAGATTCAAGTCAACCAGATACCACTATGTAATGTGTGAAGCTGAAATGTCCATTTGGGTCATTCGGTAACACCATAACCTGTGAGAAAAGCTAACCGATAATTTGAATCTGTAGAACTTTTATCTACTGTATCAACCAAGTTATCATGAGACTTCACATTGTATAAATGATTGAAGGTGCTTACAAAGTAGGCTCAGCCTGTTTGCCAAAAACATCAATAATTCTATATAGCAAAGCATATAGAAGGTATCCAAAAAAAAAATGCCATCATTTGGGTTCTTTGTGTAGGGTTGAGATCTATTCGGATCAGGTGATATGATTGGGCATTAAGATGTAAAGTCATATATTGAATACTCATGGCACTTTGTATGACACATGTATAGTAGACCTTTGGTTCTTTCTACAGACTAATATGGATTAACTCTCCTTTCATCATGCTCATGCAACAGAAGATAATATCACTGTCCAAGCAATAATTAGTCTCTTTGACCAAGATTTTCCTTACCTAGTTGGTCCCAAAGTTGCCTATGTTTGTCCGTCATGGGCGTCCCCTGTTGTTTCCATAGTTGTAGTCTTGGATCCACCATAAACTGTTCTGTCATGAGTGTTAACATCCTAGCACCATTTGAATCACGTACCCTTAGCATTTCCCTCACCTGCGATTGAGACAATGGACAACAGAAATATTCACAGGTCTGTAAAATTATGTCATGGTTCTACTTTCCATCTCCAACATAAGGAATGTACTTCTTGATTACAAGTTAATTTTAGTAGTGAAAATTTTCTGTGTGGTGCCGAGTTTCAAGAAATTTGCATGTCCCTCTCCTTTCCGCACCAGACATCACACATTATACCGGGCTTCAAAATAACCAAAGGCAACTGAGCCATGTCCTCATCACTTCCATGCAGCCCTACAAACTTGCCTGCTTCATAACTCCATAATCAACATACAAATTTCTTGGATTATTCTTATTATACAATTGCCTTAATAATGGTTGCCCTTCATAAAAAATACAGTACCTTTGAAAAGAGAGAGTTGAGTTGTTTCCCTGAGTCATAGTAACCCCCTTGCTGTAGGTAGAGTTTCACCTGTTCCTGTACTTGCTCTTCATCTAGATGCCAGCAACTATCATCATCTATACTGGCACCTGCTGTAGGGTCTGGAGCACCTGTAATCAAAATATATATGTGTATCATGATACAATTCAAGTAGTGCAAAATTTATCCTCAATTTATCCACAATGACAATTATCATTAATATATGCTAGGATTAGGTACATTTAGAGGTCTTACTAAATAAATTAGATATATATCTATGGAGAGCAATACCTTCAATAACTTCATACAGTATGGAGAAGACTACCTTCAATAACACTATTAGTTTTTTTGGTCTCTGTACAGGTCTAATAATAATCCCAAAACCATAGAAATACAGGCCTGCTTGTAATTTTAATGAAATATTCATTTCAAAAACAACACCAAATTTACATCATTTTGGAAATATAGTGAGATTCACTGCAAATAAAATTATTCCCACAGATCAATCACTAATTTACATCTATACAGTACACAAATAATTTTACTTGCAGCCTCATTGATCCGGACAATGTGATGTATTACATTGTACCTTTAATTCATCAGCTGAATTTAAATTGATTGTGAATATTGGAATACAATTTCATGCCTTTACCTTGCACAAGGTGTACACATCTAAATTTTCACAAAGGGTCAAGCAATTTGGTATTTAAAGAAAACATGAGAAAAGGAAAACAGTCTGGACACGTTGTCCATTCTTAGGAACACTTATTCCAGCACTTGTTGTTCCCAGTGCATATGCAGGCAGACCATGTTGACTAAATGGCATGGTAAATAGTGCATACATTACTGGGCCCGAGCTAGAAATTAGATAGTCTACTTCACATCCTTTTCTTTATTCACTAAACATAGCTCCCATCTATCCCAAGTCTATTTCAAATGGACACTCCAACACAAAACTGCATCCATTTTGTGAAAGAGAAAACTTTCATCCCCATACAAAATGCTGGCAGTCCCAAATAGTCTCATACACAGTACACAGTCCGAAAAACACCATTCACTGGTGTAATCATTTTCTTAACCCCCTAGTTGCAGAGTATTGATAATATTATCCACACCACACTACACAGTTCAGTGAATCGGATAATTAATGTGAAGTATTGAACTGTGGCACTAAAGGGTGTTGATAATAGAAGTGGGTTGGAGTGCGTTTTCACTCAAGTGCTTTCCATCTGTTCGGTAAAAGGCCCTTGGACGGTTTTAAACCCTAATGTGTATGCACTGTATTGAGAGGTCAGTGCTGCTGACCACATCATACACACCATGGCCAAAGGGGCCGCAGCGTATTTATCCACAGCATTGTCCAACGCAAGGGTTTTTAAATCTTGCCCACAAGTTGGCTAAAATTTCAAAAGACCACTGCACAGCAATACTACCCATTAGCAACCAAATCTTTTTCCAACCGTATTGCATGTCGGCTGCTTACTGTAAAAACATCTTTGATCAACTCGAAATGATCACAGCTTTAAGTTGGGACTTTGGATTTTAAAGAGCCTTATTTGTACAGTTCTGTTCATTGTGTATGAAACCTAAATAATGAATGGAACTAAAACATTACAGCTTCAAGTTTACCAATTCGCATCAGTTCACACATGTTGATTCAGCTACAGCCCAACACCCCACCAAACTTAGTTCATGTTATAAGACTTGTCAACTTGATGCCCATTTGCCTTATTGATTAGCCTGATCATAGACAAAGCATGTTCAAGTTATGAGAAGCGAGTACATTGCAAAGCTAATGTTTAGGTAACATAACTTGCGAAAAAATAACAGTTTTAAATGAAATCAAACACGCTAAATACTAGTATAGCAAGATAGCCAGCATTACCCTATTCTTTCCAAATTTTTGGTTGTACGATGCCAGTGCAAACCATGTACTAACCATATGCGCATGTATGTGCGTGCAAATCATTAGGCAGCTGTTTGCAATGATGACACAGCAAGCAATATTTCACTTACAGCTTGTTTCAACTTCCTTTATAGCTGGCATAAACCTCAACAAAGTATGCTACATGTATTACAATCTTTCCCTGTTCTTTGCTTGTTGGTTGATAAATACCAAGCATTGTGCAATATAATCATACATTTTTTTTACTTCGCTTTCAGATTGGTATTGACCTATGTAGGTGCGTGTTTCACTGGTCGCATTAAATCATAATCCCACAGAGCGTATACACACGCATGAGGGTGGGTTGTCAGCACGCTTGCATCGCAACTCTACGTAAAATCACTTACGCTTCAAACTTGAGATAACAAAGTGCAAATGTTGAGGAGAAAAAATAATTTCCACACCCTACATGAGAAGGGATATAAACCTTATTATCAAATCACATTTCCAGTGATCTTACAGATCATTGATACAACAAATATGAAATGTGTAGACCTGTGTGCAAGTGTCAAATTTAAACTAAAGCTCTAATCTAACTTTATTGTATATTAATTTCTAAACAAAGTTATCAAATAGCAAATTAATTGTAAGACAAAAATGCTGCTATCATTAGACATCCATCATTACAAGTCACAGCATGATGGTAATATTAGGATCCTCCCTCTCAGGCAGGGTGCAACATCACTTCTCCTCCTCTACTATTACCAAGGTAACATAACACCAGTTCCATGACCTGATTTAAGGTCACTTGTGCACTCATTCACATGTACAGTGCAATGTAAAAATTAATCAACTTTTGAACAGTTTAAAACAATACAACTGTTTTTCCATAATTAACTTGATGCTGATTGCATATCATTGGTTCAATTTTGCTTTCACACAAACAGGTTTTAACCTTCCCTCTCCAACAGTGCCGGGTCACTCATTCATCCTTGCGGCAATCCAGCAGTCCTCCAGTCTGGTATGAATTTAGGGTCTCAGTAAGGTGCAAGGGTCATTTCCGCTTACAACTCACCTTGCTCAACAACATTTTTACATAACACCTTAAAGTTGCACTTTATGAACCCTTTTCTCTGAAGACATGCCTGAAGGTACAGACCTGAAATATGTCAGCCTGGAAGGTGAATGTTCTTTTAATTCTAAAATTAATTTTAGCTTACATAAAATATGTACAATGTGAATATGCTAGTATGTTACAAGCTATAATTCGCTACTTGCATGGTTCCGCCATTATGCACAATGTGCAGGGAGAGCCTCAAACTGGCAGCATACATAAAATGGGAATTGAACCAGTCATATAATATAACCTCTGTGTAAGGTTACGTAATTCTTCCTTTCATGTATGCTGCCAGTTCGAGGCTCTCCCCGCACATACATGTAGTGCATAATGGCGGAACCATGTAAGTAGCGAATCACTGAAAAACTTAGTTACAATGTTATTTGAGTAGACTGTCCAGTGTCTCCCTAGTGTAGGAGCACACAGAAATAAATTTACAGGTAGACCCACAGGTGTGGTTCTGATACAAGTTGAACACATGACCATTCAAACTTGTATTTTCCTGACTTGAAAGAATTAAGGAAATCACCATCAAGGGCTCATTTATACACAGGGTAATTAGTGGGATATATTTAAATACATGTATATAAAACCCATTAAGACCCAAGGTCAAGTTGCAGACTTAATAAAAATAGCCACTGTGATGACTTCCTAGTCTATTCTTGGATTGCATTCACCCAGCCTGGTGTAGGCAATAGCCTGAATGCTTCCTTCAGTCCTGATCCAGTCAGTCAGCCAGGCCAGCCAGGACTCACAGGCATAAGAATAAACTTAGAATAGGGGTCGTCAACCTTTCGCCATCTTGTGGTTTTAATCGATATGGCTGCATTCCTGTTTATTGTCATGAGTGCGAATCTATATGTGACATGATCAAGGGGAATGAGTCACATGTCGACCCTGGTCGAAAATGAGTTTTACATTTATTCCTATTAAGAGGACATTAGAGGCCAAAATGACATCACACTGGCAACCAATATTATAAAAGGTACTTTGTATTTTTGGGTGAGTGTAGTCAGTGATGTCACTGCTTATTTCATCGGTTACAGCTTCAAATGGAGAGAGTTTGCAGAAAGCATTGGTAAACACACATTTATAGATACTGTAGAGATTCTCATGCAAAAGAGCTTCCTCGATGAATGGACGTCACCTGACTACACTAAACCAAAAGGTACTTTACAATGTCTATCATCAGAAGGCATAAAATAAACACTGAAGACAACTCCAGTATCATCATGTTGCCCTACCAAATACACCAGACTATTATTGTTGTTGAACTATTTTAGATCAAACCTCTTATAAAATATTACTCAAGTTAACTTTTGACTACTAAAACTTTGCATTGAGTATACATTGTATAATATATGGGCCCTGCAACAAGATGAGTATTTATTCCAATAATATTTTGTCAATCTGCAATGTTAACTTTTAGTGTCCTGTTCTAGGCTTAAATATCACACAGTAGCCAGTTGACTAATCACAGTTTTCCTTTCCATGGGTATTCAATGTCCTGATGTAGTTAATGCCTGCTGGCTCACATGCCAAAAATAAACCTACATCTAGAGGCCAACTTTATGCACTGTTAACAGTCTTTTTCCTCTTCAATTTTTTTTTGTAGTCACATCTTATAGGCGCATAAAAAGAGCTTTTGTTTCTTGATATAGGTAGAGGTACCATAAAGGTAGTTAAACATGCAAAAAGTAACTGCGGTCAGTTTAGAAAATCAACATGTGCAATGTTATGATAAAACCTGAGAATATTAATATGACAAGTTCTTGCCCCTGTAAAGAACCCAGTTGAAGAATAAATTCTGCAACCTGTGAGCCATCGCTTTGAGAATTAAAGAAACAGCGATCGAAAACCCAGGAAGGGAATTTCTCACTGCACTAGTTCTCTTGTTCGAGAATGCTTTGTGTGCAAATCAATAGGGCATCCAATGGAGCAAACTGCAACTTTTGAAATTTACATTTCCTTGGGATTTTCGATCACTGTGTCTACATTTCTTGACCAATTTCAACAACTGAGGTCTTAAATCAGAGTCAACAGATGTAGCTATTGTTTGTTGATGAATGCTGATCACAAAACCTTGCTGTGAAGGTTCCCAAATCTATCTTAATCAGCCATAAAAGATCATTTCTCCCATTTTCATCCAATATGTGGAATACCCTTCCTAAACTTGTTGTTTCTACTCAGGATATCGTCAGCCTACTACATGTATGCTAATTGCCCAAGTCATTTTTTGTAATTTTGAGAACAATGTACAAAAAGATGGTTCAAGCATACATTTAAACATAATTATTCACCAATCTTTGCACAAGAACAAATGATAATGAGACAAATTAAAGGGGATAATCCAAAATAATAAGGGTGATTACGTAACTGATGCATGCTTGAACCACATTTTGTACTTTATTCTCAAAATTACAAAAAATAACTTGGGCAATTATCGTAGTAGGGCGACGATATGGAGCTTCAAGCGAGAGGTTAACTGCTACATTTGTGTCAAACCGTCAGCACTAATATGTACTAGTTTTAGTCTCTATAGCTGCCTTGATTAGCTTTGACATTTAAAAAAAAAGTATAACCTACCTGGTAATTGGTTAATTTTAGATTTTGACTTGAGTATCTCATCAGCCAATTTCTGTGCTGTTGGTAGCACATTTGTATGATGTTCTGTAATGAGGTACTGGGCAAACTTCTGAAGTTGTTCTCTATCCATCTGCAGTAATGTCTCTGAGATGGGTAATCGCAATTGCACAACCTTTGACCGTCGTATTCTGTACAAGGAAAGCGCCACCACATGTTGGCACCAAAATATATCCCGATTTCCACACGTACACTTGACGGATGTAATCTTACACCTATCAAAACTAATAGACACCTGATGTGCTTGTTCTGGTTCATTATAAAGTTGATTTCCTTGTTCTGTTACAGTCCCACTTAGATGAAAACCTGGAGAAAACGACAAAAAGCAAAGAAAATTAGGGTTAAAGGTCATGATCAAAAAATGAAACATTATTATAAAGTATTGTACTTAGCTCAATCTGTGAATACACATATATCCACCCAGTGCACCAATCAGGCCCCCCTTCACATAGCCATTCCTCTTACATACCATGGTCATTCTGTTCAACAACACCATGATCATCTGATGAATCTAAGACTAAACATGACAGCAATGGAACTAATTGAAACAACCAAGGTATCTCAGTTCAGCTTGCAAAAGCACGACAAAGTGAGCGCCAAGGGGCAAGAGAGACCAGGCCAGACAAGTTTGCTCATGTTTTCCCCCACGAACCCTTGTGGGGTTTACCCCGCACAGGTGAACAAACACACCACGAATTTGGCAAATTGTAAGTTGAGCTGCACTTTTTCTTTTAACTGAAGCATATCACATGACTATTCACAGGTATTGGATTTTAAAATGTGTGAATGTATGCACAACCTGATGTAATTTGTATACAAAGGTGTAAATATACCGATTTAGCTTAAAAAGCAGCGTTTCTCAAAGTGAGCTGGTTTGACACATCACAGGGAGAAGGATAAATATAAAACATTTCTCTTAGCATCACAAGAGTTTCACAACTAGGTAAAATGAGTGCAAAAGAGCTCGATTGAAGATTTAATATGACAAAATAAGAGATATCACTTGCAAGTTCCTACAAATTGTGATATTAAATTTATTTCTGTTCACAAAATAAATCATGGCAGGTTTATGTATCAACAAAATTCCATAGTTGGAACACCACATAGAAACAGCCATCGTTATTCACACAGCATCCATGTGTGCAAGCAGCTAGCATATTCAGGCACCATATCGTGCGTCACATCTCCTTCATCCAGCCCTATACTGCTGTTGCTGCTACGTCAACCCTACTATCATGTCTCCAGTTTCACGTTTCATACATCTAGGGAACAATTACATATAACATTCATTTGCAATGCACAAATTACCCTATCACTACCTAATCCTGTGTGACTAGATGCTCTGCGCACTAAAGGCAGGGTTTGCTAGCTGCCCAAAAGTGGACAAATTTATGGATTTCACCATTAATATTTCAGAAGCTACCACCAGATCTGTTGAACCAGTAATGATGAGCATGTTTATCAAACAATGCAAATATCAAATAGGTCATTTTTTTTGGGTGGACGATTTCCATATATTTTAGATACGGTATATTATCAGCACTTGACTTAAGGATAAATTTGCAATACATGTACTTTTCAACCAAGAACACTGGCACACCTTGAATATAACATCTTAAGTCTGCAACCATTTTCCCCCAACTTGATGATACAACTCCCTCCTGAATAAACAACTCATTTTTGTGTGTGTCAGAATGAGATGGTCAAACAAGCAACAGTATTTTCATAATAATGAAAATTCAATGAAACTGCCTCCTACCCAAAGAGACAGCAGGCAGGTGAATTTGTGCAACTGAAAAAATAACAAGTGAGTCAAGTTTTAGATGGCCGGCCGGCCAGTCGGTCTGTATAACTGACTTCACGGAGGTTGATACATGGATTATGACCAGTCTCAAGATACATAACTGCAAGGCTTGCTTGCTGGCTTGCTGTCCAGTCTACTCATACATCCTGACTTCCAGGCTGTATGCAATGTCAGTAACAATATTACTTCTTCAGACTCCTTTTTTTAACAGTTCTGTAATCATGGTAATGCAAGATACATAGTTCTGTACCAATGCTAATTGATTTGAACAGCAAAATCATGATTAAAAATAATAATATACGAAAGGCTAACATCCAGAGATGGGGATGGGGTATACATTTTAGTAGCGTTGGGAGAAGAACAAAATTCCACTTTTACCCTAGTTTGCCAGACCAAGTAGGAAACCTTTCTTAGTCAAAAGAGTCTTAGTCAAATTCAAAAACCATGCTCAAGTTGAACACACACACCTAAGCCAACCAGAAGGCGATATGGAAGGCCATTTTTTTAGATTTCTAATACTAGAGCTGTTTTATGAAAAAGCTGTTAGCATTTGTCTACTCATTTATGCTCAATGATCAATTCTTGGGAGGAATTGTACTGTCTCTACCACTACCACTCCCTTTAACTAATTAATTACTAGTTAAGTCAATGCTAACTCTTAATTTGCTTTATCCAGTTTATCAACCTTTTTACAATCTAATTGAAAACCATGGTTTTTTTAATGTTTTTGTCCATAAATAAGCCAGTAAGTGTTGAAACAGTCAATCAATGTATTATAAGGATACTTTCAGTTGTCTCTGCCTTGATCTCAGTAAATATTTTTTCTTTATTAGCAAACAAAAGACCCACACAATCAAATATTCTCACCTTCAAGGGCAAAGTACAAACAATGCATTCATGATCAGTCATATATTTCCTAGTATTTACAGAACACATTGCAATACCTTGGGTATGCAGTTTCAAACCAATATAATACAGAATTTCAGAGTTCACATTATAATGTGCATATGATGAGCTTATTATATGAACTTCGCCAACGGGAGATGAAAATATTGAAATATAAATTTCTGTCCTCTCATTGTTGATTTAAAGCTATTATCATACAAGCAAAACAAAAACTACAACAACACGTTGGATAAGTCAACATATTCATATCTGACTGAATTGAGGTACAAATGTAAACTTGAAGCAGCCAACAGAGTGGAGCCAGAGAAGCAGCATCCTTGTGATAAAAATATCACAAATCGTACTCCAATCTATCAATTTTCATTGAATTAGATATTTTTATTAAGCCTAAGTTTGACAAGTTTTGACATGAAGCATTCCTTTGTGTTGTTTTTTGTCGACATCACAAGAGTCATTGTGGCTGTCTGTTTCGAAGCACTCACTCGCACAATTCACAATTAATATTGCATTAGTTTAATTTAAGAGTCTTTTGTTCGCTGATTATGTGGCGTTTTCAAAAGGTATAAGTAGCAAAGCTGAAGCTCGTAATACTGTAATTTAGATTTGGTAAAACAATGAATGTGAACAGTTATGTTGACAGTAGTAAGCTTGGGGATATTTTATTATGGAAATAATTTCAAAATAATATTTTCGTTTTATTTTGACATCATTGTATATGAATAATTTGTGTATGGTGAGGTCACATACTGATTAAGTACAGGCAAACACACACATTGTCTCTTCATACCTCTACCAATTACAAATAGGACAAAATCAAGTTCAAATTTCTTGGAAATGATTTCAGTTTCTAAGATAAAATTTTCAGATCATTTATAGCACATTAATTTGTTCAAAAATAGTAAATGTGTTCCTGTAATATTATAATCACTTGATCATTTGAAATATAACTGAATTTGGACATTTTATAGAGCTGTATTCTAAGTACCGTACATATTTAGGGGTAAAGGTATTTTGCAAGTTGCGAGTTACGAGTTCGAGTTGCGAGTTGAAATTTGCGACTTGCCAAGGGTAGTTGCAAGTTGATTTGCGAGTTGCGAGTTGAAATTTGTGAGTTGCGAGTTGAAATTTGTTGTGAGTTGCGAGTTCGAGTTGCGAGATGCGAGTTGAAAGTCTCGCAAACCAACTCACAACTTCCTTTGACAACTCGCAAATTTCAACTCGCAACTCGCAAATTTCAACTCGCATCTCGCACTCGCAACTCACAACTCGCACATTATCCACACCCCATATTTAGAAAGTACTTTACAATAACTCATGTTTCCAACATTGTAATTTTAACAAAGACAGAACTTAAGACTGAGACTGACAATAAGCAATTCTTATCACTTATAATATAACAGATGTCAGTTCTAAAGCCAAGATAAACTGAGGAAGTCATTTCATCTTGAGCAGCATATTATGCTACAGCATCATAGTGCTTTGAATGCATTATTCATTACAGTTTTTTATTCCCATTCATACAGATTACTGTCTTCATTAATTTAATGAGGATTATCAAAATGCTTATTATACACACCTCTGCTATGATGCATTAGCCAGTTGAAATTAACATCATTTTGTGCAATTATTTTGTTTATTTGTGCACATGTGTATGCGTAGGGGATGGATGTACAGGTACCTGCAGATCTGTTCTGTCCATTGTCTCTCAAATTGCATCAAAAATCATGTTGGCTCTAGTCTACAGGTGCCTGGGGGTGTGAGGGTGTATAAGGTGTGTGTGGGGGGGGGGCAGTGTGTCCATGGAAGTGGTATGTTGAATAGGTGTCCGACCTGTGTGCATGTGTATCCCTAGATGCAAATGTGTGCAATCACAAACCATCTGTCATTATGACTGTATAATTAGCAAATACATTATAATAGCGATCACTATCCAGTATCCACATCAAATCATACTAGTCCCCAACCAACGTTTATGACATTTATTAAACCAAGTCCAGAATATTAGCATTTATACCCAGGTACTGAACCTACGACAAACATGACATGATGATGACTCTATCTACCCTAACATTCTAAGCTGCCAATGTAAATCATCTTCATCTTGAATTATTCACAAAGCCCTCATCCTTCATCTCACACTTCTCCATCCTCTCCAACTGGTTGGCCATGCAGCCGACCGGCCGGCCGGACAGCTATAGCCAGCGAGTTGGCAATAAGTTTATTACTATCACACATATTGGGTTGACGCAGGATGTCCATTGGTTTGCTATATATTGACCCAGCTTGCGAGCCTTGAATTGCAAAAGTAAACCTGAATATTAGATACACAGCAAACCATGCTTGCTTGTTCACACACTGAGTGACTAACGCATATGAAGCTACACACTTTCACTTGTTAATACACAAAAAGACCTACCGCAGAGAGACAAATTTTTATTTTCTCAGTAACTAACGATAAATGTTCATATCGTGGTGGCAATTTCATTTATTATTATTATTCTATGGACACTTGCGCATAAATGATCACATCAAGTAGATACGAACATACTGAAATTTTCTTCTCTTCATTTTCAAATTTATCAGGTTTAGTTTTTAAAAAATTATAAAATGGACATCATAATCATGATAATAGAAGCATTTCTTGCAAAAATATGTAACAGAAAATGTGAAAGCAGTGCGAGGTAAAAGCAATTTCTTGGTATAATATCTGATAAATATCTTAGAAATAGATAAGGTTCACAAAACATTCAGGCTTTCAAAAATTGAGATCAATTGGTAGCAAGTCTTCTTTGGTGTCTACTATTCCTGAAATTTCAATTGTCCCTCATCATGAGAAAATTATAATACAGTAACGATGAGATGGATATGAATATTATGATAATTGCAAGATAAATTGCACTTGTTATATGGATGTAAATATATTAATTTCTAAAACCAAACCCCCATAGACTATAAGATAAGCATAAATACCCTATGGAAAATGGTAGTATAACAAAAGTCTTTTAAATCAAAATCGGGCTAGCTTGTACGCTGCCTTGTTGGCATCATTGGTAGCTAGACAGGATAGGCTTCTTGTATTTCAGACATTTATGTGTATACACTACTTTATGGTGTAGAATTCCATCTCTATTGTGTGTGTATATGGTGAATCAGCCCCTTGAAAAAATTGCTAGTTTGCATGGCTGAATCGTGAATATATAATCAAATCACACAATAAAATCCAGCAACATTTTAATCAATATATTAAAAACAGTAACACATCAAATATGCGGAGCCTTGGCAAAACAGAAACCCCCAAAGAAGCGGAACAAGAGATTATTCCGCACGCTGACTGCCTCGATAGTTTATTGAATGACTTTGAAGTCATTGATTTGTGGTCAGTCTGTCGTTTGCTGATCTCTCATTGGTTGGAAGAGGCCATGTGACTTGTCACTCTCAATTAGCGCTGAATTCAATAGCCTTAGCATATCTCATAAGGTTCAATGATCTGCGTTGTTTTTGGTTCACTTCACTCCCATTGTAGCTATGTATGGATACAGCGAGAAAACTAGAATCTGTGAACTAAAGGTATATTATTATTGCCAACCCGGAAATCGCTATGAATTTATAGTCAGAAGTCGTTGTTCTACCTAACAAATTAGTGCATTTATTTATCGTCAAAAAATACAGCGACATGTAAGAATAATCATTAGAACTTGAGCACTACAACGACATGTAAGAATAATCATTAGAACTCCCTATATTCTTAGTTGCTGAAGTTGGGGAAATTAATTCAAGACTTTGTTCCAGATTACAATATGGCTACAAAGATTGCAAAAATAAAGCTGTAGGTGAAGACGGCTCAATACATATAAAATTTATAAAGGAAAATATCCCCTATTTATTTAAATTTGAAATGATAAGCAGGCTTCAAGTTGCAATGCATTGTGGAGGTCTTTTCACACTTCATCCCCCTCTCCCATTATTACCTGTCCATCAACCTGATCAATAGCAAGTCACAAAGAAGATAGATTTCAACTCTGGGTCAGTCCATGTCGAAACAGATTGAGTGTACACCCACCCTCTTGGATTTTGCTCTCCTCTGGCTCAGGGGTACCTTTCATGGATCCCTAGGTGAGGTCACAAGAAAAAAATTCAAATTCCATTTCGTTTGCGAATGGCGGGCAATCAAAGTTTGGCGACCTCGACCAAAATTGTGAATTTAAGGGTCCAAATGACAAAGTGCTCTCTTTGAGGGGCACTTTCTTCTTAATTGAATCAGTTGTGATCCTCTTTTTGAATGTGGTCACTCACTGGCTGTGTCTGAAATACCTAATGCCAAAAAGATAGATTTGAATTTCGTTGGGATTTCAGAGGGGTCAAAATCAGCACTTCGTACTGTTCAATCAAATTATCTTGATTTTGAAGGACCCATGATAATGTCACAGTGCACTTATAGGTCCTAATTATGTTCAGAATGGATTAACCATATGCCAATGTCTATGAGCAATTAAAAAAAAGAGAAATTTCTAGACCCCTACAGAATTTTAGGCCACCCCTAAAGTGGTTCAGCCACAAATGGCGCTTAAAGTCAGCAAATTTTGACCCTAATAACTTTAGGTGTACACCAGATATGAATTTCTAGTCTTTTGCATCTGAAAGAATGTAGTTTAATGTTACTAGGAACATAAGATTTGTTTTGTATTTTTTGTGTTTTAGTATTAAGTTGACGCTTTCAAAAATAGTCATTTTTGCCTAACATACCATGCATACAGGATACGGTACAAAATGCCAATTTTAGTATGATATTTTTTATATTTTTGATCACTTTATAGCCATTTGTATTATTTATCCTGATATTTCAAGTTGCTCTTGAGTCAAGTAATAAGAAAAACTACTTTCTAATCCTCTGTATGGATTTTTAAGGGGTCAAAATGCACTTCCTGGCAACGATGCACATGCAAAGTACAGGTTATGGGGTCAAATTTTCAGAATGCTCCCAATTATGTCAAGTAATATATCAAATTACTCGTATGGTCATGAGGATTCCAAAAATGTATAGTTTGTTATGTGTCGGACCTTTCAGGAGGCCGCTATGACGGTCAACGACCTTTTTGAAAGTATCAAAACACAAAAAATACAAAACAAATCTTATGTTCCTAGTAACATAAGACTACATTCTTTCAGATGCAAAAGACTAGAAATTCATATCTGGTGTACACCTAAAGTTATTAGGTGTCAAAATTTGCCGATTTTAAGCGCCATTTGTGGCTGAACCACTTCAGGGGGGCCTAAAATTCTGTAGGGGGTCTAGAAATTTCTCTTTTTTGAATTGCTCATAGACATTGGCACATGGTTAATCCATTCTGAACATAATTAGGACCTATAAGTGCACTGTGGCATTATCATGGGTCCTTCAAAATCAAAGATAATTTGATTGAACAGTATGAAGTGCTGATTTTGACCCCCTCTGAAATCCCAACGAAATTCCGAAATCAATCTTTTTTTTTGGCATTAGGCATTTCAGACACAGCCAGTGAGTGACAACATTCAAAAAGAGGGTCACAACTGATTTAATTAAGAAGAAAATGCCTCTCAAAGAGAGCGCTTTGTCATTTGGACACCTTAAATTCCCAATTTTGGTCAAGGTCGCCAAACTTAGATGGCCCGCCATTCGTAAACGAAATTGAATTTGAATTTTTTTCTTGTGACCTCACCTAGGGGTCCATGAAAGGTACCCCTGAGCCAAAGGAGAGCATAATCCAAGAGGGTGGGTGTACACTCAGTCTGTTTTGACATGGACTGACCCCTCTGTTATTGTGTGCAACCCCTCACCCTTTCATGCATAATCACATGGGGAGGAGTAGTTGACAAAGGTGCCAAACACTGAGCAATTGTAACACAATAATAAACAAGAGTTTGCTTTTGTTGGGTTTATAATAATTGACAGGTGAGGGGATCTGCATAAATCCATGAGATGCCAATGCTCCTTGCTGAAGGATGTGGAGCATTGAAGTGGAAGTATTTCCATAAGCTTACAGTTACAGGATATGTAGGAGGTTTTTTTGCAAGAGAAATTTGAAAAGGAGTGGGGAATGGTTGCTGTCCTGTATTAGTTGCCCTCACTACATCTTGCCCCCATCTGGTGAGAAACTTTGTATCGCTGTCCACCCTTTTCTAACTCATGTTATCAGATGTCCATACATTCATTAAGAAGAGGAGTACGCCCACCATCATCCTCATCTAGCTGAGAGAATTACAAGCCATACAACTTGACAAGGCTTGAACTATTGATAGATTCTCATCTAGCTGAAAGAATTGGAAGGCAAACCATACAACTTGACAAGGCTTGAACTATTGATAGATATCTCTTGTTAATTAGGCAAAGTATAAAAACAAGAAAATCTTAATGAAAATGGAACATTAATTGTTTTCTAAAATTGAAATTTACGATCTTGTGGTACAGGTCACAGAAATCAGTGTTGGCTTTCTGGGAAGTAACAAGCAAATCTGATACATTTTCTGTGAATTGGAACTGTTTGTTTTGAGCTTTTAGGCGAGTTTGGAAGTTTTCTAGCAACAACAATTGCATTTAGATGCACCAATTGATCAAACAATTTTGTGACAATTGCAATTTCTGTGAATTGCAACTATTTGTCAGAGCTTTTAGAGAAGTTTGGAGGTTTTCTAGCTACAACAATTGCCTTTGGAGGCACAAATTTATCAGAAATTTTGGAGACAATTGCAGTGATTTTAAATTGTATTTTACATGATATTTTAAGGTTTTGTTCCCACATTTCTGCTCCTTTCAATCTATGCTGTTGTGATAATTGGTTTCATTTGTGTGCGTCAGCAAACTTTGTACACCCACTTCTAACAAGTTTTCCTTTATAACAATGAACATTTTAATGATGCTACACAGAAATTGCTAATTAAGAACTGAGAAGAACTTGTTTTGTGTCACTCTGACGTCTTTCACATTACAAGGTTTTCTTCACATAACAAGGTATTTTGGCAGTTTTATCATTTTGCATGTAATGGTTGCTTTTAATTTTGTTTTATTATGAATATATTTGGATTGATAGTCCATAAAATTGTGTACAAAATAATACAAATTGTACAAATATATTATAGATTTCTTTCCAGTGCAAATTTTACTTGTAATTATTTATAATGGTTTGCTATAAATGACTAATATTGTTGGTACATGTCCATCAACTAAAAAGTCTCTAATGATGATGATGCTGATGATTATAATGATGAAAATTTACGCTCTAATATTATCAGTCCCCTCCTTACTATAAGTTAGCGAGTATGATCAATTCACATGTAGCCTTATCTCTGTCAATCTATAACACGGGCTTCGGATTTCTCTCCTCCGTTGCCTTTCTCTAAGGCATGCAATGCTAATCTCAATGCACAGGCGGTGTGGCGGCACAGCAACTCAAATCATAAATTGCCAAAGTGACCCCTCAAGTCCCGAAACCCATCAATTCTATCCCCTAAACAAGCGACCACAGAGGTATAAAATACGCAGGTCGCTGCATGCATAATTGTGAAACTCTAAAACGAGTCTGTACTTAAAGCTAGCTAGTATACTCTTGTGGGCCAAGAGTTTAGCAGTACTATATATATACGCTGCCTATGGTGTGCAGCATGTGGTACTGAATAATCTATGATTATGAAATAACAACTCCAACATGAGACCAGGCAGGGAAAATGAGAAAAGTCCAAATTTAGCTAGGGTTCAGTTAACTTTGTCAGTTTCATAAGGACAATAGTCAGTTGCATCTCCACATGATGAGCTGCTGGAAAACTCTGCAAGTAGATTAGATAGGATGCATTTATAATTACCATTGAACCTGTTCGATAAAGCATAAGATTTCTGTCACAAAATGATATTTGTTAATTTAACTACTTTTAAAAGGATCAATCCATTAGTAATCTGTTGGTATTCCCTTGTACCACAGATCCTCAACAGTGCTTGCACCAATTTGAATGCTTCCGAATAGAAGGTGCCATATTTATCATAGACCATGGCTTAATGATGTATCACATTACAATGTGATGACCAGATACTTCTTTTTGCTGCACATGCTCATGAAGCATCAGCAATATTTAATGAATGCTAGCTGGCTATGACAAGTTTCAACTGCCTGGTTCACCTTTCAAACTTCACTGCACATATAATGGATTAGTGGTCCACATGGGAAGACTACATACCCTACCTACAGACACGTTTTTGATATGGGCAGACAGGCGCTGAGCACCGCTTGCATTTGGCGTAATGTGTGTATACACTACTCGCCGTCAGGTCAGTGTGATGGAGAAAAAGGCCTCGAGGAGTATTTGGTCCCTTACTCAAGTTAGCCTACAGTCCCCTGGCTTGAGAGGCGAAACTGAAGACTTGAGGCCGCAATAAGGGATCATCACTGATGTATATCTACTACATCTACGTACCATACCTGGTATTCTTTGTTCTAATGCATGCAAGCATACAAAATGGTTTGTGCTTTATTCTAGATGTCACCAAGAACACTAAATTCATTTGACAGGGAACAGGGAAATGCACTCACTTTTTTGGGCCAAAAACCCACTGAATTATGCATTTTGATTTCTACGGTTCTACCTATCCAGACAGGTTCAAAAATAGATGCAGGTATACATCTACAACTACACATGGTGCAAGTTGGGAATGGCATGTTCATCATGCACATGTGGGTTGCTCAAAATACTAGTGAATTGGTTCTAGTATGTTTGGTAGCTTCTAATTTAATAGCTTTTAATTGTGAACCATTTCAAAACTCACAATATTTTCAAGTCCCATAAATTTACCACATTCATATTAATAGCGTATGCCGGTTTTCTGTTCTCGTGTGTATTTCAGTCAGGTACAGGTTTTCATACCATACCCATTAACTTACGAGTCAACAGGCATGGTTTATCTGTATGTGAACTATGGCACTACCATGAGACTGTGTGGCCCCTTCAGTCATTCCTTTTTGATAGGATCTTTCTATCCTGTTTCTTGCTGATTGCAAAATCCTCTTCCAATAAGATATCAACAGAGAGTTGCATACGCTTAAGCGCTGGATAGGTCTGTTGAGTTTGAGTCATTGCATTACAAACACAGCCTATGTGCGTGCAGGATTTCCCCCACACAACAACCCCAGTGAAAGTTTTAAGGGAATGCAGAGGCACATACCAAAATAGATGTTCCAGAACTTTTCAGCTACTTTTCACTATTTCATATTTGTGAGTGGAATTTGCCTATGATATTATGAAACTATACAAAGTATTAATGAAAGACAAAAAGCAAAACAACACAAATTGACAAAACATAATAAATAATCAAACATAAACAAAACATAAAAACACCATAAAGTTTGCAAAGTTGTTTCATGTAAGTCTTTCTTATAGTCTTCCTTCTTGTGTTTCATGAAAAGTCCAGAACATATCCTTAAGATATTGCATCACAGTGAATATTAGGTGAAGGACCAATTTTCTAAATTTTTCTTGGAATTCTTTTAGAATACTAAATTTCTAATCAACCATTATAGGTTTTCAATGTGGGTCTAAGATACTGGTTGGTAGGTTACTAGTATTCTATACAAGGATACAGCCCTAACCTTTTTTGTTTCCAAATATTATCAAAATATTTAAGTCTGCAATATAAAGTTTTGCTATGTATTTATTATGGCATAGATGTAGTCCCTGACTGGTTGGCTCACCAAGGTGAGTCAATGGAGTAGACCTGCAGTGATATCTGACCTGAGATAAGGTCACATAACTCATAAATAGAGAGCAAGGACATTATGACATCATTGCCAAGGCCACAGATACCAGGGTAATATTTACTCCCTGTTTGTGGTCTGCTAGTAGTGTGTTGGGGTTGTCTAGCACCACTGGTGGAAGAGTATTCTTCTACATGAGCTTTATGTACCAATGTGCTTGAAAGGTGTAGATAATTCTTCTGGATAACAACAGGGTTCCTGAAAACACAGATGGCAGCATCCTTGTCAGATTGACAATAAATTTTAACCCTATTTAATAACTTCCACTGTGCTTTTTGGCTATGGGAAAGGAAAGAATGAAGAAATAGGGAGAAGATGAACAAACTTGTTTGCTCCCCTGTGGATTCGAAACCCAGACACCCCCCCCTTGCTAACCACTCAATAGGCGTAGTGTAGCCATGGGTCTTTCGCTGACCTGGTCAACGAAAGCATGCCTATGACTTAAGGTAATTGTGTCATCCACTCACATGGGATGCACAGATGCATCTTGGCTTTGTGCTGTTGGATTTTGTTGGATTGAGGATAAGAAAAATATGTGTAAACAAAACAATAGAGAAAATTGGAAGTGGACAAAAGAAGAGCAGAAAATAGACCATGTAGTAAACCAAGTAGGACCCAATATTTATCACATATTCATCTTTTCTCTGGACAAGCTTCTATTTCTATCAACAACTATTGCCATGATTGTTGTTATCACCTGACAATAATTTATTTCATCCTTGCAATCATCTTCAAAATATCCCTACAATGACAAGGAACTAGAGAACGTACTATGCATGCAGGCCGTCCCTATCTAAATAGCCATGTCAACTGACCCCTGGATAACACACACACATAGGACAGAAACTTGAGGACTGTCAGGTTTGCATACTGTGCGCACCATCTTGAAAAACATAATGTTCTAATAATGATTTGCAGCCTAGCTACACACAACCAAATATGAATTTATACTCAAACCGAACATCACAAAAACATCTTTTAATGTGATTTTTGGTTATGAAAATAAAGTGATCCCCTCAAATACAGCTAGTATCTATACTATCCGTGAAAATAATTTCAATCTTGAATTTAACCATTTTCTTCTTCAATTATTATATCTAAAAGTAAAAATCTAACTCCGGTCATTACTTTTAGGGAAACTCTAGATACAAAAACCTAGGGTCAAATTCTCACTTGCGTAGTAATAGACACACCTGCATACATGGGGAATTTCATCGGAAGAATGAAATCCCCTTCCTTTTTTCTGCAGGTCAAGTTAATAACACAGTAAAATAGCCCATGGATTGGAATAGTTGATGATAGCTGGTTGATTGACCAGCCAGCCAGCCGGCGAGGCACAGAATATTAGACATCAGCAATATGGACAGACAGATAAGGCATCCCTCAACATGTCATGTGTAATTTCAGATTTTATGATGCACTTCGCTAGGTATTGTCAAGTATGGCCTCTATGGGCTAGCTAGAAAATCCTGTCAAAGTGCTTTCGCCAATACATAACTGGGCCCACGCCTGTTCCCATGATACTGTTAAGATGTCCTAGATGGACAACTCATCCATCTAGGCCCCCACATCTTGTACACATGAATCAACATCATAAGAACTATTCATGATACCCAGAAGTCTTATGTTACCTATATTAGGTATATGTTTTAAAGGAACCATGCCTGTGTACTTGCGACTAATTTGCTTCACTGGTCTAAAGAGACTAACAGCAGCTGATGGTGAAAGGTCTGATAACTCCAAGCTACAGATGATAATGTGCACCAGCTACAATTTTAGGGCTTTAATTTCCTCCAAATATTGCAATCAAGTAAATAACATTTTGTGTGACAATGTGCGTAGTAATAATTTGCACAGATTTGCATGAAAATTGGAAGTACCAACATGCAGAGTGTTTGGGTCAGTCAGTGATTCTTGAGAAATCTGTGGTTATTTTGGGCATGGCTGTTGACTTATGTACTGTAGATGTCTGCAGCCCACAGGAGACTTGGCAACACTAGCCTGGTGGAATTAATATTCACTGGTTCACTCTAGCTGCATGGCTGGCACACTTGCCATAAAGCCTGGTCTGTCAGCATCAAGCAGTGGCCGGAAAATGACCCAAAGGAAAACCGTGGCTTATTATGTATGTATACAGAACTAGCTTGCAGCTAAAGCTGGCTTGGTCGACTGTCACAGGAGAAACTTCTCTGAAGTCTCTAGTCTCTCTCTTGATGTATGGACAGATTTAAATGCCTCATCATGCAAACACACTTTGGTTTTCAAGTTGAAAAGAGTCCCCTGAATATATCAGTGGTCAGGAACAGCCAAGGGACCATGAATGCAAATATGTAAAGGTAGTCTGTTACTGTCGGATCAAATTTAATATGAAAATTTTGCGACAATATGTGGATTTCATGTACGTACCTGTAAATTTGGTCACTTTAGTAAACAGGAAACAATATGCTTGAAATCACATCCAAATTAAGACCCGTTTATACAGATTGAAGTAGACTTCAATTGCGACATCAAAATTCAGATTGAGACTGAGGATGGCAAATAATTTTTTGACAAGCTGTTTACTGTGGGTCTGCATAAAGCCGATCATGGTAGTTGACTTCAAAACAAAGTGAGTTTTAGACTTTTATGCCATCATCTGCTCATGTATATTTCAAATTTAACCATTAGGAACTGCACTTCTAATTGCGTGTTCGTTTACACTACAAAATCCATACGTGAAGTTGAATTTGAATTTACAAAAAGTCGACTCTGGTCGTCTCATTTACATTACTTTGAATATTTTGAGTGAAAAAAATTATTATTTTAACAAATGAAAAGATATGAAAATGCCTAAATTTATCTAGCAGAAAAAGGGAATCAATTATTAATACATAAGATGTCACTTACTTCGAAAGAGCGAAAATTGGAAACACTGTAGGAATTTAGGACTGCAGGATTTAATAATACCAGAAAGTCAAATTAAATTTTCATTTTCGCAATTAACCAAGATCATTGTCATGAAGAAAACAAAATAGGTCATCCATATGAACCTTTCCCCTAGTGAAAAGCAACATTTCAAAATTTTGTTGGTGAGCAATTTTTCACAGCAGCTAGCTTCTTACAATCTTACAATTTTTTCTCTCTGCATATTGCATTCTTTGTGGCAACATCAGAAGATCTCGAGTCTATACACATAATGAAAGAACAAAAACTATACTTTATGTAACTAAAATTGTAATTAGGAAACACTTAATAGAAAATATTAACTTATTAAAGAAATGTGCCTTTAAATAAATACAACCAAGTTCTCAGTGCAGTGTTTAGTCTGGCTTGAGATTCTATTTATAGCACAACAGTACATGACCAGAAGGTCATTGACCTGAGTTGTCAAGGCAAGGCTTGTACACAAGGGAGAATGGCTGACAGCCATGAGGCAGGCAAGTAGGCAGGGCTGCTGCCAGGCAGACATTGCAAGACTGCAATTATGATGGCAGAATCAGTTCAGTTACATGGTAATTTTGGTATCTCCTAATTTCAAAGGCCCGTAATTCCAAACTACGTATTTTTGTATGGCTTCATATTTTGACGAAGGAAAAAAAGCATTACCTGGGTATTTTGGGAATTACTAACACGGTAAACTAGCAGAATGAATTATTATTTGGGATATTTCAAATTGAGCCCTGCAACAGTAGTAATAATATAGCAGAATACAACTAAGTTTGGCAACCAGGATCTATGAATGGTATTAAACCACCTGAACAGAGATTCAATGGCAGAATTCAAATGTTTCTTCACAATATAATGAATACAAGCAATGTCACATTCAAATATTCTACCATACATGTGTCAGGATTTTTAGTTATTATTTTGAATTTATTGGCCTGGGGAGTGACTGGAAGCTGGAACCCCTTCTAATTTGAATCAAAATTTTGAAATCCTTATCATCAATGCCCAATGATAATTATTACACCTTTTTTTGATGATCATTATTCATAATATTTAAATTTAAAGTGGCAAGTTCTTAAACTCCATGTCATGCAATAAAATTATTAAGTTTTGAAAGTTTGAAACAATTGTTCCTGAAAGTATCCCATATCTATCAAACTAGTCACTTTGCAGGAGGATGGTTCCAGGCATATAGCCAGCTTCTTTTCTGAAGGTAAGAGACCTGCATTTTTAGATTTTTACCCTCTCAATTTAATGTTGCAAATGTCGATCCACACTATACTATTTTTCGTCCTGATGTGACAGTGACATCAACACTTTGAGGCATCAGTTTTGCGGCGTTATTTGGCGCATGCGTTTGGTCCGCAGTGCTATGAGTGAATGCTAGCAATCTGATGAAGCTGCATCCAATGAAATCTGCACTGACGTCACTGCCACATGAGGGTGAAAAATGGTATTGTCTAGCTTGTTGATAGTTTAATAAAATGGGTTCCATGGATCAGACCATCTTTCTTCCTAACCAGTTACGGTACCTTAAATGCATCATGGATGGAATTGCTCATTGCAGGGCCCCATCATGCTACATCCCCTCCTTGACATCATCGATTCTAAATCACATTAGCACATAAGCCATACATGTAGCTGTGGCAGTTTTCAGATTCAAATGAAGAAATGGCTTTACCATTCAGTCTGCTAACTCAATTACGCCACAGTAATAGAGCATCATGGGCCAGTCTATGTTGCCATGGTAACATCATTCAAACTTTACACATGAGCAATGGGGATGTGGCGCCTAGCCCCCATGGGGTTGAGGAATACGCTTTTTAACAAAGTTGAAGTGACACAAGAAGTAAAGTGCAACCTTACACCTAGGCATCACTGATCTGTGCTGTTATAACGGACCAACAAAATCATGATTACTTCTAAGATGTACGTACATGCATGAAGATTTATACACAAGAGGGATCCACAAATAGCTCCCAATGAGCTAATTGCCAGGCATTTTTTACCACTTTGCCTTTTTTTATACCGTTGCTTTTTTCCCATTAAGACCTATTATTTGCTAATTCAGTTTCTTTGTGTTGTTTCTACTTTTGGTTTTCTGGTGCAACTATAGAGCATATATATCATTATGTGGTTTTAGTTCTATTTTAGGGAGGAAACCAATGCCATGAAAAATAATGGTAGAGCCAAGCCAAGCCTGTAGCATGCATGATTGTCATTCAAGAGAATTGCAGCTCTCTAGACACAGGGCATATTTTCACGCCTCTGTGCTCCACTCCATCTATCTTGGCAGTTTAAAAAACAAGAATGCATTTTACCAAGGCCATCAATGGTGCAGGTAAAATCCCATTACAAATGATTGGTATAAGAACAAAACCATGAGCCTTGCCAGCTACAGAGAAAAATTGCTTTGTTCCACGCTTTACTGTGTACAATCCAAATATGATCAATCTAGGGCTATTTTATGAACCACATGCAAGCACGCATAGCTTGTTTGCTGTAAAATGCCAGTCGGCTTAAAAAATAAGATGTGGCAAACCCAAGTGGGTGTATTATGTAGGGAATGCTCTACTACCATTGGAGCCAGCATGTAAACCTTTCCTTCACTGTTCAAATCATTTCAATGCATTTTGGTTTGGCTTTACCATAAGCCTCGGGCAAACCATCACTCTTTGGCTAGCCTGGCTAGTGCAGGGGGCCTGATGAATGGTTCTATTTCTATGAACTTGGTACTTGTATGCTGTGTGCAGTAAAGCCAAGCATGCAGTCATGCAAGTGTCAATTGAGAATTAAAAGCCCAGCTAGCAAGTGATGGTGGACTGAGCGAGCTGTCTGATAACGTTATTCATTTCTGTGGAAGATAACTGGCAGGCAGGCCAGAGTTTGCAAGTCTCAAGTCCTAACATGCATTGCCAATGGGGGTGATGAAAGTGTGAGAGACAGCTAAGGGTGTGCAAACTGAAAAGAGGTGATTGCTGCTGATTGACTGCAAACTGAATATCTGGGTAGTCTAGAAAACAAATTCTCTCAAATCTGTGATCTAAAATATGTTCAATTGCCACCCTACCCACCACCACACCGGGGCGCACTATGGGGACATGGGGAATCCCCTTAGTCTAACATAACTCACTAAAAATTCCACTATTTTTATGCAAAAATTGTCAAATATTCATAATTTGCCCCCCCCCCCTAAAAAAAATGGTGTTGCCACTGCCTACCCCCACAGCATTTGCACACCATCTGACACTTTTTCTGAATACATTTTAGAGATTTAAAATGTAGGCCTACAGTATAGCTAACAAAAGAACTACTATCCCATGTATTCAAGCACAAATTCTGTGTTGGTCCCTGAATATTATCATCAAAACTACAAATTGGAGAATTGGCAAATATGCTGAGAGAGTTCATCTGCAGGGTATCCACAATCATCATTGGTCAAAAATGCCTACATTGTTTACAATTGTAGTGGTGTGCAATCAATCTACATGTATATGCACATTTATCCATATACCATTATGGCAGTGGAGCTGATCAGCCAATCAATGCTTCAATACCAGAATAGTACTCACTAATGGCAATGCTCTACACTGCATAAAACCACACAAAGCATTTACTGCACCAAAACCATACAAATTGAATGCAAAAACCAGGTACAGGTCTGTGGATACACAACAAATAGAGCTAGCGTCATTGTGGCACAATACAAAATTCAATTTCTAAAATACTTTAGGATCCAAATCATCAGAAATAATGCCCAAGGGAACAAAGTAGTGAAACCCCCTCAATTCCAGGTCAATGAATTTCTATTTTAGATTGAAAATGCCGCATCCCGCCTCAATTCTAATGACAGTGTTCTGTATCCATAGATATGCACAGAGTTTAAAAAATAATGACCATAATACCTAGTTGTGGGGTGTAGGAAAAGCTACTTAACAAATCAACCAGGTCAGCTCTGCAGGTAAGATCATTCAAAGAAAATGTTTGAACTGTATCCCTCGAAATATGACTTTGCTTGCAGCAGATTCAAATAATATGTGTGGTATTATTCAATATTTCCCATTAGGTTCTGGGTACAGTAATATGAAACATTTGATTTTTATCCCCAAAACCTTTTTCAACACATTATTCCACTTTATTCCTGGAGGTCACTTCTCTAGATCATGTAGAAAGTGTTCCTATCTACATGTAGGCCACGCTACATTTGAAGAAAGCCGTACTGTCAATGTACAGTCAGTCAGTCAGTCAGTCACACTTTCATGTATACATAGTACCTGATGTATTCCAGAGCTTGCATAAATCGTTCTGGTTCTGCCTCAAAGTCCTATTGCAATGTGCCTGTTGCTGTTTCACACCAAATTGAATAATTCCATGAAGGAATCATTTTATGGCAGGTCTTTTTGAACTTGAAGTCATAGTACACATATCAGTATTTAATGTGTAACATGCATGATGCGTTATGATGTAATCAAGAAATCAGCAACATAAATTCTCAACTCTTTCATCTTTAGGGAATGCACCAAAAGCTTGCCATCCTATAAATGGAAGTCCTTTTATTAGGCGGTAGGATGCTAAAAAGTCCAATTACTTTTAAGTGGAATTTTCTTTCACATTTAAATGTTTCAGGGAGGGGGTCATGATTCCTAAACGAAAGCTTCTACTTCTACACATTTTCTCAATCTCATCAAAAGCCTGTTCAGCAACTGGATGAGGGACTGCTGTGTGGTGTTTCTAACAGTGGGCGTGGTGTGCTCTATGCTCTTCGGCCTCTTCCATTTACATTGTACAGGTGCAAAGCAAACCACTTTTGTTCATAGGATATTATCAAACTTTTGGTTTCCTAAGTTTATCAATTTTCAAAGTTACAATGTTGAAAACCTGATAAAACGTCATGCAACTAGCCCAGTCCACAATGATCAAGAGTCATTTTGTTTGATCACATCTCATCTGTTGACCTACCTGTGTGAATCATGACAAAGGAATTACCAAATATATTTCAGATCCTCATGAATATGTATTGATAAAATGTTTTGCAATCAATTCCGATTTTGTTTGTCCTGGTTCTATACTACTGTTTTAACAAAGCACCAGACACAGGTTTATGACTTTCCAGTGACTTATCAGCCTTTGTAAGTGGCTTTGTTATTATTTTGATGCATGAATGATTTGGCTTTAGACACTTGACAAGGTGAAAACCCCTAAAACGTTCCCTATTGTAATGAATCAACGAGCTGTGCAGTTGACATACCCACCCCATACTTGATTGAAGTTCTATTTTTGTACCTGGACTGTGTGCATGTCTCTGATTGGCTCTCAGACTGTCACTGGTTTGATTGAGAAAGCTGCAATGATCCAGCCATGATTTAATAAATTATGATCAGCCCAAAGATCTAGCGTTCGGTTATTTATGCCTTCGGTTATTTATCATGTTTATGCCTTCAAATTGCAAGGAAGACAATATTTTCCTTACTTTTTATCAAGGACTAGACACATCACCTAGAATTTATTTCTTACCCGAACTCTGTAGAAATAAAACTTAAAACCTACAATTTTAGAAAAGCCATGTAGGCCTATCTACAAGTATGTAGGCCTACAGTATGTACATCTAAGGCCTGTAAGTATGCATTGTGCCATAACCAGTGTGCAATTTTTTTGCCATGAACTGGATGGCAGTTTGAAGTTTACAATACATGTAGGCATTATCCATGCATGCAATTTTGCAATCATGACAGTCACTCAGCAAAACATATACCAGTATTTTTTAAAAGCTATAAACATAAATATGGCATGGAAATTTCTGCATTTCAGTAACAGGATTCTTAAGGGGGTACTACACCCCTGGCCAATTTTGTGCCTATTTTTGCATTTTTCTCTAAAATTATAGCGCATTGGTTACAGGTAAGATATGTATATTATAGGGGCAAAGACTACAATTACTGCACTGAAAATTCAGCAGCTCAAGGCAAGTAGTTATTGATTTATTGATCAAATATTGGTTTTCCTCATTTTGACTGTAACTCCACAACTGTTGTCTGTGCTGAAATAAAATTTCCAGTGCAGTAGTTGTAGTCCTTGCCCTATAATATACATATCTTACTTGTCACCAATGCGCTTATAATTTTGAGAAAAATGCAAAAATAGGCACAAATTGGACAGGGGTGTAGTACTAAAATTACAAAATGTGCATATATTTTAACTAAGCTTTCAGCGCATAATTAAGCAGTGTCGTTGATACATAGTCGGCAATAGCTATCGGCAATGGTATTTAAGCCCCTCCCAGTTGGCAAGTACTGATATCTTCCATGCTGATATCCAGTGTGTAAATAGGCCTAATCCTTGTAAAAGGAATCCTGCTATATAATATTTAGATGCATCAACTTTCTACATTGTAAATCAAGCCAAGAAAGACCCAGTATTTTGCAGAAATATAATGCTCAAAATATGTTAAGCTAGTTACCACAAATCTCCTCATGAGTCTTATTATGGCCACTGTCCTTCATTGATGAGTCCATACAATAATATACTCATTTTGTCTTTTATTTGGATAAATCATCAAGAGAAATCTAAAATCATTACCCACAATCTCAATGGTACACTAAATTACTTAGGACCCAATGGTGCTTAACCCAGCATTTTATCAATTTTTTGCTTTATAATCTTCTTTCGTTGAAATGAGAATGAGAAATACCACAGAATGATTCATAATGCTTTTCAATGCATGGCACTATAATGCTAGATTTTACTGCATTCCACATGATTCAACATTAATGTAGTAAAAGAACTGAAGAATAAAGCCCCGAATAAAGCCCTATTGATCAGTGGTAATTCAGACAGAGCAAGATTTAGAAGGGAAATGGAAAATCTATTGGGGTATGCAAATACTGATCCTACACAATGTTACAATGAAATGGAATCAGCCAACTTGTTTTTTGACAAACTGAAAATTCTTTATTCAACCAAGGTAATAGCATAATCATGTCTCCAAATGGGAAAGTCTGCCTCCTGTCAATTTTACATGTGACTGAAATTAATAATGATACAGAGCTAATTATGATACCGTACTGACGCGAGTATAGTCCCACCCCATTTTTTTTTTTTTATTTTACAAAATTGGGGGGTGGGACTTTACTCGAATTTTAAAATAAAAAAAAAAAAAAATATATATATTTTTTTTTTTTTTTTTTTTTTTTTGAGTGTCCTGGACCTAGACCTAAATGCTAGGATCATTCATAGTTGACCTAAAAAAATTTCAAGATGTTTTGTTATTTTTAATATGAAAATTGATAATTTGTATTCATGTCATACTCTATTAATGATTTCAAAATGCACTTAATTTGAATGCATTTTGAAATCATTAATAGAGTATGACATGAATACAAATTATCAATTTTCATATTAAAATAACAAAACATCTTGAATTTTTTTTTTTTTTTTTTATTGAATGATTAGCATTTAGGTCTAGGTCCTGGGACACTCCAAAGCCGAAAAAATAAATAACTTAAAAAAAAAATTTAAATTTTATTTTTTTTTTTTTTTTTAATTTCTGAAATTTTCCGAAAGTTTGGGGGTGGGACTTTACTCGAAGGTGGGACTATACTCGCGTCAGTACGGTAATTAGCAAACTAGTGAGTCAAGTGAATGAGTGAGAGTGAGAGAGTGAGTATGTTCGTAATAACTGTGATCAGGGACTTTTTGTGTCTTTTTCACACCAAGAGGGACATCAGACTGTTTATTCTGACAAAAAGTCCATGGTTGGAGCTACTTATAATGCTACATACCCAAAAATGCCAAAAATGCCAAAAATGGCATTGTTTCGAGCGGGGACACCTATGATTGTCAAAAAAGTGAGTGAGTGAGTGAGTGAAAAACTAAAGTCCCCAGTTAGTTGGTAAAAGCTGTATTAGAGGTAAAGTAGAGATGTGGGAGGGGTGAGTGAGTGAGTGAATATAAAAAATTATTGAATGATTAACAGCTTTTAAAAAGCTTTGTCCTTTCCTCTCTTGCCTATGATTGCCCATCTATTCCAATGACTGTGAACCAATGAGCTACTTTCCGCCAACATGCACATTAGACATGTGGCCATGCAAGATAAATGATAAACCCTAGCATGCATGCAATTAGATCATAATGGTGCCATCACATCCCCACCCTTCTTCCATAGGGACAGAGCCGAGCATCAGGGTTGGTTGTCACTGAAGCATTCATGACAGTGGTCTTACCATTTCCAACCATCCAACTCACATGTCACCATAAAGTAAAAACCTCAACCCATGGGGTTTTCTTTCCTTGCATGGTGTATACTGACATCAATGTTCCTGCAACTGAGTCATAATGAAACGACTTGGAAAATTCTAGTCTCCGTGTCAACTCCTGAACATATTGAAAATTGAAATATTGTAATATCTAGCAACAGTTGGAATTAAATCCTTGTGGTAAAAAATGACTAAATAACTCTGTTTCATAATAAAACATTAAAATATCAAAATTGCTACATGTAGAAGAAACTTTTAAATACTTCTTACAAATGTTGTCATCTTGATATCAAGTTACGATCTTACAATTATTACCATTTGGTATTTTTCTGGGAATTAATAACTTATATCACACCAAAAGTTTTTTGCATTGCAAGACAAAGATTACATCCTTGAACACTTCAAGCTTTATCGTAGAAACCAGGATCTGTTTTGTCCAATCTGATGGCATGTAAATTCGTGATAAACAACCCGAGCAAACTTCCTGCTCATTAATTTCCAGCTAATTTTCATAAAGAAATATACTGCCTTTCAAAGCGGGTTTAACTTCTCAAGCAATAAACACGATAAACACCCTAAGGTTAGCAAGCCTTTATCACACTTCCCAGCCATAGTAAAAGTAACAGGCTGAAAACTTGTCAGGCCAAACTTCCTGTATCTGTAAAGAATGCTTCCTAGAATCTCAACATCAAACACATAATGGTAGCTAAGAGTTACTGAACAAAGTCAAAAGCAGGCAATGAAGATAAAACCCTCTTTTCACTTGTATGTGTCATCAGTGTGAACTATGAAATGTATTGTTAATTGGTTCAATTAACCACATTTTTTTTAAAAGCCTACAGACATTATAGCTTACCGGTCACAGCCATAGTTTAATAACTAACTGAGAACTGAGGAAGTGACATCAGCTTTCGCTCAAAATACTTTGTTTTAATCATTACTAAGGACTATCTTGAACATATATCGGGGCTAGAACTAGTAGAAATTCTGTTACAAAGCTGATCGCATCCATTTAGATTCTCGCTAAAGAATTTACGAGAATGTGTTAACCTTCATCCCCCACAAAATTTTAACGAGACTCCATTTGGATTCTCATAAATCGGAGTCAATGATTATCAGATTACATTGTATCACCAAATTTCTAGCCAGGATTCTTCAATCAAATAGCCCTCATACAATGTACATGTACATTCTTCCACATAATTATTTTCGTGAACTTTGGGGCCAGATTGATCTTGGCCCTCGTATACTTCACTCTTCGATTTACTTTTACGTACAGGAACATCAAAGTATGAGAAATTCACTAAAATATTATTACTAGCCACGCAGGCTCTTCTGCATGTACGTACAATAGTATACTGTTATAAAATCATCCATAGACAGACATTGAATCTTGTTCTGGGCATGGGTTAGTATCAAATTCTAAAACCAATGAAAGAAACTAAACACTGTGGACTACCAGGATAAATCTCAGCATGTTGGGGTCACTTTCCCATGATGACGATCCAGTACAGCCCAGGTTTTCCTTAGCCATAAGCAACTCTCCTTCACATTCTGACCTGTGCAATACTTTCACAAAGCAATTGGAAACAGAGCCTTAACCAAAAGTACCATGAACCTGACAAGTCTGGTAAAATAAACCTATAGGAAGGTCCACACATGTGGCAGAACTTAGATGGATAAATTACTTGATATGTATTTCAAAACCACAAGTAGGAACAAATTGAAGGGAAAAAGAAGAGGCCATGCATGCTGAATTACAATTGAAAGTTATGCAGAGCTATCACTACCGGTTCCTGTGTCACACTGAAGGATAGAAAATCCAGCTCATATATTAGGCCCACACAGGCATATTGGCGACAGTACTGATCAGTATCAAGTCATTACTGATAGATCCTAGCTGGAGCGATGATTACCGCTGTAACTGAATACTAGAACCCAACTCGTCATCGCAACCTGCCTCAATACACAGATCTCAAATTTGGAAGCCAACCTTCCTTCCTACCTATGAAACTTGTAGGAAATGAGAAGCTCCATAATACACAGTCCTAGGGTGTGCCCAGAACATGAGAGAAATTTGCATTCTAATATCTTGGTCATGTTGCTTGGTCTGCATGTTAGCACTGTTCCCACTATCCAAAGTGTAAATCAATATGGGAATGGTACCAGAATTATGTGTAGACTACATGTATACTATTACATTGCACTTCCTTAGAAACATAAACCTTGCAACTTCTCACCTACCATCATTACAAACAAGGTACAAGATGAAAAGACAAAACAAACTGTTTATGTCAGTGAAACTGAAAGAAAAAGTGCAAAACCCTTATCATCTGAATGAAACTTGACCCAAGAAGCTAGCGGTACTCCCACATAAATTTTTGAATTGTAAAAATGCTATACTACAATCCATGATAAACTTGTTGTGATTTTTTACCCCACCAAACCTCCCTACCAATATGACATGTGATGTGATAAGAATAAGGGTGATCCAGAGAGTGGTACAGAGATGCAATCCTATAAAGCAAGCAGCCTATTGTCATTGAACCATTGTCATACATGTAAATGCACATCAACAAAACATTGACAGACAAGAGGCCTACAAAAATACCATGTGATCAATGCAAATGAAGGCGGTGTATCCTAAGTTTCAAGAGTTCCAATAGTGCTGGTGATCAAGACTTTGCCAGTGCGCAGTTATTGTGGTGTTCGAAATTGCCATCAACTATGGATCATTCAAAAACCAAAAGTGGCGAACAGGTCGAATACAATCACAAACATCTTGGTGTAGAATGAAAATCTAATATCTAACAATTGCAAACAGGCTCAAGGCATGGGAAAATTATGAAAACATCACTGGCTGGATGGCGATGGAGACCATCCATCATACATACTACCCAGCAAATATAAATGTTTTAAAATGCGTAACATGTATGTTGATGTGTTATCAAAATGTTTTGGTTTTGGTCAAAATGTTAAATAACATTTTAATACTAAATGTGTTATTTAACAGGTTTTGGTCAAAACATTATAACATTTAAATGGCAGATTAAACCCGAGTCCCAAAATCTGCTGTGGCATTTAGTAAAATTGTTGTGGCAAAACTTTTTGCAAATTAAACACTGGAAATTGTTTATACATCAGACCATTAGTCCAAAACTATATAATGTTTTACAGACTCCTAACCGGAGCGATCTTACCTTTCCGGTGTATGGAGTCTTAAGGGTTTTGAGATTTCTCCACCAAATGATCTTTAGAGCCACAGATGGGGTGAGTTTCAAGGGGTGTGCATGCATTGACTACACGGTGTCGTAGATGAGGACAAAAACTTGGAAGGCACACAATATCAGGTAAAGCACAGATCTTCAATGATATGTGCTGACCTCACATGAGGTATGTTATGTATTTTTCATTGTCCACATTTTTCCTTTTCTTCTGAAGCAGGTATGTTGAACACACTAACATTCAGTCCAATAGCACATTTTCCATCTTTCCCAAAAGGCTTCAACTAGGGTGTGTGGAGGTGAGGTCCATGTTTATCCCGATGTTATATAGTCTGTCTGCATCTAGTATTGTGTGCGATGTCTGCTCAACAAAATAAATTTGGTAACATATTATTCACCATATTGACTAACTTGTACCTTTACTGGAAGTTTCATACTTGATCTTTGAATATGAAAGGACTAAGGGTATGTCAAAATGTTCTCATTAAAGATATTTATTGGGCATTGACTGTTCATGGTCCCAAGAAATGGTGGCATATTTGAGAGGTTTAGTGGACCAACTGGAAAATTCTCAGGGGGAGTTTCACCCTCACAACCAACATGAGGGTTATTAAAGATGATGGGGTCAGTTTTTGTCTACTAACTTGATCAACACACATAGCAAATGATTTAAAACACTTGTTGAATTTGAGGGAAGGAAACACTGGCAGTCTGCCTTTTTGTACTGCATAGTCAACCAGGCCGGCCTGCCTGCCTTGAATTGAGGAAACCACCTAGAGTTCATTCACCCCAAATCACATAATCACCTTGACAACTGACATTCACTGTCTCTACACATACAACTAGCACTTCACATAAAATATCCAATATTCAGTGCATGTATCTAATAAAGGCAATTATATAAAATCAACTTCAAAGATTTGTAATTATTCCGCAAAATGTATTTGTTTGCTCGTTTTCTCTACTCTTGCATTTTGAGCTTTACAAATGTCTACTTATTACTGCTAGTAAATACTTTATTACCAGTATTAATTAGGCCTATTATTATTATTTTAGCACTTATTCAGGGATGGTAAAATCTACAAAACACCAAATGTGGCACGGTTTTTCGCCATTTAACTTAGTAGCAATTTAGCATCATTTGATACCCCGTACCATTATGAATATTTTCCCAAGAAAAATTGAAAGATGGGTACCTATTCTTAAAGTTAAATTTTGATATTAAATTTCATTGTACAATTTGCTATAGTAATCACTTTGTTATCTAATGACCCAATAATAATGCAAATCAGTGGGTGGTGGACCAAAGAAGTTTACAAAATGATAACTATTTACTATTATTATTATCATGACTTTTTATTTAATTAAGCTCATTAAAATCTGCAAATAGTAAACAAGTGATCCCATGGATTGTAGTATGAGCACAGTTGTTTGCTTGTTTCATCTCCATGATCTGATCTCATTTGTTTTGAACTCCAACTCCAAATTAACTAATTATCAAGAACAAAATGACTTATTTTATGATCACAATTATCAACATTTTAATATGATAACATTATTTGCATTAATTAAAAAGGCAGAACGAGCTAATTCAATTTTTGACCTGCAGAGATTAAATTATGCCAAGCTATTTCTTGTTATACTGGAAAAACACACCACACAACTTTGGACAAACCACTTCTTTATTCCACACCCTCAAAGGCTTCCTCAATTTGCATTGATCATTCATAGCCCAGTCATTTGGTATGCAGTCTAAGCAAGGAAATTGAGTTGACAACAAAACTCTGTGGCAATGCCAAAATAACTCTGGCCCCAGGTTTAGATTTACTTCTCATACATTGCATTGTGCATGACTAACACACCATGGTAATCATACAGTTAAAGCTAACAGGCTTTCTCTAAAGCTTTCACCCAGTGGAGTGGAGGCCGACTAGTCATCATTGGGTTTAGCTTGCTTTTCTGAATTTTTTGAAAGCCAGGACAAACAACGCTAGCAGTATTCATGGTATTGGGAGTGTATAGCATTACTTGTGGACTAGGTCAGTTTCACGGTAATCAATCCCTTACTTGCATGACTTGTATGCATGCATAGACCCAACCACAGCTCGAAAACTACTCAACAGGGATTGGGGCTAAATTTTCTCTTCCGTCCCGGTGCCCACGGAGACTGAGCCCGCTAAATAACCCCTCACGATATGCCCTGAGGAAGCGGGCGGTCGACCCAGCAGCTGTTATCCTACTCCTTCTGCCCAGAGAGGCCAACAGGGGCCAGCAGGGAGGGAACAGGAAGCCCAAGTAAAATAAGAGTTTAGTAAGCGATGAGTCTGAATGGATTCTGTGAAAGGTTACTTTCATTTTCATTCAAGGCAAATTGGCCTAATATATTATTCCTCAATAAAAAGGATGAGAGGAACAGTGTGTGTAAAAGTGATAACACAAAGCTTGTGGTTTATTAAGGTCCGGCTTCATGTACAGAAGCAAACTATCATTAAGTTTATAAAATCTCAAGGAAACTGTTTCAAAGTAAAATTGGAATGGCAGGGTTTCTTTCAATTCATGGCCAACGTTGCATTCACAAATTCAGTACACAAAACGCATGATTTCCCGTCTTCGTGCGTGACATAAAATAGTTAAAACAGATGCTGGCAGAGGCGACAGCCATATTTTACATGAGACTAGAAAATAAACCACTGAGCCTGCGGGTTTAGTGCCTAACATAATGGAAACAAAAAATGCCTAGGAGAGAGAATAGCCTAATCAAACCCGCTCGGTTGGATTCTATTTGAGCTGCTTTTTATGGATTCTGAATCGATAGTGCATACACAATGCAGTCCGCCGCCCAGCTAGCTAGGCAAGCACACCATTTTGTACACACAACATCAATCGTACAGTCGTGACAAATTTTTGGCTCAAAACCACAGGATCGAATACACATTCAAAGGCGAGTAAATAAGCCATGCATTTCCCTATCTGAACCCCACAAATGAATGTTATCAATCTAAATCCTAAGCTCTTGATGACCGACCGACCGTGCCTTGCCAGTCGGTGTTGATTTACTCGACGTGTTTGCTTGCTATGTTTTATGTGGGCTCGCCGGCCTGGCTCGCTCGCTCGTATGCCACACTGCACTGAACACAAACAGCGCACTCAGGTCAACATGGCTTCCATACAGTAATTGCATTTGTGAGAACAAATTTATACAACAAAGATAATTAAAAACTCACCAACTTGAAGAACATTATCTACAGCATTATTCTCAAGCAATCGCATTCCTCTTTGAAAAGGTAATTTCTGATATTCACTTTCAGTAACCGTTGAATAATGGAGCGATGAATACATGCAAATATCCTTTTCATTTCGTGGGAAAGACCAGAACACAATCTTCATTTGAACCGGCTCGGGAATGCGAGAAAATCGTTCCTCTACTTGCTGAAAAGGAATATTTAAAGCGACAACTTTAGCACTAATGTCCAGTAAAGACTCTGGATTCCGACTTGGTGTATTATCCTTGCGTTTAGCGCTATCCAAACGGCCATTTTTAGGCCCGTTTTCGGGAGAAAATCCCGAACACAGTCGCTTCGCCATCGCCATTTGATAAATTGAACTTTGCGGAAATATCTCTGTGTGAGATATGCGCATGCTTTTCGCACTTTAAAGACACAGTGCGCTTGCGCAGACCAATTAAGCTGATTAACATATATAAATAACAATACAGCTATGTGTGCCGGCTTCTTTAGATGTCGCCGCCCCCTTAGTCGAACATTCGCACCTTTTGTTGACAAAATGGGTATTTCATGCGGCTTTCTTTGGTCATATTTCCCAATCTTGAGAGCAGATTATTGAATCTTGTTCAGTTTGAGAGCTTGAGCGCCCGGCTTGAGGATCGAGAGGGCATCTGTGGTTGTGGAACATTTTTACCCCTTTGCCCTTTTTTGCCCTTGTTGGATATATTGTTCAGGAGGGTGTCTCTAAACAAAAACATTGGTGTAGACTCGTCTAATACAAGATGGAATGGATTTTAAAGTGTTAAGAAGCGTCTGAGAAGCAGGGTTCGAGGTAAGGGGGTCGTAGGTGGTCCGAATATGAGTTTAAAACTTTCATAGGGGCCCGAAAAAGAAAAAAAAAGGCATGGAAAATAAAGAAACTTAAAAGATATGGAAAAAATAGTCGCCAAATGTCACCAGGACAGAGTTTTTGGGTCAACAATTTCGCAAACAAAATGTCAGCAAAAATTGGACCTCGACCGTATGGTATCATGAACATAAAATGTATTTCTTTCATCAAATGGGGAACATAAAAAGTTTTAAACGCTTTTATAACTGAAATTTTAATGTTGATAAATAAAGAAGTTTATTACATGAATCACTTTCAAGTGTTTTTGTGCAATTCTAATAATATTACTAGGCCAAGTAAAAATAAAAACACGTTTAGCGTCATGGTTTGAGGAGGATTTTTTTACGAAACCGCTCTTAAAATACCCATATTTAACGCCTTATTGTAATTATTCTCTTGGTATTTCCAAACTAGCTAGGAGTAATCCTAAGAAATTTTGGAATTATGTAAGATCTAGTTCTAAGGACTCTTCCCAGCTTTCATTTACTACTGATAGTGGTGATTTGACTGACCCCGATGATATTGCTTGCGCTTTTAATAAGCATTTCTCAAGTAACTTTGGGACATCCTCTATCATTGATGTGAACTGCTTTCCTAACTCTCCCCTTCTCATGGCGGAGCTTGTCTCTCCTTTGACATGTTTTCTGTTGATGAAGTTGTTGACATTCTTAATGAGCTTGATACCAACAAGTCTCCTGGTCCTGATAGTATTCTTCCTGTTTTCTTAAAATCATGTGCAAGTGAATTAGCTCCTGTTTTGTGTACCTTCTTTAATGATTGTATTTCAAAGGGTGAAATTCCATCTGCTTGGAAGTGTGCAAATGTTGTGCCTATTTACAAAGGCTCTGGTAAGCCTAAGAATGCTATTTCAAGTTACAGACCAGTTTCCTTAACAGCAATCCTCTGTAAGGTCCTGGAAAGATTGGTTTGCAAACGTCTTCTTGGTTATCTTGATGAGCATGACATTCTTTCAGATAATCAATTTGGTTTTCGACATGGTAGGAATTGTGAGCAGATGTTGGCTAAGTTTTATCATTTTCTCAGTGGTAACCTTGATAACAGCAAATATTGTAATTTGGTGGATGGAATTTTTCTTGACTTTAGTGCTGCTTTTGATAGAGTAGATCATACAATTTTGTTGCAAAAGCTTCATTGCTATGGTATCAGGAATAATGTGCTTAACTGGATTCAAAGTTTTCTTTCTGGTAGAAAGCAGAGAGTTATATTTGGCGGAGCTAAATCTGATTGGTCTTCAGTCACATCAGGAGTTCCTCAAGGTTCTGTTTTGGGGCCCATCTTGTTTCTGTTATTTGTAAATGACATTAATGAAAACCTGTCCTCTCCCTTATTTCAATTTGCTGATGACCATACACTTGTGCGCTCTATTAGAACTTTTGAGGATCAAGTTGCTCTGCAGAAAGATCTTGACAGAATTCACAGGTGGACCATTGAGAATAATCTCCCCTTAATGCTTCTAAGTGTGCTGTTGTTCATTTTTCGAGGTCTAGGGCTTGTAGTCTTTTTACATACAAGTTAGGTGGTATTCCAATTAAGGTTGTTGATGAGTATAAACTGCTTGGTGTTGTTTTCAATTCTTCCTTATCGTTCTCTTCACATGTTGATAATATCTGTAAAAAGGTTTCTCGTCTAACTGGTTTTGTCATCAGAACTTCTCGCCATATGCACTTTAGTGCTCTTCTGCATCTATTTAAAGCATTGATACTCCCTCATCTTACATACTGTGCTGTTATTTGGAATCCTTGTCAGACTGGCCTACTTGATAGGTTAGATAAGAGTCAGAGAAAGATTTCTAAAGTTTTGATGTATAGGAAGAGGTGTCCTTCTGATCTTTCATATGAGTCTAGATTAGATGAATTTAGATTACTTAAAACGTGCGACTTATTTGATTTGTTGAGGTTGATCTTCTGCTTTAAATTGATTAATGGAATTGGTCCTTCTTCTTCTTTTTGCCAATTTTTCAAGCCTTCTAAGGTTAAGGAGTTTAGGTATCTCCACTGTAGTTCTCATACCAATGCCTTTTTCAACTCTGTTTTTGTTTCCTTTCCACGTTTGTGGAATGAACTTCCCGATGATATCCGCTCTGCGCCCTCCCTTACCTTGTTTAAGGCCATGTGTAAAGAACATTTTATGATGTAATTATATTTTTCATATATGCATGTTTACTTATCTAATTTTTCCCCCTTCATTGCCATTTATGTTTTAAAATCTCTTGTGAGTAAACATTTTGGTTTAAATTTGGGAAATTTATTTTTATTTTTAAATTTGGAGCCCACTCTATGGCAATAACTTTGTTCACATAATTATGTGTATTTTTTGCTGCCTGTATCTTGTGTACTATTGATACATCCTGTGTGCATAAGTTATATGTCTTAGAGTGTTTCACTCTTTTTTTCTGCAAATGTTTTTGCTTTAATGTGTATCTGGTATTTATTACTATTATCATTATATTATTATTATTATTATATGTACATTATAATCAGGAAAGAAGAACACATTGTGTTTGGACTGTTTAGTCTATTTCTTCTTTCCTGGATTGTCATTTAAATTGCTTTTAATGTTTTTACATGTTTGTAATTTATGACAATTGAAATAAATATTATTATATTATTATTATTATTTTGAGTATTCGGCATTGTGATTGTGAAAGATATCCGAAAATGAGGAGGCCCTTTTATTTTGTAGTTTTGGAAGGTATAAGCACCTTCTGTGATCATAGAACTCTTCTGAAATGTGTCTTATACATTTGTAAAGCTGTATGACAAAATTTCAACTTCTCAACATCTTTGAGAAGCAGTTATAAATAAAAATTTACAAAATAAAAAGAAATTTGAAAAATCTCCAAAAAAGGAGGAGGACGGGGACGCTAAACTTATTTATTCTTTTACTATGTCTTAAAACATGTAATATAAGGGTGGGAATATGAAACGAATAATTGTTCAATTTTATGTGGCTTCACATGATTTACATAAAGGCCTATACAGATCTATAGGTCTAAATATGTCAAACTATTCTTGAAAACCTATGACCTAAGCAATACATTGGTGGGTGTGGTTTTTTAACACACTCTAAAAAGCACGCTTATTTTCGTTTATCTGAAAGGCCTTTGACCAAATTATGGTTTCCAGAAGCTTTTAAATCAATTGGAGCTATTCAAAAATTCATTTTTTTATTATATCTTTTAGGACACTATATACATGCCCAATTTGGAGCTTCTATACTGTCCCCATTTTGATGAAATTGATTGTTACCCTGCCTAACTTTCATGAACTAAATGAAGATATGAAATATAGGCTAAAGAAAGTTGATTCCAAGTATCCGGACCGTCATTCGTCATTCGCCCGCATCACTTTTTCATTTGAGCCAAAACTGTCATCATTTTCATGAAAAAGATTCTGAAAATTGACCGAAAATCAGTGGCGTATAACCAGTGGGGGCCGGGGCAGTGGCGTAGCTGCCGGCCCGGGGGCAGTGGGGGGGGCAATTGCCCCTGGCAATGCCTATTTGCCCCCCCCCCCTAGCGCAGGGAAAAATAATAAAGGAGTGAGAGCGATGGAAAAAAGGGGAAAAGAAAGAGAAAGCGAGAATCCATAGGCCCACGATATAAGTGCGGATAGAATTTGAACAATGTTAAAATTTTGTTTAAAAATGGAACTCTATTGTATTCCTTTTTTTTTTTTTTTTTGCTCTTCACTTTTTCAAACAACCGAAAAAAAATTGGGTCAACCTTTTTGAGGAAGGGCGGGCAAAATTTTTGTTTGGTGGATTTGGGCCCCCGCCCCATACAGGCTTGCCCCCCCCCCCAGCTACGCCACCGGCCGGGGGGGCAAAAATAGGGAAGGTGGTAAAGAGGGAAGGAGAGAAAAGAGGGAAGGAGAGGAGAAATAAGGGAAAGAAAGAGGAAAGAAGAAAAAGGGAAGGGGAAAGAAAAAAAAAAAAGGAAAGAAAATGAAAAGAGGAAAGTGGAAGGAAGAAGAGAAAAGGAAAGAAAAGAGGGAAGAAGAAAAGGAAATTTGTACTCTGAAACAATGATTTTTTTAGCTTCTAATATGCCAAAAACATGAGCTTTGCCACTGGACCTCACCAGGGGCCCTAAGGCGGGCCCCTGAACCCCACCCGTTTACTACGCTTCGCGGCAAGCCGCTCGCGGTGCAACCTATCGCTCACACATTAATATTTTTTTCACAGAAATTTGGATTTTTCTTGCCCCCTGGAAGGTCAGGTCTGGTTACGCCCCTGCCGAAAATAATAAAACATCATTCTCAAAATGTCAGGGGCTATCATTGTTATGTCATTGGAAGAGGGGTGTCCCAATGATATACTGGGGTCATAAATTGGGGAGTCCTAATTTTTGATGATCAAGATGTAGGGAGTCATAAGATGACCACAGACTGTGTGTTTATTTTATTAAAAAAAGACCGATTTCAATACAATTTAGCCTGTTTAGGGGGTAAGGTGTATCGGTGATGGGGGGAGGCCCGGGGAGAGGCATAAAATTGTTGTTGCCGAAATAGAGGAGTCGCAGTTTTATTGACGCCGACTTTTGTAAATTTGGGATCCCCGGCCCCTTCCGAAGAAAATGATAGCCCCTCAGATATGCCCTGCTGATGATTTCAACAGTTTTACCAATATTTCATATTACAAAATGTTTGGTGATTACCGACCCAGCAAACACAAAAACGTTTTTAAAACGTTTTAAATAAGTTATATTTTGGGTTTTGGTTTAGGTAAAAACGTTTTAATAACATTAAAATGTCGGGTTATAATATAAAGGTCATGAACTCGTTTTAAACGTTTTGTATGAAAACACACTACAACAATATTTTTTAAATGTTTTCGAATGTCATTGTAAACTAGTTTTGCAAACATTTTAGGCCAAATATTTTGTCAACACTTAAATAACATTATGTTAAAATATTTGCACCCAGCAAACACAGAAATGTTCATAAAATGTTTTTTACAAAACGTTTTAATAACATTTAAATGTCGGGTAATATAACGGTCGTGAAAACATTTTTAAAACGTTTATTGTAAATATTTTGCGCAAACATTTTTTGCAAAATATTTTTTCAACCCCAAAATAACATTCTGTTGAGAATGATTTGTAGCAAGTTTTCAAAAATGTTTTTGGAATGTTATTAAAACGTTTTTATACCATTTATATAACCCGACATTTAAATGTTTTCTGTAAAACATTTGTGTTTGCTGTGCAGTAGTAAATTACCAACAAATGTTATTTAATTTTATGAAAACGTTTTATACCATTAATGTACCCTTTATATAACCCGACATTTAAACGTTTTCTGACAACCTTTAATAACCTTTTGCGAATGATGTCGAAAACGTTTTGTGTTTGCTGGGAAGTGACATAGAAACTCAAATCTTTTCTCAGACTGTTGCAAAATAGGCCTATATAGGCTGAAGAAGTATTAGGCCCTACACTGCAAAAACAGTGTTTAGAAATCGAGGACAGATTAGTATTTAGAAAGTTAAATGTCTTGTATTTAAACACTTTGATGTTTAGATCTTACACGTAATCACATAAAATGTGTTTAGGATCTTAACATTAAAGTGTTTAAATGCTAGACATTAAACTTTCTAAACACCAATCCAGGCGCGTGCCCAGAGGGAGCTTTGGGGGCTGCAGCCCCCCGGGTCTTGGAAAAAAAGAGGAAGAAAAAGAGAGAGAAGGGAGAATGAAGAGAGAGGGAGGGAGAGGGAGTGAGAGTGGCATAGCTAGGGGGAAGGGGGACGTATAGTACCTCCTAAAATCAATAGGGGGAAGCGCCCAAAAGTGGATCCAAAGGCCTATTTCACAAATTTTGAATGAAATTTGAACGCATTTTTTCAGTCAAATTCTCGGTCAAAAATCCTATAAATAGATGCATATAAAAGGCCTATGCTCCAAAATAACCAATAATAATGTAAAAATGGTGCACCAAATGCCTTCATTGGTTGAGACTTTGATTGCGAGTTATTGAGCATGCGTGTTCATATAAAAACTAAAATTCGCGGCTCAGCTAGTTGGAAATCTGTTAACTCCGAAAATAACTCATATAAATGTGTAAAAATGTTGCACCAAATGGCTCCATTGGGGCTTTTACTTTCAAAAATTCTGAGTGGGACACAACCCCCCCCCAGTGTGGAGTGTGCAGTGGTCCTTTGACCACAAATGTCTTCATTGATGAGGCTTTGATTGCGAGTTATTGAACATGTGTGTTCATATTAAACTAAAATTTGCGGCTCAGTTGGAATTCTGGTAATATAAATATATGCTCCGAAAATAACATACAAATCAGTGTAAAAATGTTGCACCAAATGGCTCCATTGGGACTTTCACTTTCAAAAATTGTTAAAGCTTTCATTATTTTGCGTTCAAACTTCAGCCCGGGGTCCATGCGAACACATGCTCTGTCACCCGGCCCGAAGACCCTTATTTTTCCATTTGATCTCTCACCCAAAGACCCTTATTTTTCAATTTGAACAGCAAATTTCATTTATCACTGATTTTGTTATTATTTTGTAAAAACAAAGAAATTTGAAGCTATCATATCGATATTCGAGGTTTCTGTGGCGCTGTTTCGGCTCTCACCAGCTCTCCAAAAGGTTCGATTTAAAAAAAAAGGTCATGTTCTCACCTAATGACCCCATATTTTTTATATTTTGCTTTCACCGAATGCCAAAAATCCTGCTCTCACCCAATGACCCCATATTTTTTACATTTTGCTCTCACCGCTGCGAAAGTGCCAGTCCTACATTTTTTGTACACCTAGGCCTATATCCATTTCATATTGAAGTGCCCCCCCGGAATCAAATACAACTTATATGCACTAAATCAAGAAAATATTGCAAGTAAATTGGATTTCTTTGTGCGTAAATTATTTGCGCACTTCAGTTTATACTATTTCTCATTTTGTTTGAATTATTTTGTTCACGTAGGCCCACTAGATTTGCCACAGGGCAGCGGCACAGGCGCGGCCCGGTTGTCACGGTCTTACATAATAGGGGCAAAAACTGATGCCCGTACAATAGTGTGCGTGTGTGATTTTGACCAAATTCCTAATCTCAGCTTTTCGCACTTGCTCCAATTTTAACAATTAGGCCTATTTGACCCCCGGATTTGACCATTTAAGGTTCAATAATACGGCCTGATATTTTTGAGCGGTTCGCGCCCATATCATAGTCAATTATGCTGCTGTGCCTATTATAAACCTCAAAATCTTCGATTTCATTGAACAGATAAACACCTGATTTGGGACAAAACCGATTTCCATGTGCTAGGCGGCTTACATCGGGAATGTTTGAAACATTTTCCTCCCTCAATGAAATGTGATCCAGATCATCCAGATACCGCACCACTGGAAACAACTAATAGGGCCTAATGTTTGTTTTACGATAATTGGGGGGGGGGCCGGATCAAAAAGTTTCGCGATCCATCGAGGGCGGGCCAAAAATGAACTTTCGAGCGAAATATTTGAAGAAAAACCAGCCCCCCCCCCCCCAAAAAAAAAATTAATGAACACTCCCTAGGCATATATTATGCCTTTAGTAGATGTAGGCTACTTTCATTTTGACAAAATGATCAGCATCAAGATTCTCCCTGAATCACAGAAAACATCAATAAACTTTAGGCGTTGCACGCGCACAAATATGGTGACTGAGGGATGATCTTCTTAGGGTGCAGATGCTTTTAACCACAGCCTAGTCTGTTTCAATTTTTTTTTTTTTTCGTTTTTTCAGTGATTAATGTAGGTCTTGCTCTTGTCACCTTTAAGCTTTAGCTACTTATTGAAACTAGTCTTACACTCATTAGTGATTAATGTATGAATTTTGAGACCTAGGGGAAGGTGGGGCATAACGGACCCCCGGGGCAAAACGGAACCACCTGGAAAAATAGGCCTTCGCAATACTGCCATCTATGCAAATTATATTGAGGAACACAAGTATGGCTACGAGGATTTACAACAAAAATTTTATCTGAAACAATCCACTGACATTCGAGCAAGATCGAGTCAAAAAATTACTACCCGTCTGGTGTAAGATATGTAGATGTTTAATGCGCTGAAATTTTACTTCATTAATATCGGATTCCCAAATAATTGTGTATATTGTAAACACGAAGGTACTAGTCATGAGCTGTATTAAGTGCATGGCCTATATGCTACGATGTATTATGCATGCAACCTATTTCATAAAAATCGGGTATGGGGCAAAACGGAACCCTAGGTGTGGGGCATAACGGAACAGGGTTCCGTTTTGCCCCAGGCGTTTTGTCCCACAGATGGGTTCCGTTTTGCCCCAATTGGACATAACTTGTCTTCACTCAAGGAAATGTAGGCGTTATCTAGGGGCCTACTCGAACATGGTAAACACTTCGCTGAAACATAGACATATAACTAGACCTACAGATAGAATTAATGATTAAAAGTTAACCACTTACTCCACAGAGATGGTAGGCCTACTGAATATTTCTTTCTGATCAAATATTGGTCATACATATTATAGGCCTACTAGGCCTATAAGAAGTTAACCACTCACTCCACAGAGATGGTAGGCCCACTTAATATTGTAACTGAATATAGGCCTACATATAACTAGGCCTAGGGCCTACCGATGGAACAACTGATATAAGTTTATACCCAGGGTGCCGTTTTGTCCAATAGGGGGGTTCCGTTTTGCCCCGATAGTGGAGCAAAACGGTTTTTTTTTGTTGAAAATATTTCTTCATTTTTTTATAAAATTGTAAGATTCAAGTTATATTGGTTAATGGTATATTAAAGGTAAATACAAACTTCAACTGAACATATAATTTTTACAGTCATATTACTTATGGTGACGTCACAGAGCATCCTCAAAGTTAAGTGTTCCGTTATGCCCCACCTTCCCCTACATGTACTTCTGTCCGACTGGTATCAATGTTTTGAAAGGACCAGCTTTAGGCACAGCAGCATTTGACTATGATATGGGCGTGAACCGCGCAAACAAATTAGGCCATATTGAACCTTAAATGGTCAAATATTGTTAAAATTGACACAAATCTGTGCAAAAAGCTAAAATGGTCAAATATATGTATGAGATTAATTTGGTCACTTAAAGTCACACACGCACCTGTAACAGGTAAGGGGCTATAATTTTATAGGTGGTGGAGGTCCCAAATCATGCAAAAAATAAATTTTTGGAAAGAAAAACTATAGGTGTCATAAAATGTTGATGACCAAAATGTGAGTCACAATCAAGATGACCAAAGATTTTATTCAAAAAGACTGTTTTCAATACAATTTTAGGATGTTTAGGGCGGGGTTTAGGGGTAAGGTAAGGTGTATCGGTGGTGGTGTGGTGGGGGTCATATATTTTTTGTTGCCGAAATAGGGGGGTTCGCAATTTTATTGCCCCCCCCCCTTCCGATGAGAATGAGAGCCCCTAAAGCAGACCTGTATATTAAAACAGGCCTGCAACAACCCTGGCACAGGCCCAGGTCTGCCTAGGCCTGTAAGATACGATCAATGTCGCCCTCTGTCCAAGTTGTCCCCCTGTAAATTATAAAGGATCTATTTGCCGTCAACTGTTGAAAGATGAATGACAAACATAACGAAGAATGCGTTATCATGGCACATGTATCCAATCTAAGTTCATGACCTGCGTTGTTGCAGATGGTTGCAGATTTTGAAAACTTGATTATCGGGCAAAAAGTTTGAATTTCTGATCTGGGACAGCAGCACAGGTTTGTCTATTTCACAGATGCTGGTAGAATAGTTAAAGTCATAATTACTCCGGTGTCAAGTAAGAAACACGAATGAACCAAGGCAACTTCGTTTCAGCTGGTGTAACACAATTTTTTTAGGTAAGCTTATCAATCATGCTTATGAAATTTCACTATCCTTTTCTTAATTTCCTACTACTAGTACTAGTACTATTGTCATGATTGTATTGTAATGTTACAGTCGAATGTGTGTCATCGGTGACAGCGTTCAAAATAGGACCGGTCAGCCGGCCATTGGCCTGTAACTTTTTGGCCTGGCCGGTAACTTTTCTGACTGGCATGGCAACTAGTTGCCGGGCTAGTTGCCGCTCCGGCTGGCCGGTAACTTAAGGTCAAGCCCAGCTGGCCTGTAACTTTTTGAGGCATATTTCGAACACTGATCAGTGACTGTAAAGTTAATTTTGTATTACTTCCATGGTCAGAGCTGTGCGCCAAGCGTAGACGAGCGAGCGTACACACATGCACAGAAGAAATAAACAATCACACTGATATTTAAGCTGATCAACAGCAACGCAACGTTAGGCATGTTCACAAAATTTTCAAGTAGGATATTTCACATGGAAATTATTTTGTTTAAAAAGGTGATTATTTAACTTAAAAAATGAGGGGTCAACCATGTCTGTCTACAGGTCAAAAACTAGCGAAGTTATGGGCAAATGTCTGTTTTTAAAAAACTGCACTTTTCTGCGACCATCATTGACAATGCCTTACAATGACTTACTGTACAAAAAAAGCATGTAATGCATCATTTTTTACCACGATGATCCATTTTAAACAAAGGCGATCTTATTTTATGAAATCTAACTTTCACTGCATGCTGATCCTTCTGTATCAAGTAGTGTTGGCCGATACCAATCTGTGAATCGGAGATCGGTGCCGATATGGACTGCATCGGCCTTGAATCTGAATCGGCAGATGAGCTATCAGCTGCCGATCTAGCTTACCGATCTCTGAACTTGACAGTAATAAAAGTACACAACAATTCTTTAAGCTTACCATTACTTTCTTATGTAACATTAATTTAATGCCAATATATTTCCAAAAAATGTTGTTACCACCGCAAGAATCATGTCGTTTCATACTGTATTCTATAATATTATCCACTCAGTGACAACACTCCCGACTGTACAGTGCGTCCCTGGGAAAAATTTGTAAACACTTTAACACTCGACACGTGATTGCGCCCTTCAATGTCGGGTTTCCCAAGGTGAATTTGAGGGCATGTTATTTTTAGAATCGCGCACATTCTCGCTATTCCTCCTCACACGGACGATGTCATCTCTTAATCTCCGAACACGTGAATTCTTTCTGTAAACAACTCTGCACAACCAATCAGGATGGGAATTCAGCGGTATTCCCCAATACGTCATATGCATAAATTATTATAATATCGATGGAGCTGATTTAGCAGCAGGGTCATTGAATCAATTCGCCTAACTTGGTACACACGCAAATCAAAGTTGATTCGCGGAGAAGAAAGAAGAATAAAACAATCAAGAGAAATGGATTAATGATTAAACTTCCGACAATCGGAGGCACTGAGTGAGTAACACTGGGACTTGGGGTGTAAAATGGTATTTTATTTGGGTTGATATTGACATGAAAAACCTCTAAAAGCGGTCATCATATTACATAGTTACAGGTTTGGGAATTAAGCTTTGACCGTTAAGGGGTACTACACCCTGTGGTAAATTTGTGACTATTTTTGCATTTTTCTCAAAAATAATAACACACTGGTAACAAAAGTTATGTATATTATTGGGGCAAGGAATCCAATTACTACACTGAAATTTCAGTGACTCAAGACAAGCGGTTCAGTATATATGATAGGAAATGAGGTACATTCTAGCGGTACCTTATTTCTTATCATAAATAGCTAACCGCTTATCTTGGGTCACTGAAATTCCAGTGTAGTAATTGATTCCTTGCCCCTATAATATACATAACTTTTGTTACCAGTGTGTTATTAGTTTTATGAAAAATGCAAAAATAGACACACATTTACCGAGGGGTGTAGTACCCCCTTAACATTACTGGGGCCCCGACTTGAATGAACTTGTACTGGTTGTAGAATAACATTTAAGGAATCTGAATCGGGATCGGATCGGCCCGATCTGCTAATTTTCAGATCGGAGATCGGCAGATCCGATCTTGGGTTGGATCGGCCAACACTAGTATCAAGGATAAACAGGGTGCGTGCAGAACCTTGAAAAGCCAAAAAAGTGCTTGAAAGTACTTGAAAATCAAAATGCCTTTTCAAGGCCTTGAAAGTCCTGGAATTTTGTTGAAAAGTCCTTGAAATTTATGGAAAGTCCTTAAAGAAAAAATGTGCTGAAACAATAAAAAATTATGTAACAAATAAATAAGAAAAGAAGTTTGGAAATAAATCTGTCTTGTAGGCAGTGTTTACTCTCTCTGGAAATTGGGTGCGCCAAATGAAACATTTTCTTCCCAAATTGGCCCAATTTTGGCCCAGTAATTCCCCAAATTCACTAATTGTAATACAGCATTACAAATTTTTGTGAGACAAAAATTATTTTCACTGGGCCAAAATTGAGACATACGGCCTCTGAGTAAACACTGCTTGTAGGCCTATATATTTTTCATTTTGTAGGCTATATATACACATAACTCTTTTTGGACTCGCATATTTCCAATTTTAAAATGAAAATTCCTTAGAACCCTGACTGGATGACTGGACTAGATAAAGGTACCCATTTAGCATGCATGTGGTCAAATTTTTATCTTATTGAGAACACCTTTTCATGCCCAAAATTGATGAATTTTAGTCCATTATCGGACCAGCATGTTATATGATTGTGTCGGTTTTATGTTCAAAAACTCATCTCTTTTTCCTCAATGAATATTACCCAAGTAAGAAGTATGTCATGTGCATTAATGAACGATGACATTTGAGATGATGCTGGACTGATGATGCTGATGATGTAGAGGCCTATATACTCTAATATCAAGTCATGTTTAAGTCTAAATGGAAACAAACTTCGGTCAAAGGTTTGATATGAACCTTTTAGCTGTATCCTTTGGCTTTGTGTAGCCGTCGTTGTGAACATGGGGGTGGGGTGGGGGTGGGGGAGGTTGGGTGGGGGTGAGTGAGTGTGTGTAGGCCTATGTATTTCCTTTGGGATAGGCCTACTATTTTAGTCCCAATTTGTAGTGACATCACTCTGTATGTTTAACATACCGAATTTTACAAATTACTCTTATCATAAAATGTATTCTTCAGGCACATTCATTAGTACCCCCCCCCCCCCATGTGGGTCCCCCTCCCACATACCCGAAGAGGGGTGGGGGTCAAAAATTTGATGAATCATTGTTTTTATATTGTGCATTAAATATCAATTTCAATCATGTAGGCCATATTATTAGGCCAAGAAAACACTTTGAAGAATGTATCTCATGTACAAAAGTATAGGAAAGTGAATATTTAAAACCACTTTTTTAGGATGAAGGAAGCATTTTTCAAAAAAAAAAGTCCAAAACAGGTTTTTATGTCAAAAATGGTCACTTTTGGGGTGCTGCTAAATCTGCTAAAATGTTTGTCGTCCTGAAATTTTAACCAAAAGCACACTGACCATCAAGGCCCAGGATGGGGTGCCAGTTGGTGGGGGTGGGGAGGCAGTGGATGCAAGCACAAATGGTTAATTATTGTTTTATTTTTCTGCTTCACATATATCAACGTAAGCCATATTGGTCATGTAATAAAGCCAAAAAACATTTTTAAGAGTGTCTCTTGTGCATAAAAGTATAGGAAACTCGAAACTTTAAAGCATGTTTTCTGGAAGAAGGAAGCACTTTTTATGAAAAGTGTAGAACAAGCCAGGAGCTTTGAAATGTTCTTTTTACCCTCTGACTTTGGCTTGGGGCTTCGTCCCTCAACCCCCACCAGGGCTTCGCCCCTAGACCCCGGCCGTGAGTCGTGAGCGCCACGCTCACTCTGCTTCGCAAGTGTCCCTATTTCTATTCAAAAGTGTAGAACAAGCCAGGCGCTTTGAAATGTTCTTTTTACCCTCTGACTTTGGCTTCGGGGGGCTTCGTCCCCTCAACCCCCACCAGGGCTTCGCCCCTAGACCCCGGCCGTGTCGTGAGCGCCACGCTCACTCTGCTTCATAAGTGTCCCTATTTCTACTTTTCAAAAGTTGGCAGGTATGCACTGGGCTGCTGCGACTAGACCACTGGGTATTTTTCTACTTTTTACACACACCTATCTCTGGGTCGCTCCGTTCAAAGGTACTTGAAAATTAATTTTTGGGTACTTGAAAGTCCTTGAAAAGTCCTTGAATTTGAAATAGAGGTGGCTGCACGCACCCTGGATAAAGTACCAGCACTTTTTAGACTACGTCGTCAAGTTTCTGGTGTCGAAATTTCAAATGTTTGTATTTCCCTATGGGGATTACACAGTTAAGCCATTGACTGTGAGCTACTGTGGTCCAAACTTTTTGGATTGAATGTCGCCTCTATAATAAGCAATGTGGACATGTCTAGCAACGTACTTGACAACAAGCCGGTTGACCCATTGGTCTTCAACGCGGTGTGTAGTAGACGACCTTGTCACTTCTACGCGATCGCAATTCAACAGCGCGTACCCAGACCACGGAAGTAATAAAAAAATTAATAACTTTATGAACCCATGGATTCGATCCATCGAATCATATCCATAACAACTTGAAGTGGGATGTCCAGACTCACTATGCAGTAGGAAAGGCTACTAGAGTTCTCAAATGAGGAATTTCCACAACTGTACCAAAAAGATCAAAGAGCTGCTTTACAACTCAATGGTGAAACCCCATCTTCAATCCATTCCAGGCACTGTAAAGAATAAGGATCTGCTGGAGAAAGTACAGAGAAGGGGAGCAAGGTTTGTGATGAGTGATTTTCATTGAACATCGAGTGTTACAGAGATGATGCAGCAGCTCAGTTGGGAAACAATTGAAGAGGGAAGAATCAAGACCAGAACAAGAACCCTTCAGAAGATCATCATGAACCGGTTAGCTATAGATCCATGGGTAAAAATACTTCAAGCCAAAACCAAGCAGGAGCAGAAGGGGGCATGAAAACCAGCTTGTTTTACATGAGACTCCTTACACTGACATCATGAAGCAGTCCTTTTCTGCGGAGGCAATTGAAATTTGGAAAAGGTTCCCTATGGTGCCTGTGCCCAATGATGACGAGTCGACGACAATAAAAAGTTTGACCAGCCAGAAGCCCCAACTTAATTTTGACTAGACAAACCCAGCCAGCACTCAAGTCAACCTCCAGTGATACTCCCGTGTGGATGTACTTAGGAGGAAGTTTCAACAAGGTAACGAGGTTTGTCTGCTCTGTCTGATTATCGCGTAAAAAGAACTAGGTCACGCGTTGCTACACAGCTTGACTTACTCGAGAACTCTACAGGAACTCTACTTTGAAAAATGTGCGTAGCAATTTTTTTAGCGAAAACCTTATTTAGGTGATGTTCTTATAATATTAGCATGTATACATATGTTTACATTGTAAAAAATTGCTATACAACTTACTGAAATTTGTGTAGCAGGTTGTCCAAAATGGGGAGCATTTTGCTCCACAACACAAGTTACGCATTCGATGCTAGTGCGTTGCTATTGTTTTCAGTTGGACAGCGGAGGTTATTTATTCTGTTAATTGAAATGTGGATGAAAGTTATTTCGATGAGTCAACTGCATCTTTTTAGCAAGATTTGGCTATTTTGGCAATATTTGGCTATTTTGCCGAAGTGTAATTTTATTTAGCAACTTTTTTGATACAATAGCCTGTCGTGATCGGCTGTGTTTACTTCTGAACTTCTATTGCTTTACACTTTGTCATGTTTCAGCGAATCTGAGTCCTAGATTGTGAATGCAATGGTCTATAGCCTAGAATGTGAAGCTATCGGTGAGCAAATTCTTGACTAGACTTTATACCTGGTCTCATGTACCCATACCTAGTGTATGGGTACATGGTATAACCAGGCATTCAAACAGGCACGGAGAGAGCTGTCAAAGAGTGTATATTTCAAAACATGATAACTGCACCAGTTATAAAAATTCACACAAGGTCATGTTTTTTGAGGTGGGACCCAATTGCGTCACATCTTGCAATTTGTCAAAAATCAACTCCTTTTTTGTATTTCTGATTATATTTCAAAAAGTTTTCACCCAAACTATGTAAAAAGTATATATTTTTAGAAAGCATATATTGTCAGGATTGCAAATCTGTTAAGTTTGAGTGGATATACAGGGTGTGCCAAAAAATATACAGGGTGATTCCACTGAAAAATACCTAAAAAATTACATTTCTTTACCGCTCCAAAATTTCTACATAGTATATTAAATTGGAAAATGAACTTGATATTTGGAATGTACACAATTAGTCCTTTCATTAAATATTTAGTTTGCACTATTTGTTAAGACCATTGTGTTATACAGGGTGTGAAAAAAGTTGTATCTTAAATTGTTTAATTTAATGTAAAATTTCCCTAAGTGCCATTTGTAAGCAAATGCACTTCAAATTTGAAACAAAATAGTTTAAGGGTACTACACCCTCAATAAATTTAGTGTCAATTTTGCATTTTTCTCAAAAACTAATAACACAGTGGTAACAAAAGTTATGTATATTATAGGGGCAAGGAATCAATTACTACACTGAATTTCAGTGACCCAAGACAAGCGGTTTGTTATTTATGATCAGAAATAAGGTACCTCTAGGATGTACCTCGTTTTCTATCATATAAACTGAACCGCTTGTCTTGAGTCACTGAAATTTCAGTGTAGTAATTGAATTCCTTGCCCCAATAATATACACAACTTTTGTTACCAGTGTGTAATTATTTTTTGAGAAAAATGCAAAAATAGTCACAAATTTACCACATGGGTGTAGTACCCCCTTAAAGAATTGCTATAATATCACATTTAAATATCCAATTCCATATAGGGTGTTTCAAAAATCAATTTACAGTGAATAAATTGTAACAATGGTACATGTACATGTAGGCATATAGATGCACAATTAGCCTACATCAATAAACTATTAACAATAACCAGAGATCAATATGTCATCAGATTAAATCCTTTGACTGCAATAATCTGCTTTGAGAAGACTTATTTGATAGATATTTCAAAGATAAAACAAATTTTAAAAGATATCTTTATGACAGATGAGATTCATTTTCATTCCTTTCTTCATGCATGCAAAATTTAAAGCCCATTGTATTGCATGACACACATTCCCCTGCATTAATTAAAAGCTTGTTAAATGCTTAATTACTAAGTTTATTAAGATTAGATAGGCAATTATTGAATTATAGTTATAGAAAGTTACAAAATAAGATTAACATTATGCAAATTGCATTTTTACTTCTACTAGGCAACAAAGTGCATAAATTTTATTATTGAATACCAACTTCTCATTGGATTTACACAGAGCTCCTCCTCTACCGGCTCCTCCTCTACCGGCTCCACCCCTGGCTAATTAACTTAATTAAGCGGTTGTAATTAATTAATACATTTGTTCAACTGTATTTGTTACTATTTCATTAGATTAATAATTTATCTTCAAAATGAGACCAAAACCATTTCTTCATGATGGATTTTAGCAAAAATATATGAAGAAGAAGAATTTTTTTTTTGCAAAATGTGACAGCTCCACCTTTTTTGGGTGCCCACCTCAAAAAACATGACCACAAACCCATCATTTTCAAAATACACTGAAACCCTGTATTAATCCATTTTTGAAAAATATGGTCCCTAATGTTTACTTACTTTTGTTCAGCAAAAACCCATTTCCAGTAAGTCAAATTCTGTAATTGTACATGTCTCCATGTTTACATTTTGTGGACTAAAAAAAATAAATACCTGTTTCCAAATATTCCACCCAAAGTGTTAAGTGCCAGACACATGTGTTGGGACAAATAATATTAGAAGTCATGAAGTATACTCTTTTGACCACACACAGCTGTACATAATAGATTAAGCTATTCTTTAATCCACCATAATGTGGTGGATTTTAAGCATGAGTGGCAGGAAAGAAAAAAAGCAAGGTACACCAACTTGATGTGGGGAAACAAGTAAAATACAGACTAGACAGTATGCAGGGGGACAAAAACATCAGACGTAGGCAGAAGAAGTAGGCAAAGTTCGATAGCCAAAAATTACCAGTTCCAAGGCCCACAGAAGTAAGTGCTGAACCTGCAAAAACAACAAGGATCAATGGTAATACAAAACTGCACTAGAACAAGTGATGAAAATCAAGTGATGAAAATCACTGTGCATATAAACAGACACGCTAAACCAAACATCCAGAGTAGGCACAAAACAGGCAAAGTTCGATGGCCAAAATTGCCAATTCCAGAGCCCACAGAAGTGTCAGGAAAACAGTACACTGGAAGTGATGAAAATCACTGTGTACATAGCAGTGAAACACTTAACAGACAAAAAACAACCGACGTTTCGAGCAGATAAACTGCTCTTCTTCAGGGACAGACAACAAAATATAAAACAAAAAAGTGGCAACTCTTTCTCATGCCAAGGTTAAATTGATGACATGTCTTGACCTAATTGGCCAATTTACCAAACATATCATAACAAGATAGACTTTAACCAAGCCTGAATGTGCTCCTATCTGTAACCATGCTGTATACACATGCCTGTAACAGCTTCTATAAGGCCATGCGTTTTGAGTTGGGCCGGTAATGCGTTACATGTTTTCGTGAGATGAAAATTGCATGTTTTTTCGTTTGGATATGAATATCTTTCACACATTATACCCAACATTATATAAAAGTATACATTTTCTGGCTGCCAATGAACCAAGGAATCCAAAAATGCACTTTAAAATGGCACAGGGTGTAACACTAATGAGTTATGAAACTGAAAATACCAGATATTTTAGGGAAAAAATGTAAAATTTGACAAATTAAAAAAAGTTAGCTTCACCCCACATATTTAAAAGTTCCATATTTGAATTCCTCTCAATCAGAGCTTTAAATACATATGGCCATGCGTCCTGAACTCGCCGACTTTGCGTCACACCTCAAATTTTCTGTTACGATGCACCAAGTTTGGTATAACGGGTCATATCTGGAAATCTATACATCCTATGATAGTAAAAGTATACATTTTTAGAAAGCTTTTGGCCCAAGGAATCTAAATATGGAGTCAGAACTAGTGTAGGATGCATGTGGAAAGAAATAATTTTAAAAATGCAAGCCTTTTTGTCATTTTAGATGAACCTTCCCTGAGGCACGGATTTTCATCAATGTGTAACCCTTCATCAATTCTGAAGCTTTATGATAGTAAACCAATGTGTATTTCAGAAAATGGCCGGTAGATTTTTGTACCATTTCAACCCATCAGTCTGGTACATTTTCAAAAATATTTTCTTGAGGTAACACCCCACACTGATTTGATTGAAGGCCATTTTTGGATTCCCTGAGCCAAGAGCTTTCCAGAAATGTATACTTTTGCTATCATAGGGTGTATACTTTTCAAAATACAGCGGTGGTAATCTCAAGAGGTATATTGCGCTTGAAAATATGGGTTTACTGTGTAGAGAATAGGGATGAATTTGAATGTCATGCGACTTACTTGTGGCTACCAGTCATCTCATTTTAATTAGAGAAAGTTAAGCTACTTAAATGTGTACATGGACAACTAAGCTATCTTTTGATACCAAATTTATAGTAATTGGAACAAATTTGAAGTATCTAATGACCAATTTTATAATCGGGTACACTTAAAATGCAAACTACCCATAGGGTTTGTACAATTATGACTGCACCGCTGCCACATGCACCGCTGCCACCACCACCCCTGACTTGGCCAATTGAATTGAGTGCCATTCTGCCAATATTCAAGATATGTGATTGAAACTCTCCATAATTATTAATTGATACCTTAGCTATCATTTGACACCAAATTTACTGTCATATCTTGTTTTCTTCGAAAGATACACTTATAAAACCAAATGATCACAGTGAAAAGTGTGACGCCACCACCTTTTTTGGGTGTTGAGTTCAAAACGCATGGCCATATATAACATCATAGGGTTCAATCAGTGTTGTGAGTCGGTAAATTACCGGTTAATTTACATGGTAAATTACCGGTAATTTACCGCCATCTTAAGACTCAGTACACCGGTCGATCTTACCGTTTCCGATGTTGATTAAGATACTTCTTGCATCGATCCCGAGATGCGGAAAAACCAATAGTCATTTTGTCCCACATAAATGAATAAATAACAAAAACCCCGATCCCCGGTGGACTCACCCAAAAGGTGACGTCACACCATATGATCGTCCCTTATCCTCCTTGGTCTCCGACTGACACAGACGTGCCTATCGATTGTTCATAGCACTGTGTATCAATTTCTCGACCAAAGGCGAGATATACGGTTGTAGTTTCACACCTTAGGTAAAACCAAACCGGTATTGTTCGGGTGAGGATAGTTTTGACGGCGTTTTCTGACGAAAAAGTGACAAAAAACGATCCAAAACTTAGCTACATATCGTGCCTCCGTTGTATCACGGGACACACAAGCAATTCAAAATGGCCGCTCGTTGGCGCCATTCATTTTGTTTCCACGTAAAACAACCATTGCAGCCTGTAAGTTACAATAGATGTTTGTACATACACATTGTATTTCATGTACGGTAGGTTATTGTTGCTATGTTAGGGTGATTACTCTATCGTTATGTCTTCATTACCGTCCGATAAGACGAGTTAATCAGATATTCATACGGTGGGGATTGGTAGGGACCCGTCTGACATTTTAGTAATAAAGTTAGCCAGTCCTTACTTTACCACTAACGTTAGCGACCAGCCTCCGTGCTCAGGTTTGCTTACTGGGCTTGAGTCGCTGCGTTGGGGGGTAGTGCCCCCTCCCTTTCTCCTCGCTTCGCCTCGGCCCTGTCGGGCTTGCCCTTCCCTGGTGACGGAGCGGGACCCACACCCGCTCTGTTTCACCCACAGGGAGTGCTCACGATCTTCTAGATGTCTTCTTTTGCTTAGGACTCTCCGAGTTCCAGCTTGACGATTGGGATAGGCTCCATCATCGCCATAAGGCGAAGAAGAAATCTACCAAGGGCACTGGTAAGGTCGACACGGTGGATTCTGCTGTGACAGCCCCTATGGGTCATGGCAGGTCTGCTTAAGGGGCTCCGGTCCCGGACAAGCAGGCGGTTCCTTCGGGACTGCTAAGCGCGTCCAAAGGCTCAGCAGCCAGCGAAAGCACTGACTATACGTCCGGAGCAAAGTAGCAGGCAGCAGAGCGGTAACCACCAGCGAAAACCCTAGCGGGTTTTGCAGCAGGAGGATACCAGTCGATCACGGTAGATTCTGCTGTGACAGCCCCTATGGGTCATGGCAGGTCTGCTTAAGGGGCTCCGGTCCCGGACAAGCAGGCGGTTCCTTCGGGACTGCTAAGCGCGTCCAAAGGCTCAGCAGCCAGCGAAAGCACTGACTATCCGGCGGAGCAAAGTAGCAGGCAGCAGCGCGGTAACCACCAGCGAAAACCCTAGCGGGTTTGGTAGCAGGAGGATACCAGTCCTCTAGCCAAAAATCCTCACGGGTTTTTAGCAGGAGGACACCCGTCTGTTGCAGGCTTATCTACGGGCTCAAACAGCCACAGTAGTAGCCAGCGACGGGCAGCATGCAAGGGTACCCGGGCTTGCCTGGGTTGAACCCTAGCATGCATGGGTTCAGCAGAGACGATACCGCTGCTAACGCTGTGGGTGTAGTCTTAGCAGAACCAACTGGGGTTGTCACACGGCAGCGTTCCATGGCGGGACCGCCGAGTGATACCCTGGGCCCTAGAATAGCTGCTGGCTGTCCACAGGGACTGGCTGGCGATTATTCAGGGGTTGGGCTCGCAGTCTCTCACGGGACAGCGACCCAGGTGCATTCGGTGGCAGCTACAAAGGCGAGCTACGGCTTGACTTCAGTGGTAGCCGCTATGCACCCGCCCATAGCTGCCGTGAGTGGTCCGCCACACACAGCGACCTTGGGCGAAGCTCTAGAGGGTACAGTAAGTAGCTTGAACAGCCTAGCTGATCAACAACCCACTTATGTCCTCGAGAGCCAGCGGAGCGTGGGTGATCCATTATCGTCAATGGGTCAATTACCCTCTCTTGATCGATCACTGTCAAATCAACAGGGCATAGCTCCATTGATTGACGCTGCCTATTCAGGTGGCGAGGTGATTGACGGGGGTATGCACGCTCAGCTACCCGTGGTACTAGGCAAGCTCCCTCTAGCCAAGGGACAGCCGGTATAGCGGGTACCCATACACGCGGCTTGATCCCCTTGCGGGGAACGCAGTGAGGCATGGGTACAGTGGTACACAGCCGGAGCCCTCACGGGCACCTACGCTGGAACCACGCATACAGCGGTACACAGCCGGAACCCTCACGGGTACCCATGCTAGTACCGCGCCGGTACCACGCCAGCACACAGCTTGATCCCCCAAACAGGGAACGCAGTGTGGCGAGGGTACAGCGGTCCACAGTTGGGAACCCTCAAGGGTACCCACGCTGATACCGCACCGGTACCGCAGCACCGCTTTAGTCGCCACAGTCTCTGTGGCAACAAAGGGGGGGCGGTGCTGGTACTGCAGTACCATGGGGTTACCCTGGTGGCGGATCCTTTCAGGGTCAGCTGCCGGCTGGGTATGCCCGTGGTACCCGCCGCAGGGTGTTTCTTCCACGGCCAGCACCGTGGCAAGTGTCGCCTAGCGATGGCCACGCAGTACCAACATCAGCTGTTGACCAGGCCAGCCGGCATGGGGCTAACCCAGATCTTGATCAGGGTAGGCCCGTGCTGCTAGCGCTTAGGACGACGGCTGCGAGCATGCGGACCCAGTGGTGCCATGACGGATACCTCAGGGTCTTGCGGGAGTACTCCCTCTTCTGCTGGCAGGTAGTCGGCGAGCCACACAGTGGTTATGCCTTCTTACCCGCTTTCAGATGCCCGTCCTCAGTTACCGTCATCATCGGAGCATGATACGGATACTGTGGGCGAGGAAAGGAGTCGGAAGCTGAGTCCGGTAGTGACATCACTACAATCTCCTTCCCCGCTGCCCAGCGAGGGGAGCAACAGCACTGATCTTCCTCCGGACACCCCCTAAGGGGAGTCCATGGAGGAGGACCAGGATCCTTTCAGTAGGATGCTCAGCTGCTGCTTCCTCACAGGGGGCGCCTGCACTCTCATTCCCGGCAAACCTCACGGGTAGATATCGTGGGGCTGTCGAGCTCAGTAGAGCTATGGCGCCGCGTGCTTGCACGCCTTCCTCTGCGTGTAACGCGGGAGGACCACGGGACCTACCTGAGGGGATCCGAGAGGGACCCAGATGTCGCAAGCGTATCACGCTCAGACAACATCTGAGCTCTTCCGCGAGGTGAGCCTATTAGCGGTGCTAACAGCTAGCCTCAACGAGAGCTCCATGGGCCTAGCCCATAGGGTGTCCACTCAGCGCCGGGGGGTGGGGCCTGCCACTTCAATCGCTCAACGCGATGGAAAGGCAGGGTCCTTTTTCTCTTTGGATGCTTCTGCGCTACGGTGGAGGACCGTGCAAAGAAGCTACCAACGGGAGCACTCTGAAGAAGTCGGAAACTGCCCTTACCATGGGTAGGAGCTCCGACTTCAGCAGGCCGTGCACCACCAACAGTACCCGAGCCCACTACCTCTGTAGCACCCATTTCTGGGAGGCGCAAGGGTAGCACAGGAACAGCTGGCAAGCCCCGAAGAAGAGCAAGCGCTCTTCCAAGGGAAGCTAGGCAGAGCATTCCTGGGGGCTCAGCGGTTTTTCCACAGGGGATCTCCCAGTGGACGACCGCTTATGGCTTTCACCCAGAGGTGGGAAACCATCTCTTTGAGTGCCTGGGTATGGTCAGTGGTGAGTGGGGGTTACAGACTGGCAACCCAGTCTCCCCACATTCGTCTGCAGATTTCAGAGGTCCACAGTAGTGCCGTCAGACGGCCCCCAGCGTCGGGCACTACTGACAGGGATCACACAGCTTCTCACGAAGCGGGCGATTGTCCCGGTCTACCCCCGTTCTACGGTGATCTTGGAGCCATTGGCTCCAAGGAAGACCGGCGACGGGAGCCCCATCCGGAACCGCAGGCTGTTGAACACGTTCTTCAGGCCCAGGAGGTTCAGAATGGGGACTCTCGCCTCGGTGCTAGCCTGCCCCATCAGGGGCATGGGAACAGCATCGCTAGATCTCTCGGACGCCTATCTGCATATGCCAATCGCCTCTCAAGATCGGAGGCATCTGCGCTTCTAGGTACAGGATCAAAATTACCAGTTTTGATACCGCCATCCGCCTGTCCATCTCTCCCAGGGTGTTTAACACTCTTGGTCAGAGCGGTGGCAGCGTATCTGAAGCACAGGGGTGTCAACATCAGTTGCTACCTGGACGTTTGGCTCATATACGGACGCACTCCACTGAAGACTACGGGTCTCATGGGGTTGATAGTCCGTGGGGTGCGGGACCCTGGATTTTTGATCAGCTCAAAAAGTCCAGCGTGGTCCCGACGCAGAACACCACTATTTGTAGAGGCCCAGATCACCCTCACGGAGGGGTTCGCGGGGCTCTCACCCGAGCGGGTGACGAACATGGTGCGGTGTGCCTGACTCTTGGCCGAGTCTCGGGCAAAACCCGCTGTGGCATGGATGAAGGTGGTAGGCCTAATGGCCAGTATGGTAGACCTCGTACTGTACTGCCGTTTCTACGTTAGGCTTACCCAACTACACCTTCTAGCCTGCTTGCAGGCCCAGTCGTCACCAATATCCCTCGCGGTTCCGTTGTCGGAGATCGCGAGAGAACTCTGGTGGTGGACCCATCAGCCCAATTTGACCCAGGGTGTCAGGTTTCCTGCACCCCCGGTATGTCACGTAGTGACGACCATAGCGTCAAAACAGGGCTGGGGGTCCACATCCTGGAGACTCCGTCTCGGCCTATGGGGGCCATAGAGACAGAGTTTCACATCAACCTCCTCGCTCACGAGGAGGTGATCGTGGAATCACATACCGTTGTCCTGACGGAGAACACAACCGTGGTAGCCTACCCCAACAGACAAGGGGACTCCGGGCCACCACGATTGAGCCTGCATGCACGACACCTGATAGGGTGGTGCAAGTTCAGGCAGATTACGATGAGAGCGATACACATCGCGGCGTCACCAGCATCCTCGCGCACAATCTGTCACGAGGAAGGGTGTCGGGACCAGCAGAATGGTCCCTTGCTCCGCAGGTCGCTCAGACGATCTTCAAGGGATGTACCACCCCTCGAAAGATCTGTTCGCATCTCATCGCAAATCATCCACTGCCGGTGTACTGCTCAAGGGTCGCGGACCCCAAGCATTCACCGTGGGCGCTCTGTCCATAGACTGGGGAGGATGACAGCTTATGCAGTCCCTCCGATCTCACTACTCATGAGGGTGGTGACCAAGATCGGGTGGGAAGACTGCATTGTCATTCTGCTAGCGGCAAGGCCGCTGGCACTCCCCGAGTACCAGATCTACTCCGGATGCCCGGAGCGGAGGTACCAGTCTATCACTAGAGCACCTGCAGTTAGCTGCATGGCCCTTACCAGGAACGCGCAGCGGAGGGATACTTTTCATCAGAAGCTGTTTTTCTCATCGCCGGGGCTAGGCGGAAGTCTACCCTCCGTGCACGTATAGCAAGAGTCTGGCTCCATACTACGCTTGGTGCAATGAGACAAATAGCTCTCCCGCTTAGAACCTCTGTGCTGCTAGTTCGGAGTTTCTGACAGAAAAGTTCCAAGCAAGACTTCAGCGGGCCACTGGGGCCAGCTATAAGTCAGCTGTCCTCTCCATTCACCGAGGTTTCGAGGCGGTCGACTATCATAACCGATGGTTACCTTATTAGTCTACGCCTCGGCGGTATGTTCAACGCAGTGTCTACCAAAAGGAAAGTGATCCTCCTAAGGGATCCCAACACAGTCTTAGATTACTTTAAGGGTCACCCTTTGACCTTCCGTCAAAAGCGGCGCTTAAATCGTAACTCTCAAGATGGCTTTCCGGTTTGGCGTTGGCTTCGACGACGGCGGTGCTGAGTTGCACACGGTCTCGAGGTTAGCTTCGTGTTCACAAACACTGGAGCGACACTGTTTCGGCGCTCTGTTCTCGTGACTACTGAACGGGCGCGGTGCATACCGACATTCGTCCCTCTCCAATCCCCAGGGTTGGGCAAGGTTCGCTGAAGCCAAAGATAGGCTGGGGTGTCCGATAAGGCGCTGCAGCACTATTTCTTCCGAACACAAGCCTTGCGAGGACTCACGACCGCATTCATCACCCTTACAGAGCCTTTCGGTCCAGCCGCTGTCGCAATGGCTGGTCCAGGTGTTGGTGGGGTCCGGGGATCGCGAAGGTTTCGCGTCCCACGACCCACTCGACGAGCTATCTCATCATCTTGGGTATACCGTTCGGTTGTCCCTTGAGGAGATCTAGCAGGCGGTGTCCCGGAAGCCACCTTCGCCCTTCTCTACGATACTTCCGTTTACGTTAGTAATCAGAGACGGGCGGAGGTTTACCGGGACATTGTTCGGCGATCATAATACGGTGGTGTACGGGTACCAGGTTTTCAGACTATACAGAATACTCAGCATGGTAAGAACCAGTGTCGCTATTCTTAACCACCAAACTTATTAAGTAAGGAGGTTTATGTCTGTGATCGCGTGGTCTTTTTGTTTTCCCGACCGTTGGGGAAAATATTTCTGACCTCGCGAAAACCATCGTTACCGCTCCCGATCCTGATCAGATGCTGACCAATCTTGTACCTCCATCCGTCGGTTACTTGCTAGATCGATCTTTCAGATGTTGATGCAAGAAGTATCTTAATCAACATCGGAAACGGTAAGATCGACCGGTGTACTGAGTCTAGTCCCAAACAAAAATGTTTGGTAGACTCATAACCGGTCGCGATCTTACCTTTCGATGTTGATTATCCCGACCCCGCCACCCCTACAAGTTTGGTCCGGTAGGGGATCCCAAGTCGGATAAGGGATTTATCATATGGTGTGACGTCACCTTTTGGGTGAGTCCACCGGGGATCGGGGTTTTGTTATTTATTCATTTATGTGGGACAAAATGACTATTGGTTTTTCCGCATCTCGGGATCGATGCAAGAAGTATCTTAATCAACATCGGAAAGGTAAGATCGCACCGGTTATGAGTCTACCAAACATTTTTGTTTGGGACTATTTACCGTGGTAAAATAGGGTAAAATAAGTAAATTAAGTAAAATATGAAATAAAAGGATTTTTTTTTATTAAAACTTCAAATAATATTGTTTTTGTTTGTTTGTTTTATAGTAGATGCCAATTTTGTTTGCAATATTTGCACAACTTACTTGAAATAATGATTTTGTAGACCCTACTACCTGTAACTGCCCATAGGTCCCATACTGTACTACATAGTGTATAATAGACTAAAGTAGCAAGTAGAGAAAGTGTCAGTGATTGTGCATTCAGCTGATCAACATGTTCATTTACTGCATTTTAACACTCATATATGCAAGAAATAAAACAACACCTCATTATGAAAGCACTGAAAGCAGTACCCCCTCCCAAGCCCATTCCCCTTGATGGTACTTCCAAATTTTGAGTGGTTGACCATGGCTTGACTATGTCAGGAGCTTTCAATATTTTATACACATTTTAAGGAACTGTACTACCCAAGATAAAATTAAATTTCCCATACTTTGAACTTGTGACTAAAGAATGGCTGTTTTGATTTCACATCATTCTGAATATAAATGCTCTTTGTCTCTGTTTTACCAAAGTATTCCCTGCATATTTTGGGTACCACTGTAAAACATCATTTCATTATACATGTAAGTTGTGATTAGCATCCTTGAAGTATAACTTTTGACAAGTTTACTTTTAACCAGATTCAAATATTATGAATGACCAGGTGCATTACAATCAGTCATGAGATAGGGTCTACAATGGAAATTTCAATTGAATGAACACAGTCTGATAATTTTTTTGGCATTCAATTGAAATTCCTAGCATAAATGTTCTACCAATACCATGTAAAGGAAAACAGAATGTATAGTTTTGTCCAATGTTATAGTCCAGGACTCCTGTGCTAAGTGGCTACACAGGCTGTGTCAGTGCATTGTTTAATATGAGAGAAAACATTGAAACACTTGTTAAAAATGTACGTAAATACTACATGACTTTTGTTTCACTTCTTACAAATTCAGCTTTATTTATGAAGCTGATTTTCATCTGGAAAGGTATATTCAACAAAACAGGACTGTGTTCAAGTATCTATGTAGCTCTTAATATGAAAAGAATTGAATTTTTATTGTTCAATATAACACTTTTATAATTTACTTAATTTACTTATTTTACCATTTTTTACCGGTAATTTACCGTAATTTACCGGTAATTTACCGCCATTTTTAATTTACCGGTAAATTAACAACACTGGGTTCAATAAAGTTAAAATGATTTTGCGCCAGCCTCTTTCAAGGCATATTTTCCCATTGACTTCAATGTGTAACCCGAACGGAAAATAAAATATGCAAAATTGCTTCTCAAAGCAAATTATATTACCTGGAATATGATTGTATGGTGTTATAGTATGCAGTTTAAAGTGAATTGTAAAAATGTGAAAAAAGAAATGGACCTCTTGCATCATATGACCCCTGGGGGTCACTTTTATTAAATTTGCTCCTCCTGATCCTCCTCCTCCTGATCCTCCTCCACCCCGCACATTATGCTAATTAGAGGCAAATTATTCAAATGTTAATAACTTTTTACAACTTTTGTAAGGTTTACTTAATTGGTCTCATCACAAGCTTTAATTTGACACCAAATTTAACTACATAAGCTGCATATTAACTGAGAAAATTAAAAAGATGAACCCTAAAATGCCGCGCGCATGTAACATCTCCACCTATTTACTGGCCCAACTCAAAATGCATGGCCTCAAGCAGAGATGAGGTTACATGCTATGTGTAAAGGGCTACATGCTGGAGATAGCACATTCTAATGGTGGGAATTTTGATCACAAGAATTTATGTGGTGGAATAAACACATTTTTAAAAACACAGTTTTTGGCAACAAATTTCAACCAAATTGATATTTTAAGTGGACTATAATGCAGTAGGACTTTAAATAATCAAGTTTGGCCACAGAAGACATTGGTGAGTAAGTCATTTGTTGTGAAAAAACCAGCTGTACATTGAAAGTATGGTTTCCTAGTTTGTATGTGGATTGTAAGTGTACCATTTTCTGCGTATAACTAGACTTCTCGAGCAAAGCTTGACCAGCGAATGATGTGCCGATGTGATGATGATGATGTGATTCAATTATTTAAATTATACGTCTTAAACTGCACCAAATTGGCAGACCGTTGAAGTTCTCTGCTGAAAACTATAAGGTTGAGCATGTTGTAGGGCCAATTTAGATCTTGACTTAAATTATAAAAAATCTGATTTAAAAAATAATTTTAATAAAAATAAAAAAATCAGCAACCCTGATCAATGTACATACAGTTTTACTTGTTCCCAATCAATATTCTGAGTTGTGGCAACAAAGTATGAGTCACCAAAATTTTGAAGATTCACTGTACAGCTACAAAATTAGAAATACATAGTCCGGAATACATTTTGTACAGTGCTAGTGTTAATAATATTAATTAATTACAATATTTCTTGTTTTCAAGAATTCCACACATAAATTGTTAACATGCCTCTCTGCGGAAAAAAAAGGGCCTTGTACTTTAACACCTTAGAACAGAAAAATGGGATTTGTCAAAAATCCCTTTTGTTGCTCATTACGCATAATTTGTGCTGACTCCTATAATTATATCATCAACATACTCCTTTTCGCCGATCACACGGTCATCTAAAAACTAGATTCTATCCCCAAAGTGTGTGTGCATAAGCCTGTCAAACATGTGCTTTAATTGCCGTGCACTGCACGCTTTGCATAAGCCTTCTGGCGTGTTGCTAGAAAAATGTTAGAAACAAAAATGCACTTTTTGCACATATGCGTTTGCAGGGAGGACCTCGTTTTGGTAACAAGTTGGGGGAGCCCTGCAAAGAGTGAATAATTAATTTTCACCTTTAATACTGCACATCTAAGATAGCTGCCTGTGCAGCCATTTTAGATGCGCATGTATGGAAATGTTCCCATTAGATGAGTTTTGCATCTGCAGAAGTGTTTTAGGTACCATACTTCCTGCAGGCAGGTCATTTTCTGCAAGTTTTCTGGAGTTTCAGGGATAGGGCTTGCGGATCTAGTTTTCAAGTCTAAGGACCAATATGGGACACATCCTGAATCAGTAGCGACTTCAAAGGTTAGTGTTTTTGAAATTAAATGATAATATATCAATTTAATGTACTTCGATTTCATGCAATTAACAACTCAAGCAGACTAATTTTATTGAATGGAGCAAAAGCTTTAGGGGAAAAATAAAAATGAGATGCACATTTTGTTGTTCATATGTGTGTTCAGTTGGGAAACTTTTTATTTTTTCCTTATTACTTGGTGTACTAATATTTTATTTTTTCCTTATAAACTTACTTCATACTAATATTTGTTGCAAAGTCCATTTGTTTCCCATTTATACCGCACCCCAACCACTGGCGTGGCGTCATAGAGGCACAGGAGGGCACATGCCCCCCCCAATCGATTTGAACATTTAAAAATCCCATTTGAAAATTGCCGAAAAATGGCTTGTGTGCCCCCCCATCAGACCCGGTGCCCCCCAATCATGGTCAGTGCACCCCTCAATAGGATGACTCATGCTACGCCAATGACTCCAGCATCAAAATTATTTACATCGAGACTACATACTATTTAGCATTCTTAGTCAGTGGGAGTGGTCTATTACGTAGACACATAATCTGATTGGAGAATCGCATGATTTTGGGTGTTGTCTATCAGGCTGTAGACGATCGCATGCGTCATCATGAGTGTTGATAACAAATAACACGCTCATAGTATATATCGCGTTGTATGCTTCTAAGACACAATGCGGAATACTCGCACGTGCTAGCAGTACGTGCAACAAAAGATGTGAAGTTGTAAACAAGTTTCGTTCACTTTAGAAAAAGGGGAGTTTTTATGACGGTAACTTAATTTTTGCTTACCGTATTGGTCCGAGTATAGTCCCACCCGTTTTTTAGGTGACAATTTTTCACAATTGGGGGGTGGGATTATACTCGAATTTCAAAAGGGTTTTTTTTTTTTGGTTTTGGAGTGTCCCTGGACCTAGATGCTAGGATCATTCATGGTTGAATTTCAAGATATTTTGTGTTTTTTATGAAAATTGATAATTTCGTCGGTCGCAACACATAGTGGCGTACGTGAAGGACAAAATACGACTCAGAGCAAAACGTTTTTGAAGGATATGCTGCTACTAGCGCTGTCGATACTCCTCCACTGTTATCTCTCAGTGGCCCGATTCCATTTAAAATTAAAGTTTAAGGTTCAAACTATTAAACAGTATCTTTAATAGTTAACAAGGAATAACTATTATAGGATATTAGCTAGCTCTAAACCTATACGCCACTATGTGAAACGGAAAATTTGGAAAATGGCTATACGCCACTATGTGTTGCGACCGACGATTTGTATTCATGTCATACTCTATTAATGATTTCAAAATGCATTCAACGTGGGACTATACTCGAACAAATACGGTAATGTAATATTTAACTGACTAAGAATGAGAATAAACGATAGGAATTTTTATTTTGACTATTTCTCTACCTATGATAGACAACAGGCAGGTCCAATATTTTTATCGTAGTGGATACCGGCCGTCAGTCAAAATCTCCACTCTTGTTTCCATGTTGCGGAGTCATTGCAGCTACATTGTTAAATAAGCTCAGTCTGGTGCTTCCAGGCTAGCTGTAACAGCTTCACAGCTCTGTCGCCAATGCTGTAGGACTTTGACCCGAGACCGAACTCAAGACCTTATTTTCAAGGACTCGGGACTCAGTTATGCAGCGCTCTGACTTGGGCAGTTGGACTCAGACACCAATGACATTGACTCGGATGAAGTGGACTTGAATCTCTTTTAGGGTCATCCGAGGTCAAATCGCCATAGATTGTCACATGTTCATGATATTTGGTGGGAATGGCCACCTAAGTGAGACACAGAAGGTCAAGGTCATTTTGAGGTAATCCAGGGTCAAAATTGCCATGTAGATTCTTACATGTTCATGCAATTTGGTGGGAATGACTAAACCTTTTGCAACCCACAGTAAAGTCCGATTCTTACTCCACATTGCAGCGTGATGCAATGCTTTTTAAACCTCACAGCATCGTGCGATGAAATTAAAATGTTATAATTAATTTCATCGCGCAATGCTGCGATGTTTTAAAAGCATGTGGGGTCTGCATCTCCTTTTATGGTCATTCTGCCGACCTTGGTTTTCCAGCAACCAATCACAAGCGTGCACGGCTGCGATATCGCAGCGGAATGTTATAAAGTTGAACAAAATCCAACGCCATGGCGGACCAAAATTTCCACCGCGCGATGAGAATTTTTACCGCCGAGCTCGTAAAAACCTGGCTCAGATGTCAATTTTTATAGCATCGCATCGCGCTGCGATGTGGAGTAAGAACCGGGCTTAATGAGCAAAAACAAGCGGTCGCGAAAGCAGCTGAGACTTGGTGGTTCGCGAACTGCCTTGTTTTATTTTGTGAACTTCACACACATACTTGTACTGGTTTTCTTTAGGAGAGTCTTGGTTATCAATTAGAAAGAAAAAATAACCTATGAAAATTGGAAGTTAATTATGTTTTGCTTTAGATCTAAAAAAGCTTTGATGTTTAGTTATATGCTTTTTGTTTGTTAATTGTTTGCTTTTTGGTTGTTTTGCGTTGTGTTTCATTTGTTTAGCCTCCCTTTTACTAACTTGGGCAATCAGGGCATTCGACTATGGTGTAAGAGGTTGCAGGTGCCTAGTACGCCTCGTGAACAAATTGAGTTTTTGAATTGAATGAATGTCTTGGAACCAATCACTGTATAAGCCATGTAGTTGGCAAGAAGCGGTGATACCATTTGGAAAGCAGAAATAAAATAATAGCATGGGCCAATATAGAGCTCTCTGTATTTTAATGCATATGGTCACGTGTCATATGGTGGGGCACATTTGCGTTACAAACACTGATTTTGATCATTTGTCTTCATCAGTGTTGTAGTCGAGTCCTCATCATCCGAGTCCGAGTCCGAGTCCGAGTCCTTGGTGTCCGAGTCCAAGTCCGAGTCCGAGTCCCTGCCAATTTCTGATGTCCGAGTCCGAGTCCGAGTCTTAGTACTCCATGTTCGAGTCCGAGTCCGAGTCCGAGTCCTTATGTATCAAATTCAAGCCCGGGGTTTTCACCAATACCTTATCAACGTAGGCCTATACTTAACCAGAATTTTAGTTCTATATTATTTTTTTGTAGGCCTAAGTATACATAATGTGCTAGTCCCACCTAGCATGCCTAGTATTGTTTTGGGGCTGTGCAATAATTATGCGGAGCCCGCCGGGAGGGGTGTAATTGCAAAAAATGCTTATCCCTCTCAGCGGAGCCTGCCAAAAATCGCTTCCCCCCCCCGGCCTGCCAAAAATCTTTGCACCCCCTTTGCACATGCCATTTTTTGCTGATTTTGGGGGATCCCAATTTACAAACTTTAAATGGTTTAGATAATTGTATAAATTTGCATTATGTAAGCATTTCCGTAGTGTTTTCTAAGCCTTTTTAGAGCGTTTTATTTAAAAGGTGCCCATAGGCCTATGTGCCAAAAATTGCTTGTTCCCCCCTCTCGGCTTGCCAAAAATTGCTTCCACCCTCCCTTTCAATCGGTCAAATTTTACCTTCCCCCCAATGCTCATAATTTTTGCTCAGCCACTTAGGTAGCATACCCTGGAAACAGAGTATAATCACAGACTTACAGTAACTTATTAGGCTTGTGTTTTAGACAGGCAAAAGATGCAATATTACAATCAAAATATGACATCACTACTAAACCCCAGGTGCCAAACGAAGAGGTGTTGGATCCGGCTGTAAGCCTATGCAGTAGGCCTAGTATTCCTGTGGTGGGGGTCACTCACATGTAAAGGTGGTACCGTGTGACGGGTATGTGCGGCGGTCAAGGGTCCCTTTTCAGGCTCTCCGGCAGTTCCTTAACACATTGGCATAATTTATGCTCCAGTAGTCCAGTTCATTGAGCCTAACACTCCGAAAATTTTAGCTCTTAAGCTCAAATTTGGAAACATTTTGAACTTGTTAGCTCCAAACCCTATAATTTGGCTCAATTTAAGTTCACAGACCTCCACAAAAATGTTGAAATTTCAGTTCATCAAGCCCCTATTTTGCCACCAAATCAGTTCTTCCCAAAGTTCGGTGCCACACACCCTTACCAAAATTTAACTTTGAGTGCCCAGAGTATTATTATTATTCATGTACATTCTAGACTTGCGTCTAACAAAGCAGTCATGTCAATGATTAAAATCGATGTAACCAATTAAAGATATAACTGAAAGCAATCTTGCTTTTTGGTTGTACTTTTATTTACAAACTGAATTTTCAAAATTACTTAAATTTATCACATGATGTGATCATTGATCAAGTATAAGAAGTTTACAATGAACAAAAAAAAAGACCTAAAAGACCCTATTTTGCGGACTCAAGAGGACTCGGCCGAGTCCCCGAGTCCTTGGGGTCCGAGTCCGAGTCCAAGTCCTTAGCTTCCGAGTCCAAGTCCGAGTCCGAGTCCTTGAAAAAAGGACTCGAGTCCGGACTCGAGTCCGAGTCCGAGTCCCGAGTCCTCCAACACTGGTCTTCATTTTCACTTAAGGCCAGAGTAATGGAAGACACATTCGTCCACGATCGAATTTGAGATTTTTTGATATTTATCAACACTAAGATGTATTCTTTCACTTGAAACTGATAAAATACAACTTGCTAATATTTATTCGTATTTTTGCTTGATTTATTTCACTCTTTTCAACTCTAAAAAGTCACATGGCTCAAGACAGTTTAGTAAATTGGCGGAAATAATGAGTCAGAAATGCGCTTGAATGCGAAAATATTGTGACTACTGCATGATTCGCCGCTTGACGCGCGCAACTCTGCGCGTATGTCCAACACAGTCAAGGCGCATTCGGTATGTTGTTAACGCCAGCAAATGTGGTGTAAACAAAACAAAAATTTGCAGTCAAAATGCCACTTAGATTTTTTAATTATTTTGAATTTTGGCGCACTGAAAGCAGAGCTTATAGATTCATTGGTGCAAAAAGATGCATATTTAGACCATGCACCAGATACAGCTTTTACAAGTGTGAAAGTCTTACCGTTTTAAAATTTAAGGACGTTTTGTGCATAATTTTGACATTTTTTACTAAAACGCCGATTTCTCTGAGTTCACTTTTGACAATATTGCACGATTTTTGTGACAAGATAACTCGAAAAATATGCAAGCAAAGGGTAAACTTTTTGCACTATCCTTTAGAGTACATCAAAGTCTAGGGAAGGTTTTTTCATTTTTTCAAAATATTTGTTTTAAACAAAAATATACACCATTATGTGCAATTTTTTGCTTAATAGAGTGACAAAATGGTTTTTTTCACATGTTTTTTTTCCAATATTTCAAAAAAGAGACGAATTTCAAAAAATAAAAAACCTTCCCTAAGTTCATGTCTCTTCTTCATGAAAAGCTAACTGAATTTTGTTTACTCCGAACGGATTTTTTCTTGAGATTTATGAACAAATCTGACGTCACCATGGGATTCCTTGACTCATTTCCTTTCCAAAAATGTATAGTTTTATATACTTTGGACATACAATTCAGAAATAATGAAGCTCGAAAAGGTCCATGTTCTCTCCCATTACACTGCCCTTAAATTGATACATGTCTAAAACTATACATCTTACACCAACAAAGCTATTCATTTTTGGAAAGCTAATGTTCCAAGGAATCCAACAATGCAAAATTGATGTTGATATACAGGGTGTGTAAGAAAATATATAGGTGATATCATGAAAAAAAATTATTTTACTAGAAAATTGATAATTTATTGCATTTGCTACTGATATGGAATACCTCTAATGTAATCTAATTTTGTGGCAGGCAACACTATGAGCTTTAATAAAATGTATACTTTTACTATGTTGTGATTGGCCAAAGTGGTGATACAGGGTGTGAAAATGTACGTAACTTTACGCACCAAATGTTGATTACATTTTTGAAAATATTTTCTTTAGAGTGTATCCTACATTTATTTTAACTGCATGTTTGGATTCCCTGGGTATAATGCTTTCCAAAAATGTATACTTTTCCTATCTTAGGGTGTATAATTCTCAAGTAACAACAATTTAAAGCCAAAACGCATGTTATGACTGAAAATCTTGGCATTTGTGTGTAGTGACTGAATAGGGAAAAATTGTGGGTCTTTGTGATTTGCGGTTCTCAGTGAGTACTTGAAAACATGAAATAGATCAAACTAATAGTTGAATATGAATAATGAATGAACAAGCTTTTATTTGAGATATGATTTGCATGTATAGCACAGAATTTGGCAATGATAAAATTTAAAATTCAAAAAGATATCAGGTTTCCACAACATTTCTCATAGAGATTGCACATACTCCTCTACCGCTTAATCCTCTACCGCTTATCCTCCAGGTTTAACCTCGTTAACATTTTAATATTTTTCACTAAGTAAACAAATGATAATTTCAAATTGTGAAACATATTTGAAAAGTAGAATAATCAAGCTGTATAATGAGCCCAAACTTTATGCAATTGGACAAAGAATAGCTCTGTACCAACAAGTTAAATCTGGAAGAGGAGAGAAAAATGTAACGCCTCCCACTATTTTTGGGTCCCACCATATGACACATGACCATATAGTCAAGCTAAGGCCAGGGAAAAAACTACCCTGCTCTGTGGCAGATGGACCTTTCAAGTAGGGTCGGTCAGGCATTTTTTTCCTGGAGGCTAAAATTACCCTAAAATGTCACCTAAATCCAGGGTTCGATTTAGAGGGTTTTACATGCACAAATGCATGTAACTTTGGCTCTCAGTGCATGTAGAATTTTGCCTGTGCCTGTGCATGCAAAATTTTGTGTTATTCAGCCCATTTTGAGGAAAAAATCGAGAGTTGTGCATGTAAATTTTATTTTCTAAATCGAACCCTGCCTAAATCTGAAAGAAATCTGAAGATTTTTTGCAAACATGTTTTCTGAAAAATTTCAGCCAAAATCAATAAATTTTAGCCCCAAAACAGAGCTTATTTTAAATACAGGATTTTAGCAAAATTTCAGGAAAAAATGTCTCCAAAATGCAAAATTCAGGGTCGTTGGGCCCATAGAACAGGGTGTTCTTTTTTTTGTCACCTAAGTAACAATTATATTTGGCCATTGTTTTTGCAGGTTAACAACCATGCCAACTACCAAACAGCTTGAGAAAGAAGAGGTTAAGATGCGTTTGATTCAACTCAAAGAAGAAATCGAATTGCAGAAGAAAAGAAAATCAGAAGAGGGACGATTCAGAAGAACAAAAGTATGAATTGCAAAATGCTACTTTTTTGGTGGTCATAATATTGTTGAGTGTAGTTTGTGTGTTTAAAAACTTTTTTTAATGGTGGACATAATATTGTTGAGTGTAGTTTGTGTGGTTATAACTTTTAAGTACCGTGATTTGTCCGAGTATAGTCCCACGCTCGAGTATGGTTCCCAAATTAGTTCTTGTACTATTTTGATTCTTGACACCGCTTGTTGTAAGATGTTTATGTCAAGCTAGTCCAAATAGGGATTTTATTTTAAAATAAGTCCTGGTTCTCAGCATCTTAAAGCATGGCATTGAAAACATATAACATGTTTTCAGTGTTAACACAAAAATGAGTGTAAATCTGCTTGGGTTTGTCAGAAACCTGCAAAACAATAATTATCATCATAAAGGCAATAAGCAATTTTGAAACTTTTATAATGGGTGCCACAAATATCATACTCGAGTGTAAGTTCATATGTGCTGGTAATAAACAATTTCCAAAAGTTTTAACTGATTTTCAGCACAAAAATTCACTATCCTTGAATTTTCGATGTGTGACACACATCCTCATCAGGAGAAGTCCTAAGATGTTGTGATGGACGTGCCCTTTTGTTGGCCATTGGTAACTTTTTGTCGAATGAGAGCGTTGTATATGGTTGGCAATTCCAGTCCTTGATCGTGATTTAGCTCTGGCGGATTTCTTTTTGATCTGGATCTCACCACAACATTGAAAACAGAATCTCAATCTTACCACAACATTGACTGGGAATACACAAAAGTGTTAGCCAAGGATGATAGAGAGTACCCCTGTTTGGTACAGGAGGCCATCCAGATCAATTAGAAATTGCCAGAACTAAATCTAATTCAAATTTCCTTTAACGATGTAAAGTTATACAGAATTAGGGAAATTATGAACATTTCAATGCATATACAGAGTACAGTTGCAACAGAAAACTTTAAACTTGACATAAATACCAACAAAATATGTACGTATTTGTAAATCCATCCTAATACCTTGCTGGGGTTCATAAACACTTTGTTTGCCTCGCCATGTAATGTCAATATTCAAGGTGCAGCAATACACATTTTTGTGGGATGCACTGTATCTAATGAAGATTAGGATACAGTTAAAGAAAATAAACTTGAGAGACACCAAATATCACTATTCCATACATATACGTCTTCAACACATGTATACCTGCTCCATATGCACCCCTATACTGCATCACTTGAATTGCAGTATCTTAAAAAAATTAATAGTGTTAGGATATCATTTTCCTCATTTTTAGCTAGATAAATTATCAATAAAATGAGACCAAAACTAGCTCCATTATTGAGATCGGCCTACAGAACAAAATGTTCTGACAAAAAATGTTGTAATTCAGGCAAGGTATTGTGAATGTGAGGGATTTTTGTAGGATAATAATTGTTGCCCTTTTTCTTGGTGTTTATGTAATTCTTTACAGAAGGTGCGTGGAGATTTGTCCATTCTGGAACAAAAACTGTATGTCATCGATTGGATCATCGAAGCATACCCGAGGTCCTTCAAGGACGCTATGAGTTTTCTCAACAGAGAAAGAAAGCATAAAAACCAAACTAATAAACAGAAAGGACAACAATTTGTCTTATCAACACCCAGAGCGTTATCGCCTAAAGTCTTACGCTCAAGTACACGAAACAATTGCAGCAAACAACTTGAAAAACAAAGAAGTGGAGTCGGTGTGGAGACTCGTCAGCTTGGTAATCCTAGAGTGCTAGTAACACCCATGAAGAAAGAATTAAAGCGTGAAATACTAGAAGCTATGAGAAGTCCAGAGACTCATCAGCTTGATGATCCTACAGTGCTACATGTAGTAACACCCATGAAGAAAGAATTAAAGCATAAAATACCAGAAGCTATGCAAAGTCCAGATGTGATCTGTCTTGGTAAATATGAGAAACCAGAACCTGAATTAGTTGACTTGGGTTCACCAGTCAGATTTAGTTTGCAATAAAGTTGCAGCACTACATACACACAAACAAAAAATGAGATGAAAAGGACTTACATTACATAAGTGACATTCTCCTGAATGTCTACACAGTCACATTGACTGAAAAAATCCAGTGCATTTGGCCAAATTCAAACCAGTTAACTTTGTATTATTAGAACAACTCTCTAATCAATGGGCTATTCCACTTGAAATCCATGAAATCTATGTAATATGTGTTCATCCTATCAACCCAGAGATAACTAAATAATTTAAACTTTAGTAATTTTATAGTTCTGAAGATTTGTTTCATGATGAAAAAAGATGTATGTTATTGATAGAGAGGTTGCTGAAGTGCAGTAGTAAGTGTGAATACACTTCTAGTGCCCGTTTCTATTCATCGTTATGTATTCTTCTCCCGTGCATTATTTTCGCGAACTACCCTTCACAGCCCAAATTATATAAACCTGCACGCTAAACAATGCATTATCTAAAACCTGCACGCTAAACAATAGATTCTAGATAATACTTGCACGCTCAAATACTAGAAATACTACTTTCACATAACCATATAGTAGAGTTAGGTGACGCTTTCGACACAGAGGTCACACAACTATACAATTGTCTGTTCGATATACATACCATCAAAAAAGTACGAATATACATTCTGTGGTGTTAAATGGTATAGTTACAAACGGTGTTCTATAATAGGGTACAATTACCGAATAGGGTGCAACTCGCTAGACTTGAGTCCAGTCCTCGTCTACGGAGCTTAGGGTTAGGGTTTAGGGTTGGGGTAGGGCAGTCTGACCTCAAATAAATCAAACATCAAATGAGAATAATCGAGCTTCTATTAATTAAAAGGGCCAAAAACAGGTGGATCATAATTATACAAGATGACACCATTGCAAAATATTCAGCATTTTACAAATGAAATACGTGTAGGCCTATATCTAAAATAACATAGCCGGGCCCGGGAAACACACACTAGCGCATAATATCATGATCATGCTTTATAATACCATAGGCCTTCAAACACATGTGTTTGAAGGCCTATGATAATACTGAACAAATTGTTAAATCCCAATGTCGTGTGTTTTAATATAAGTAGATTTTAAAGTTCAAATTATAGAGCTATAAAGTCCAGTTGATATTCACCGTAGTACTAGTCGGACATCTAAATCGATCGTTGAACTGGTTCAGTGCTCTAAATGATCACAACATAAAGTCAATTGGTTACAAACCATGCGTGAATAAGTTACTAAAGTATGACGATGGCTTAATCGATACCATTGATAGCAAACTTATACAGGGATTGATTTTCTTTACCAGTTAAATGCTACGTAGCTGGTCAATGTCCTGACGGTGTTTTTAAATGTAAGATATTTCCCTAATATTAAAACTAATATAATGAATGCAGCAATTAATATTGCCTATTGTTTTAATAGGCCTACACTCAAAGTGTATGACGGATAATGTATTGCAGTAAATGCATTCGTCAAGATAATTGCACTTGCCATGGAGTTATTGCATTTAGCTCTTGAGCCTATCGGCTCATGAGCTAAATGCAATAAATCCACGGCGCTTATTATCTTGACGAATGCATTGGCCTCAGTTCATTATCCTTATCATAACACCCAGGATCTCAGGACCATGAGATCTCATATCGCCTCCAAAGTTATACAGGAAGGGGGTAATCTTTTTTTTTTAAATCACTATTTAAAAATGACTTGATTTCATCCCTGTGTAAATACAAGGATCCGCAATTGAAAATGCATGTAAGCCTTTTTGTAAGATGACTTCAAGGAGGGCATTATTGGTAGGTCTATCCCAGGGAAAAAAAACTATGTTTTCCTTCCAAAACCATACTTGGCAAGCATGTTACTTTGGATGAAGGAAGTAAAATAAGCCCAAGAGCCACTTCCAATTTTTTCTTTGAAAATCCAAGATAGTGGCCAAAATTCCACCAATGGTCTGTGAAAAAGGAAAATATTTTGTTCAACAGCACAAGGGTCTGACATTTAAGGAAAAAATTGAGGTGGCCCCTGGGGTTATTTTACTTCTTTAATCCAAATTAACATACATACAAAGTATGATTTTGGTAGGAAAAATCAGTAATTTTTTCCTGGGATAGAATTACCAATACACAAGTGACATTCTTCTAAAAATAAGTTTTGTAAATTTTTGTAGACTTTATGTACATAGTGTTATTATAAGTATGGTACCAAAGCTTGATTCTTTTTTCTCTGTCAGTATGAGCATGTTTAAATATTTTGTTTTGGGCTAATTAATTAAAGGAGTATTTTGTGATCCTAGCATCCTCTTTTATGACATTTTTTCAGTAGATATCCACAAAAAAAGTTATTCCCAAAATTTCAGTTGATTCTGATTTTGCATTTGCGAGTTTATGATTAATATGTGTATTGCACTGCTCCATAGACAATGTGTTGCAATTTCATTCTGGTATACCAGAACGAAATTCAAATTGCACGATATCTTTGCTAAATGAATTAATCTGCAAGAAAAATGAGAGTGTCATCAGTGCATTTATGCAGTTACATCCCCAGGGTATGGACGAACCTGTGTGTTTACCCACACAGAATTAAGTTAAGGCACACAATTTGAAACTGCCACTATGACATCCAACATGATGTTTCTCTCAACTTGAGATGAGACACACTAGCCAAGTGAGATTTATGATTGTTTCTGTAACATTAACGCAAAATGGGAGATCAGGTATTGTATTTGTGTTCAGGGTGAGCAATTCAGTGAAAATCCATTCTTTTGACTAAATTTGCGAGTATATTCTCATGAACATTATATTTAGTAAAATTGTTTTGCAGGAATCCCAATTGATGGATTCTCGTAGTACTTAGGTAGAATTTCATTTCACCTGACAACAGTATTGCACAAGAATCTGTAGATGCTCCCCCATTAAAAAAATCTGTGGGAATCTCTTCAGATTCAAACAAATCATTTTCGGGAGAATTTTGACAATGGAATCTCACAAAATTTGATAAAAGCTTGCAGTGTCAAGTTTTCTTTTGCAAGCCTATGCTTAAAATTTGAAGCAGTATGTAACAAAATTATGACAATGTATTACTTATACACCATGTCAGACCAGGGGATTCATTTTCAAAAGTTTCCTTTGATAGAGGAGAACTGATTTTCTAACCTGTAGTTGCAAATTTTACACTGAAGTGTAGTCTTACTGATGATAGGGAATGCTGTTTATCTTTGTTATGTCAAAGTGTTATGTCAAAGAAGATAAAGTTATTATGGAATATATTAAACTGAGTGTAGATTTTAAGTGGAATGTAGTAAAAATCACTGAAATCATTAGAATGCCGTATAAATTATGTGTACATAATACTATTTATCTTTGTACTGCATAAAGTGTCATGTCAGATATATAAAGTTAATGTCCCTGGTGGAATGCACCAAAATGAGTGTACTTAATATTTAAAGTGGAATCTACAAAAATGTAAAAATCACTGAAATCATTAGAATGCCTTGTAAATGATGTGTACATAATAAACTAATGAAAATTGACTGACTGATCTGTTTTGTACATGTATGTTTCTTGACGGTCATTGCAATGTTTTGCTCTGCTTATATGCAGGCTGCCCAGAGTAGTGTGTAAATAGTACTACTGTAAACCTTTTGCTGTAAACGTTTGATAAGCCCGTTCTGCGGTGATGTTGCCAATTCGGAGCTAACAATGCAAATGGTGTAAACTTCATTCATAAATTTCCACTTGTCAGCAGATCGCCTTGGCAGCCAATCGGAGACCAGTGGGTTTGAACACAGTAAATAATGCTTAAATGCAAGCTTACAATAATATGCTCTTATTAAAAGTTCACAGGAAAAGATTATAAGGAAATATTTAACCATGTGACTGGTTAAATACCACTCTAAATTCTCTATAATTCTGTACCATTTCAAGCATGATTTTCTCATTCATAGAATTGAATACCTGAGTGGAAGAAGGGCCCAACTCCAATTTGTTACAAAAATGAGTTAGACCCACCATTTTATTGCCAGCAGACTGTTCTTCCTTGTGTGTGAAAAATGAGCCAAAATTCACTCACTAAATAGTCTTCCACATACATTTAATCATGGTTTTCATGGAACTCCATGGAGTTGGGCCCTTCTTCCACAAATATTGGGTTAAAGAGGAAATCTGCTCTTCACTACAATAATTTTTTTAAAAACATATTACATGCTTCTACTTGCGCAATTAATGGATAATTACCAAATTTCTGTAGCTATTTATAACACATCTGCTTACGGAACTGGCACTTGCAGTATATTAGTGGAAGAAGGGCCCAACTCCATCTCAGATAAGACCTGTACCGCTGCCATGGAAACGTACATAATTTTGAATGTATGTAATATTGTATGTTCATGTATTAAAGGTCCCCTGAAGATGAAAACATTCTGTCTGTAAAACTTTTCTAAATATTAAGTTTTTTCTTAATATCTCAAAAACAGTTTTGATGGAGTTGGGCCCTTCTTCCACTCAGGTATTCAATTATCACAGCAAAAAGACATCAAAAGTTGAATCCCCAAATGACCACAATTTCAACATTATTATAATCAGAGACTTTTCTTATTTTAAACCGCTGAAATGTAGGCCTAAAGACTACACATTTACAGTGTGCCCTCCCCTTTTGGGACTTGAGAAGAACATCCCGATAGGGTTGATATCCAGTGGATGGATTTTGGGGACCTTTTCAAAACTAGAATACTGATAGAAAACATGTCATTTTGCACATTTTGGCTATTTATATTTTGTTGCTTGGTATTTTTCAGTGATTCTTTTTGCACCTTTTTCAGATGCTATGCAAGAATATACCTTTTTTTCCTAAGCACTGCCCAGTTTGTGGTATTTAACCCATATGTGACCAGCTCCATCAAAACCTGGAACAAGTCGCCAGACATGTTTTTGAGTTGTAGGCCTGTAAAGATGACATTCCCATAAAGAAATCAAATTTTGGAATTATTATTTCATGGTATTTGACTGTGAGACCTAAGTGGACTTTCAAATCCTTGAAAGTACTTATTAAAAAGAGGTTTATTTAATCAATAACAGTTAAACTATGATAATCCCTATTCAATCCTGTGTTAGGCAAACTAATTGGCCCATTATTCAGAATAGCAAAAATATTTTGCAGAAACATCAAGGTATCATTTATAAAATTATCCATATCTTGAAAAGTATTGATTGCTACTTATAATTATCATTTTGGTATCATTTTAAAGCTAATTGTCTAGTGCTTACATTTTTATTCAAATCAAGAAATTTCAAAAATGCGACTTGTTCCAGGTTTTGTCACAGCGGGTCACATATAAACACTTGGTTTCTATTTCAGTTGAAAATGTTACTAATGCTAATGTCAACATCAAGGGATCTGGAATGAGCGTTTCGACAGTATTTTTTGTGGGTCATGAGAGTACAACAGACATATCGAATTGCATTCTGAATACGAAGAATGTCTTTCTGATATCAAATAATTTTTATTTTTTGAAATTAGGATATATACAAATTTTATGACAAATTATTAAAATTTGATATTTTCACATTTTGATATATAACAGTCCTCGGTAAATTTTATAAATCTAATGACATATATTCTTAAAGTGTATGTAGCTGGGAGGAAAAGCCGACGATCAATTGAAAATTTTGACCTTTCATATTGAAGATATGGATTTTTTCCCAAAAAGGACCTAATTTTTTTTGGGTGTTTTGGGGGTGGGGCAGATCCATATCTTCAATACGAAAGGTCAACATTTTCAATTTATCGTCGGCTTTTCATCCCACCTACATACACTTTAAGTATAAATCATCAGATTTATAAAGTTTACTTTCGAGTACTGTTAAATATAAAAATATAAAAAATATCAATTTTTAATCATTTGCCATAAAATGTGTATTACATGTACATTGCGAATTTCAAAAAATCAAAATTATTTGATATCAGAAGGACATTCTTCGTATTCGGAATGCAAAATGAGGATGTGTGCAACAAAAAGGTACGGATACGTGGGTTATAGTTGGTCACAGTAAGAAAATGAAAACGGGAATAAAATAGGCTAAAGAAGGAAAGAAAGAATCTAATCGGGAAATGCAAAAGAAAAAAAGCTAAAATAAAATCAGGAAATATAAATAAAAAAAGCTATTAAACTGAGAACAGAATTAAATTAAATAGAAACGGGAAATCACAATCTATATGCAGCAAATACAAAAGATGCTAAAAGCTATATGTAAGAAAGGGCAGATTTAGAAAATAACGGAACGGGATTAAATAAATAAAAAAACAACAACATGGAAACGGAAAATCACAAGCTTAGCAGCAAAATTTTTTTTAAATGGAACAAATTGGCCCATGAAGAAGAAACTAAAAAGAAAGAAAGAAGCTATAATGGAAATGTAGGCCCAAGGAGGGGCAGGTTCAGATAAATAAAATTTACCTCTTCAATGATTCTACCTGTTCAGTTATTCCTCCTGTTTTAGTGAACGCTCCCATTTACTCATCTAGCAGGGACCCGCTAGTAAATAAATAAATAACATAACATAAGACATGATTGAAGCAACGACAAATATGACAGCCCTCACAAGTGTTATATGAGACCACCCACCAAATATATATCTGTCGAGTTCAACACAACTGAACTCTAGCAAATATATTTCACTAACTGGAGGCAGTGCCTGGACCACAATTTGGTTGCTTTAGTTAACTGACCCCTCTGTTGTGTATGGCACCTTGACAAACTGAGAATAGGGTTCAGGACACAATCCCAGAACAGTCTCATTCCTGCCACCAACATTTTACACTTGATGGCTTGCCTCAATTTTGCTATCAAAATTGTATGAGATATGCCTATGATTGTACTTTCATTTGGCAAATAAACTGTCATCAAGACTCTCCCTGAATTACAGAAAACGGTGATGAAGACATTCCACTTTAGTGACAGAGTGATGATCTTCTTAGGGGTGGGAGATCCAGGTGCGTGCACTGAATGGACTCATAATTCCAGTGATTAATATATGTTGCATCACCTTTAACCTAATATAGCTGCAATTCGTCTCGGTCCTCATTCTAAGTATATAGAAGGCGTGGACCTGATTATGTCAACTGGTATCAATTTTGTGCATTAACTTAAGATTCTGGGACCCCACTTTGAAGGTACCCTGGAAGACTCCAATGTTAATGGATTAATGTTGAAAACACTTTAATCAGAGTTGTCATATTTTGTGGCTATCTCATCATTCTTGTTTGGTTCTTTATTCAATACCGATGCTACTGTACCAGCACATATATCATTAGTGGTGACGTCGGCAAGTCTTTTGGACCTTGGATGATCTCCAAGGACGCTCATTCCATCCTGGAACTCTAAGGACCATTTCGCTGCTGTTGAATATCAAGGACTTCATCACCATTTACAAGAACTGTACATTGTGAAAGTTACATAGTGTCCTGCCCATATAGTGTGATGCAAAGATTTAATATTTTTGCAGAAATATTTTGAAGGAACAAGCTTACAAACGAGACCTAATTCACTACCGTGCAACAAAGTAGCATACCTTGTTCTATGAACTTTTTGACCACCCCTTGTATCTTGCTTCATAGCTGTCAAATTTTAGAAGAATATTTGGCTAGTATATCTTGCATATATACGAGGAAGCAGACAAAACCGATCTCAAGTACTGGTGCACTTGACCAATGGGATATCATTATTACATCAATGATCAAGGCAGCTCTAGTCATAAAATGTTAGTATTGGGCACTGTCCAGACTTTCTTACGAAAAACTGTATTCCATGAGAAAGGAGCTCACTCAAATTATAGAAATATTAATTATAACTTGTAACTGAAAGAGTGCTGCTTTAATTTATTTTCAATGTCTTTACAGATGAGCCATTGACAAAGTCTCCAGAGATGATTTACAAGTGTCAGTATTGTGCGAAGACTTTCACACGGGTTGGACACAAGAATGTGCATGAAAGGATTCATACAGGAGAAAAACCTTTTCATTGTGAGTATTGTGAGAAGAGTTTCACAGACATAGGACAAAAGAGGGTGCATGAAAGGAGTCATACAGGAGAAAAACCTTATCAATGTCAGTATTGTGAGAAGACTTTTGCAAAATCTGCCAATAAGACTGACCATGAAAGGCTGCATACAGGACAAATGCTGTATAAATGTAAATATTGTGACAAGAGTTTCACACGGCAAACAAACAAGAAAGTGCATGAAAGGATACATACTGGTCAAAAGGCTTATAAATGCAAGTATTGTGACAAGACTTTCAATCAGTCTGGTAACAGAACTACACACGAGAAACTACATATTTCAAAACCGCACAAGTGCCAGTTTTGTGTTAAAAGATTTGCCAATGCAAGTGAGAAGAAAAAACATGAAATGACTCATTCAATACCAAAACTTCATAAATGCCAATTCTGTGAGAAAATGTTTCACCAAGTAGGACACAAAAACGTGTATGAGAGGATTCATACAGGAGAAATGCCTCATGTGTGCCAGTACTGTTTCAAGGGTTTCAATAATGTGGGAAACAGAAACAAGCATGAGAGGACACACACAAGACTAAAATGCCACAAGTGTCAATATTGCAAGAAGCATTTCAGTAAAGTAAGCAAGAAATACAGACATGAAATGAAACATGTAAAAAAAATGCCACACAAATGTCAGTACTGTCAAGAGAGATTCAGTCAAACTGATGACAAAAATGCTCATGAAATGACTCATAAAGTGGAAATGAAATCTCATAAATGTCAGTTTTGTGGGAAGAGCTTTACTCATGATGGAAAACTGAAGCAAGAACATGAATGGAAACACACAGGAGAAAAACCCCATGGATGCCAGCATTGTCATAAGAGATTCCGCCGTTTGGTGAACAAAAATAAACATGAGATGACCCATGAGGTTGATGTTTCCCTGGAGAAACCACAGAAATATCAGATTTGTGAGAAGTTCTTGAGCAAAGAGGACTCTGCAAAGAAGACACATGAATTGACACATACATTAAGAGACAAACCACTAGTCAAATGTCAATATTGTGAAAAGTGGTTTGAAGTTTTAATATTTTAGGCAACATTTATTTTATAGATAATGCTTATACATGTAACTCTGTTTTACAAAATATGAAACTATAAGAGCATGCATGATGATGATATTGCATGGAGGCATGTGAAATGGAACAATCCAAATTTCAATGACAGATGGTATTTTACCATCACACAAATGAAAGCAGTTCATATTGGTTATAAAAAACTCATTGAAAAATTTGTGTTACAAATAATTACCTTTGTTACTGAATGGACATTTACAAAAGTTATGTAAGTCTATACTAGATTTTGGAAGCCAAAATACATACGCACCTTGATTTTGAAAACACAACATTTGTGGTTGATTTTAATTAAATCACATTAAAAAAAATGAGTTTGTATCCAAAAGGGCCAAATTTGTATCTTGAATTGCTGCTTGTGTTCAATTCATGATCTATTAAAAATCTAAAAATGCATTGGTTTGGTACACATTTCTATTTCTAATATCTTTATTAGATTCTAAAATGAAGAAACGTTACAAAAAAAAAACCATTTTGGATACAAAATTGTAATTTGTTGGTGATTTTTTTCCATTTTTTTAATCAACCACAAATGATCACAGCACTTGGCTCTAGGTCAAGGGACTTTCCAAATCCGCACCAAACAATTTATTAAAATTTGGAGTCAAAATATGCAATTTGCACCACAAATAACAATTGTGTATTATATAGCAGCCATAGTTTTATGTTTCAAGTCAACTAACACACCTTTTAATTGTGATTATTTTTGCACAGCCTGTTGACAGAGAGTTCTGGTTTTCAATTCTGTGGGTTCATAAATCAGTGCTCGCCCTCAGAAGAAACACGGGTGATTTTGTGCATGGGTTGCAATTAAAAAAATAATTGAATAGTTTATATCAGTGCTCATCACTAGTTGATTGTAAAAAGTGGTCATTTAGGAAATGCAACATTTATGGGATCACAGAAGTATGCTGACGATACCACTAGAGCTGCCTTTTTTTCTATCCTGTCATAACCATTCCAGGGAGTCACTTCTTAGTGGAGTCAGAATATGGATTCCTGTGCGCGAATCGAAACGAAGAAGTTCCTGATATTAATAAGTGTTTTTGATATACTAAGTAACCATGCACCTGTTTGGAGGTCCTGACAACTTTCTGTTTATATTGATATTTTGTTGTATAATAGAAAATGGTCTATAGCTGGAAAGACTTGACTGTCACCACCAGTTTACAAAATAAAAATGTCTGACTGACTGTAGTCAAAAATTCAGTTAACTTAATGTAAACAACATGCAAACAACAAAAAGAATACAAAAATTACATTTACCATCCACATTTCTTATAAACACCACATTTGAACTTTAATTCTTGATAGTATTTGAAGTGCGCTATACACAAAATATTTGACAAAAGACCAGCAGCAACATTGTAAATCAGCGAAGCATACTTTCATTCAATAATATTTTAAGGCAACTGAATAGTTGCACTACCAGGTAATGAAGTCTCATGAAACCAAAAACACCATGAGAACAGAAAAGAAAGGACATTCAAGATTGTCAATTTCTGATCCTTTTATTTTGAGTAGTGTATTATGTACTTGCAACAAGTGCATGCTTCTATATGGCTTTCCTGTGCCTTATACCATAAGAACATATATTGCATGACCTAGTGATTATTAGCTGCAACTTAAAGGGCGCTCTTCAAAATTAAACATTTTTAGTACTTAACAGTCGCATATTCTATAATGCACCAAGGGAGAAACATGGGTAATTCTTTTGAAAATGGGAAGACCTTGTACAAAACTGTTACTAGATTGTGAAATATTTAGAAAAATGAAGCAAGAGCCACTAGTGTGTGTTGTTATCATTTTTTGTTATGACTCTAATAAACTTTTATACTTGAGGGTCTGATATTGTTGACATACTTTTCTTTGATGTGTGTATGATTTACAGTTTCAGCTACTCAGAGTAGCTTTAATATTTAGAACTTCTTTTCATCCATGTCTTGTCTTGTCTTGTCTATAATATGGAAATACAATACTTTAGTAATCAATCATGATTGCTTTGTTTGTGATTAGAGCAGTATGTCATGTCTTGCATTGGGGACATTATGGCATAGTGACCTGGTCAATGAGGACAGTGTTCTGTAAAGTCAATTTTCAGATGTCTGATCCATGCTTTTATTTTATATAAATGGCATCAAAATGTGACAAGAGAGTCAAGTTAAGATTTTAAACATTTATAACAAAATGTTTTTACTCAACTTCACTTTCTTCTCGTGCATTGTGATGGCATTTATAATAATTTAAAAAAAAACAAGAATTTGAATCGTAGTTCAACTAAAACTCAAAAACAAGTTTTGGCGATAATTGACATACTTTAATTTGTTTGATAGGGTTGCATATTGTTTGATTTTTTCATACAAATGTATTAAGATGGAAGTTGAATATGGAATTGCTTTTGGACAGCACCTTTGCCCTGCTTCTGGATGACTATGTATGCATACCTATATTAATTTTAAAATGTTGATGCACCTATAAACCAATGGAATATTATCATAATGATAGTCTACAGGAGGCCTGGCAAATGTTTGTATTTGCCAGCAATATTGTGTTTGGAGTTGGACTTTCTAGTCTATTTCTTTCCTGAATTACCATTTGCTTGCTTGTATTATATTGTTTGTACTTTGGTAATTCGAATAAATATTGTTATTATTAATTGAATATATGCAACACTTCAATGGCAAATTGTAAAATGAGGTCAAGTTGGGCAGTCTACCTGACTTGCTCACAAGTGAACATTTTTCCATGAGCAAAAAGACATTATTAAACATCATTAATTCACACCTTGTTGACAAAGTGTTTTTTAATTTTTCTATGCCTTTCAGGTGAACCGATGACAAGAGTATACATTGGAGAGATGAATCACATGTACAAGTGTCAGTATTGTGAGAAGAGTTTCACACAGTTTGGAAACAAGAGGCAGCATGAGAGAATTCATATTGGAGTAAAGCCTTATCATTGTCAGTATTGTGAGAAGACTTTCACACAGGTTGGACACAAGAATGAGCATGAAAGGATTCATACAGGAGAAAAACCTTTTCAATGTGATTATTGTGAGAAGACTTTCACACACTCTGTCAGTAAGACTAGCCATGAAAGGCTGCATACAGGAGAAATGCCATACAAATGTCAATATTGTGACAAGAGTTTCACAGAGATAGGACACAAGAAGGTGCATGAAAGGATACATACAGGAGAAATGCCTTATAAATGCAAGTATTGTGAGAAGACTTTCAGGCACTCTGGTCGCAGGACTGCACATGAGAAACTGCACATTACAAAACCTCATAAATGCCAGTTTTGTGTTAAAAGATTTGCTTATTCAAATGAGAAGAAAAAACATGAAATGACTCATTCAATACCAAAACCTCATGAATGCAAATTCTGTGAGAAAAGGTTTTATCAATTAGGAAACAAAAACCGGCATGAGAGGATCCATACAGGTGAAAAACCTTATGTGTGCCGGTATTGTTATAGGAGTTTTATTCGATTGGATACCAAAAACAAGCATGAAAGGACACATACAACAATAAAGTGTCATAAGTGCCACTACTGTCAAAAGCATTTCAGGAAAGTAAGCAAGAAATACAGACATGAAATGAAACATGTGAAAGAAATGCCACACAAATGTCAGTACTGTCAAGAGAGATTCAGTCAAGCTGACGACAAAAATGCTCATGAAATGACTCATACAGCAGAAATGAAACCTTATAAATGTGAGTTTTGTAAGAAGAGATTTACCCATGATGGACAACTGAAGCAAGAACATAAATGGAAACACACAGGAGAAAAACCTCATGGATGTCAGCATTGTCACAAGAAATTCCGCCGTTTGGTGAACAAAAATAAACATGAGAAGACCCATGAGGTTGATGGTTCACTGGAAAAACCACAAAAATATCAGATTTGTGAGAAGTTCTTGAGTAAAGAGGACTCTGTAAAGAAGACACATGAATTGACACATACAAGAGAAAAACCTCTAGTTAAATGCCAATATTGTGAAAAGTGGTTTGAAGTTATTATATTTTAGTCAACATTTATTTCATAGATTATGCTTATAACTGCATAATTATTAGTACATGTACAAATATGAGCATGCATCATGATAATTTTGCATGGAGGCATGTGAAATGGAACAATCTCAGATGGTATATTTTACCATCACACAGATGAAAGCAGGCCATATTGGTTTAAAATACTCATTCAAAAATTGGTGTTATAATTATTACCACCATTGCTACATGTACTGTATGAATGAACATTTTATACAAATGAGCACTGATAAATGAAGAGTACTATTAACTGAGATACCTGTGCATTATTAGTAAATTAGGTGTCTTTTTCATAATCAAAAAGTGTTGTGTGTACAAAAAGTTTATGGATCAGTTTTAGATTTCGAGTCAACAAACACCTTATCGTTTTTCTAATTTTTGCACTGTTGGTAGAGTCTTCTGGTGTTCAAATCTGCTCTTCCATGCTTTCCACAATCAGTGCTCATCCTCAACAGAAATGCGAGTGATGATATAAAAAAAGAGCAGTGATTTATAGTGCGCTACACAGAGGCACACTGCCTAGACCCACAAGCCTCTGCAGGTTGTCGATGACCACGGCGGCCTAACATTATGTATGGGCTGTGACTGAAAAGTAATAGAGGTTATCCACTTTACTCATGCGTGACTTCTAACAAAAGGCGCTGATTCCCGTAGTATCCCTCATTCAAACCAATTCAATGCACAACCTCGGAGTTACTTGCATGGCTTTGGCGGGGTATTTTGAAGCAGTCATGGTTGCACATGCATGTACTAAACAAGGTATAGCAGTCGCTGATAGGATATGCAACTTATAGAACACAGATAACCTCTATTGAATAATGGATTTCAAACATGACAAGCTATCACAATTTCGGCATTATCAGTGCTCACTAGTTGATTGTAAACAAAATGAACATTTAGGAAGTGCAACATTTATGTGGATCACAGAAGTAAACTGAAGATATCTCTTGAGAGCTGCTAGCCCTATCCTGCCATGAACTATTCCAGGTGTCATCCAACGGCATTCTCATACAGACCAACCTCTTTTATCCAGCCATGGTACAGGGTATCCCTGAAAGAACAGTATCATTGGAAACTTAATTGTTTGGGTATTTTATCGCCACAACCAAACATAACTAAATAACGGGTGTGTTGAGGAATAAATCAGCTATCACGTACTTTTTGAATTTAGACAATTGACCACATCGTTCTTGAAATATAAGAATTTTACTAAACTCCCTTATTTACAAACCTTTCTACAGATTCAAATATCAATCGATGATCTGTATTCGGAGTGCTAATCACAGCGTATAAGGCGTCTATTTTCATTGATAGATATTTGATTCCGTGGAACGGATAGAAAATGAGGTAGTTCATGTGATAGCTGATATATTCCTCAACCACACCAGTTATTTAGTTATGTTTAGTTAGTTGTGGTGTTAAAATATCCAAACAATTTTCCGACGATACACTTCTTTCAAAGACACCCTGTAGGACTTGACATTTTGGCCTATGAGAGAAAAGTAAAACCCTTGATTGTTAAGCATGGATTCTGGAAAGTTGTGGGCAAAAAGAGTTAAAGATCACTACAAAATTAAAATTAAGGGTAATAGAACTGAAATGAGAGAGGTTGGATGTACCTTTATAAAACTACAATCAACTTGTCTTTCTGTCCACAGTCTTGTTTATGTTTTCAAACCAGTGTGTATATACCAGGATATGCATCACAGTGTACCCCCTGGAATGGTGCAGGATGAGATAAAGATAATGTTTTCATCATACACATGCATGAATATGGAGGTTGAATATGGTATTGCTTTTGGACAGTACCTTTTCCCCACATCTAGATGACGTACCATACTCAAATATGTTAAAATGCTGACGCACCTATAAACCGCGGATATAACCAATGGAATATTATCATAATGATATTCTACAGGAGAGCTGGCAAATGTTTGTATTTGCCAGCAAAGGAGTTACATTGTACTGTAGTGGAATGATAGTAAATGTGGTAGACTTTGTGTGGTGATCAATTTGATCATGGTTCAAGACTAGAAAAGTGTAATCTAGTTAACATGGTGATAAGGAAATGGAAAGAAAAGCACTCAGTCTTTGGACTTTCAAGTCTTTACCAATTCAAATATTGTTACTATAATTGAATTTATACAACACTGCAATGGCAAATTGTAAGATGATCGAGGTCAAGTTGGACATTTCATCAGACAAGTGAAATTTTTTCCATGAGAAAAAAGACATTTATTATTGACATGTATTAAACATAATATTAATTCACAACTTGTTGACAAATTGAAGTGTTTTTTATTTTCCCATGCTTTACAGATTGACAACGTATCCAGTGGAGAGATGGATCGCATGTACAAGTGTCAGTATTGTGAGAAGACTTTCACACGGGCTGGACACAAGAATAGGCATGAAAGGATTCATACAGGAGAAAGACCTTTTCAGTGTGAGTATTGTGACAAGACTTTCACACGGGCTGGACACAAGAATGTACATGAAAGGATTCATACAGGATTAAAACCTTATCAATGTGAGTATTGTGGGAAGAGTTTTACAGAATCTGGAAGTAAGACAAAACATGAAAGGCTGCATACAGGAGAAATGTCATACAAATGTCAATATTGTGGCAAGAGTTTCACCGAGATAGGAAACATGAGGCAGCATGAAAGGATACATACTGGGCAAAAGTCTTATCAATGCAAGTATTGTGAGAAGACTTTCAATCAATCTAGTAACAGGACCCAACATGAGAAACTACACATTAAAAAACCTCATAAATGCCAGTTTTGTGTCAGAAGATATGCTCACGCATGTGAGAAGAAAAAACATGAAATGACTCATTCAATACCAAAACCTCATAAATGCCAATTCTGTGAGAAAAGGTTTCTCCGTGTAGAAGACAAAAATGTGCATGAGAGGATTCATACAGGGGAAAAACCTTATGTGTGCCGGTATTGTTATAAAGGTTTTGCTCACTCAAGTTCAAGAATCAACCATGAGAGGACACATACAGCAATAAAGTGTCACAAGTGTCACTACTGTGAAAAGCATTTCAGGAAAGTAAGCAAAAAGTATAGACATGAAATGAAACATGTGAAAGAAATGCCACACAAATGTCAGTATTGCCAAGAGAGATTCAGTCAAACTGATGACAAAAATGCTCATGAAATGACGCATACATCAGAAATGAAACCATATAAATGTGACTTTTGTGGGAAAAACTTTACCCATGCAAAACTGAAACAAGAACATGAATGGAAACACACAGGAGAAAAACCTCATGGATGTCAGCATTGTCACAAGAAATTCCGCCGTTTGGTGAACAAAAATAAACATGAGAAGACCCATGTGGTTGACAATTCCCTGCAGAAACCTCATAAATATCAGATTTGTGAGGAATTTTCCAGTAAAGAGGGTTCCAGTAAAGAGGGGTTGGCAAAGACAACACATGAAGTGACCGATACAAAAGAATATCCGCTAGTTAAATGCCAGTATTGTAAACAGTGGTTTGAAGTTTTGATATTTTAGTCAAAGCCTATAAATGTTGAACTCAGCAGGAGTTAATAGTTATTCATTATTAGTGATGCATATTGAGTTCTTGAGATGCAAAATTAATGTGAGTTTTGTTTCATGGTGCTTCTCTGCTTTAAAATAATACTTCTACGTATACATGTATGACAAGTTCAGATACAAAATGTGATGCCATTGCTGCCTTGTGTTGGGTTTTATTACCATTGACAATGTAATAGTATTAATTTAAAAAATGGTGTTCAGATGATCAGTTTGTTCAGGAAGTAGTGAAACACCCCAGGAACCACTGAAAGATGTGGGACAATTTTGGTATGAAATGCAGGGTGGATCCAGGATTGTCAAAGGGGGTGCTTTATGCTAGAATTGGCTGATTTTACATGATCTTTTTTGATTTAAACTTGATTTCCTATGTTTTGGGGAGTTTTATTGGGGTGTGTGCTGGATTTTTCCTATCTGCCCCTGCAGAATATGGGTACATGTGAAAGTCCAGCAAGTTTGATTCTTCCCACTATTATAATTTTTAAGTAAATAATCTTTAAGAAACCGCTTCTGTTGTATCTATTTGGCATAGATGATACGCTGGATTTCTTTTAGAATACCCTACCACTGTAGATTTTCAATGGGGGTCTTTTTATGAACGACCCATACACATACACTGTGAATGTAAAAAATGGTAGGGTATTCTAAAAGATAGCCGATACGCTCACCAATGGTCCCCACTTGGCAGCCTACACATCCCAAAGCTGGGGCCCGTTTGACACCGCCTTACATTTGATCTTACGATTGATTTACTACATGTAATCCCCTAATAAATCAATTGTGAGTTTGATCATCAGGCTTTGTGAAACAGGGCTTTATGGTTAATTAACAATGTACATATTGTGGTCATTAAAATAAGAATTTGCAGATTGATGATAACATTTCAGGTCATACTCTTAGCAGGTACGCTGCTCATCATTACCAGTACCATTAAATAGCTAGATAAACTTTAGTGTCACCGTGATTTCACAAAACAAAAAGACGGATTAACATGTCAATTCATTTACTTTTGTGGTGCGAACAACATTTGAAACTATAACTATTTCAAATTGGTACACATTCCATCCACATTTCACATGAGCAGCACATCAAACCTGCATGAAGTTTCAATTTTAGCAGTGTTTGAGGTAAAAACAAGAGCGCTAACCTCTATATCTCATTGCCATTGTGTCAGAAATTGTTATCTTACATGATCTGTACATGTCTTGCTCAAACTAAAATTTTGAAATAATTATGTACGGTACTGTAAAATTTTGATCAATTAGTCTTTAGAATAGTTGTTTCCATTAACAAAACGACAAAATGGAAGCAAGATCTAAAATGATGTTTTATCATTTATTATGTTTCTAGATAGATAACATTTATGTTCAAGGTTCTGATACAATAATTAAAAGGAATGTGACCTGATATATTTGGAAAATCAAATTCTTTAAAACTTATGTATAACATAAACTGTTGTCCCTTTCAAGCATTCATGCAAAAAGATCATGTAAATGTTCATTGTAAATGCGACTAATTCTTCATGGAGTTACTGACATTTAATACAGCGTAAAACTGGTAGTCTACAGTGTTTTTATTAATGATAATGATAATCATCATGATCATGTAATAAATAGATATCAAATGAAAGATCCTATTTTTTTCATTATCATACTGAATTAGAGTTCTAAGTCGGTTTATTTCAAAGATATAATCAAAAACTGCTGAATTAGTCAAAATGTGGTATACCACATTTGAGACTACTTCGACAATTTTTTGATGATTTCTTTGGAAATATACCGATTTGGAACGCCTAATTTCAGTGTTAATGAGAAAAATATGAGCTTTCACCTGATACCAAACTCTGCATTTTGATAAAGTAAAGTTGGGGATGAGGCTGTCAATCAGGTCACCCACCTATAATTTAATGGTTTGGCTCACAGCCCTTCCCATTTTGAAAACCTAATGCGGAATGCGGTTCTTTTTTGGGGGTTATTTTTTTCTTAAATTTTTTATCAAACTGTGTGGGAGGAGCTTTTTGACTAGAAATATGCCTGGAAATATACACGATTATTCGATTAAAATTTGGTACATGTACATGTATACTTATGATTAATATTTTTCATTTGAATGGAAATGTTTAAAAATGAGAATTAGGGCATTGTTTTTAGGCACTGTCGTGCATCTCGTCTCATATAACATGATAACATGGGTGACATTATTTTTGGCGTAAAACAATGAAGCAAATACTTATAATAATGATGTCGCCAATGTTATATGAGACGATAGATGCACAACAGAAGCTAAAAACAATACCTTTTTTTGACTTTCATAATGTTGTAATTATTCTACTGCAGCTTGAACTGAACATTTCTGATCATGGTGATTTGACAATAAAGAGTTCAATGTTATAGAGCATAATTAAATTTTGTCTTGAACACTTTTTTCACTCTATGCGCATAATGTGCCAACACCCATTTCTTACTCATGGTGCAAAAAGTATTTAATACGCATTTCGAATGATTATTCCTCATTCCTCATAACAGTTTTTAAATTCATCTTTGCTGCACATTCAAGATGGCAATTCATACCATAGCAGCCATCATAAGATGTGCACTGTGCAGGGAAGTGAATATTCCCATTTATGGGTTGTGCACAGGAAGGGTAAAAGCTAATTACTGTGGTGAGAGAGAAATCCACAAGAAAAAAAGTCTTCCTCCACTACCGTAAAACCTCGCCTACAAGTAAATAGAGTGTTTTCGATGAAAGATAAATTAGTACGAAACAGCTGTAAATATGACAATACAATAGATTGGTCTTACAATAGTACTATGTTTGTATATGCTCTTATCGGTAATTTATTTGCTCAAACTCATTTGCAATCGCAGCTCCACGTCTATGGAATGAACTGCCTATTTATATCAGAACTGCTAAAAATGTAACTGTGTTTAAAAAGTTGTTAAAAACTCATCTTATGTCAGAGACATTCTGTAATTCTTAAGTTATGTTTCTTAATTTAGTTCCAGTTTTCTTTGTCTTGTTAGTTTTTGTTTGTTTGTTTTGTTTTAGTGCCTTGAGCGCTCTTAATTGAGTGGATATGTGCCTTGTCGCTATTATTATTATTATTAAACTCCATAATGGCGCCTGGATTAATTTAGTTTTAATCAAAAGCACTATATATGCTTGTAGACAAGGTTTTACGGTATATTTGATAACCTATATGTTACATCTATGCACCTGTTACACTTATTAATATGAAGTAGTTCAGATGCAGAAACACATACATCCATTTTTATCAATCAAAGATATAGGCAAATATTTACTGGTCAAATACTAAAAAAAAACATGTGATAATTTTGATCATAGCTTTAAACATTTACCTTGGAATTTTTAAAGTAAGGTGTCAGCATAAAACTTGTATGGACAGTTAGATGAAAATGACAGTATCAACAACATCAGATCCTTCACATCCACACACAGGAACTCCCAGATTTCTTAACCAATGCCTTTAGTTGACCTGGCTCTCACCCTGTTTGATTCCCAAACTTCTTGTAAAATGTGATTTACAATTACATTCTCACATCATACTATTGGGTCAGTCCATGTCAAAAAAGATTAAGTGTACACCCACCCTCTTGGATTTTGCTCTCCTTTGGCTCGGGGGTACCTTTCATGGATCCCTAGGTGAGGTCACAAAAAAAAAATTCAAATTCCATTTCGCTTATGAATGGCGGGCAATCAAAGTTTGGCGACCTCGACCAAAATTGTGAATTTAGGGGTCCAAATGACAAAGTGCTCTCTTTGAGGGGCACTTTCTTCTTAATTGAATCAGTTGTGATCCTCTTTTTGAATGTGGTCACTCACTGGCTGTGTCTGAAATACCTAATGCCAAAAAAGATAGATTTGAATTTCGTTGGGATTTCAGAGGGGTCAAATCAGCACTTCGTACTGTTCAATCAAATTATCTTGATTTTGAAGGACCCATGATAATGTCACAGTGCACTTATAGGTCCTAATTATGTTCAGAATGGATTAACCATATGCCAATGTCTATGAGCAATTAAAAAAAGAGAAATTTCTAGACCCCTACAGAATTTTAGGCCACCCCTAAAGTGGTTCAGCCACAAATGGCACTTAAAAATTAAAGTCGGCAAATTTTGACCCCTAATAACTTTAGGTGTACACCAGATATGAATTTCTAGTCTTTTGCATCTGAAAGAATGTAGTTTAATGTTACTAGGAACATAAGATTTGTTTTGTATTTTTGTGTTTTAGTATTAAGTTGACGCTTTCAAAATAGTCATTTTTGCCTAACATACCATGCATACAGGATACGGTACAAAATGCCAATTTTAGTATGATATTTTTTATATTTTTGATCACTTTATAGCCATTTGTATTATTTATCCTGATATTTCAAGTTGCTCTTGAGTCAAGTAATAAGAAAAAACTACTTTCTGTATGGATTTTTTTTTTTTTTTAAAATGCACTTCCTGGCAACGATGCACATGCAAAGTACAGGTTATGGGGGTCAAATTTTCAGAATGCTCCCAATTATGTCAAGTAATATATCAAATTACTCGTATGGTCATGAGGATTCCAAAATGTATAGTTTGTTATGTGTCAGACCTTTCAGGAGGGCGCTATGACGAAAAATGTTCATAGGACAAAGACCTTTTTGAAAGAATCAAAAAAAAAAAAATACAAAACAAATCTTATGTTCCTAGTAACATTAGACTACATTCTTTCAGATGCAAGACTAGAAATTCATATCTGGTGTACACCTAAAGTTATTAGGTGTCAAAATTTGCCGATTTTAAGCGCCATTTGTGGCTGAACCACTTTAGGGGGGCCTAAAATTCTGTAGGGGGTCTAGAAATGTCTCTTTTTTTGAATTGCTCATAGACATTGGCACATGGTTAATCCATTCTGAACATAATTAGGACCTATAAGTGCACTGTGGCATTATCATGGGTCCTTCAAAATCAAAGATAATTTGATTGAACAGTATGAAGTGCTGATTTTGACCCCTCTGAAATCCCAACGAAATTCAAATCAATCTTTTTTGGCATTAGGCATTTCAGACACAGCCAGTGAGTGACCACATTCAAAAAGAGGGTCTAAACTGATTTAATTAAGAAGAAAATGCCTCTCAAAGAGAGCGCTTTGTCATTTGGACACCTTAAATTCCCAATTTTGGTCAAGGTCGCTAAATTTGTCCCACCATTTGGTAACGAAATTGAATTGGAGTTTTTTTCTTGTGACCTCACCTAGGGGTCCATGAAAGGTACCCCTGAGCCAAAGGAGAGCATAATCCAAGAGGGTGGGTGTACACTCAGTCTGTTTTGACATGGACTGACCCTATTGCTATATTCAATTCTTGGACACAGTGTATGGCCTTAGCAACTGTCTGCTTAGTAACAAGATTGCATAGAATGATTGATTTTTGTTGGGTTTTTTAGATGTAAATAGTTTACAACATCATGCGCTTGCTTGCTACTTCCAAATGTAAGTTGTATCCAAGAATTAAATACTGTAAAAGTGGAAATTTTCGCGAGGTTTTTATTTTCGCGAATTTCGCGAGTGGACATAAAATCGCGAAAATAACCTTTTGCATTAGGTTTCTATTGTATCAATATCAAAACCGCGAAATTTAATTCTCGCGCAATTGACAAAATCTTCAAAATCGCGAAAATATTGACTTTTACAGTATAGAAGCAGTAGGTGGTGGTGTACGGTGTTTGTAGGTCTCTTGCTGGAATGACTGATAGTTGGCATACTCCAATAAAATTGCATGGGAAAAAAGAATATTCATGCTTCTTTGCTCAAGCTTAAACTCATGTACAATCTCATGGGGAAAAGGGAATATCCATGCTTCTTTGCCCAAGCTTAAACCCATGTACAATTTTCGTCAAATTAAAATGCTAATTGTTCTTGACAAAAAAATAATGAAGTCCACAAAAAGTTTATTTTGGAATGTGATTTATTTACATTCAATAGCTTCATACTGTCATACAATACTTAGTTGCATGCAACTAGTTCAGAATTACTTGTCATTATTTTCTGTTGACACCAAGTTCATTGCAATGCTTACAAATTTCTACACATCTCAATCTGCCATTGATGACAGTGCTGTAATACATCAGACAGCTGTCAAAATGGGGAATGGCCATATAATTATATATATTGTTCCCAAAAACTGTCCCCATGTTTTTAATAGGTACACATTATAGGTGGGCATGAATTAATACTTTGATAAAGCAGTAGCGTAACCAGGCAACGTTGTAAACGTTGTCCTGCTGATGCAAACCCAGCACGACATTACTGAGACAAATGCCTGTAACACATGAGCCTTTATATATTTAACATGAAAATGGCCAAATGAAGTCAAATTTTGTGTGGAACAAACCAAACAGACAGGTGCACATGGCAAATTTTGGTCACATTTATCAATAGTTTGAGCCGGAGGTAACTTCCTGCCTTCTCTACAAGACCTAATCATTAGATCCCTGGGATAAAGATAGTTAGTCGAACCATATAGCTTAGCAGTGAGAAGAAATTAAATGTGATTTTGGCTAGAAAGGTGTGCTCAAATATTATAATAATTAAATATAGTGCAAAGCAAAAAAGACCATTCCATTGAAGTGCATACATCCACGAGCATTGTCGGTGAAATTAAGATAAGTTTCTTAATATTTCAGTTTCAGTCAGTTTGCAAGCGAGTCTTACAAAATAGGTTGTGCTTCTTTATTGTGTATTACAGTATTTATAAATAACGTAATTGTTCAGAGTTCTAGTATCGTGCTGGTGATCATGACTGCATAACGAAGCGCAACGAGCGCACACAATACAGCCATGTATTAGAAGAAATCCTGGTACAATTCTGGTTTACCCTGCACACCCTGTATTTTAGGGTTATACTTGTGCACAGGGTAAACCAGAATTATTTTGAAATCCTGGTATGCGTGCAAAAGTCAGCCAGTCATGGCAAATAACAGCATAGGCATAAATATTTTTACAGTGCTAGAAATATAAGATAGACTTACAATAATTTGTGAAATAAATATTAACAATTTATAAAAAAGTAAATAGCTTTAATAAGCATTTGCAGTCTGTAATAAATTAAGGGGTTATATTCAGGTGGGAGCTACAACTATTTAACACATACTCTAACAGATGAATTTAAGAAAATGCAAATATTGCACTGTGCTGAGCTACAGTAACATAGTAATTGAATTGCAACAATATATTGCAGATAAAAGAAAGCTATTAAACAATTTAGTTTCCATCCATGATTTAGATATTAAAGTCTCATTTAGAAACAATCACATGTTATAATTTCCTAGCTTTCACTATTTCTATCAATTTTGAAATTTTAAGTATTCTTATACATGTCATGGCTAAACACAAAATAATTTAGAAAATACAATAACAGCTAACACAACATGTGATGTGATCAAGCAAAATCAGTCGGAAGTCGGATATATCTGACCCTTCGCCACAACTGAGCCCGGATGTCGCTAAACTTGATTTTGCGCTACAGTGAAAATTGGCTTGAAAGGTCATTCCGATGAAAAATGAGATTTTTAAAGATTTGAAATGATTAATATGTTTTCTTACACTAGTCCAAGTTTCATTGCAAAATATAGAGTAGAAACAAGTAAAAAACCTCATTTTCTGAAGCTTGTCGCTCTAAAAATATTCCTAAAATTGAGTAAAAAGTGTTTTAGAGCGTCGAAATAATCATGAAATTTGTCCACTGCGACGAAAAATTCTCTTGTTCGAGTGCCGCCATGTTTGGTATTGCCGGAAAATTTGGTGGTAATAGCATGTATGGAAGGTAATGGTTGCGATGGTCAAAAGTTGTAAATCATTTAAAAATTGGCAAATTTTGAAACCCCTGACTTTAAACTGTTGTTTTCTCGGTTTCGCGTTTTGAAACCGTGACACCTTTGAACGACCATAACTTTACACTTCTAGATAGCTGGTTGAAGTGTTTTTTTAAAGCTTATGGTATGGCCTTTGCAAGTATGCCAAAACCGTGGGGTCACATATTGATTTTCAGATGTAGCCAAACAAAGATAATAATTTCTTTTGTTGCATAATGTTTTGGAAACACTTCAACTGTTCATATCTTTGGAACTCAATGTTCAATTTCAATGGTGTTTTCTGCAAAATGTAGCTTTGCAAATGCTTTATACAATCATGTAAAAAACTGACAATTGAATATGCTCGACTTAAGACTGATTTTGCTGGATCACACCATTTTGTGTAAATGCGTAGGCATAAGAAACAAGGTGACTGATAACTATGACAAAAATAATACTGTGATAAAAAATTACCCGATTCTAAAAACACAAAAATGCACCCTGTATAATTTCAGTAAACTAAAACAAAATAAAAACAAAATAAATTGATCCTTCACTATAGGACCAGCTTCAATGTGGGAGAAATAATTCACATTGACGACATTTCAATACTTCAATTTTAATTTTGTTAATGCAACAGAATTTTAGAATCGGCTGTTTTCCATCTGAAAGTTACACTGAAGATACACAACTTCTCCCTTTAGCACCCAGGAGCCTTAAGGGTTTTCCGTCGTCACCCGATTCGACTTGACTATTGCGCGCTCTTTTCAACGCGTGCGTACTCAAGCGTCGTGTTTCGGCGTTATGCTGCAGACATCGCAGAGAACGATGCGTGTTGTGCGTGCCAATGCTGTTTTTGCGCACCGCGATAACCAGGGCCACAAAATAAAGAAAACAATGTTTGCTGAGCGCAAGAAAGATGGCCGCTTAAATATAACATGTAGGCCTACAAAACAAATTTTGCCAGCGTGCTTCCACTGATACTGACCTGGACCTTACGACAGTATATAGGGTCCAATAGATGGTATGAAGTTATAGGCCTACCCAACAAACACAGAATCAAGGGTTTTTTTTAAAACAGCCTAAACGAGTGTTGGATAATTTGGTTAATTCTTTTCAATAATATTTTGGCCTAAATGTTGGGAAACCACTACCGGTATATTATAGGCCTATTATTAAAGGTTATACGTTGGTAGAACGTTTCAAAATGAAATGCACCACACGGTAAGTTTATAATCCAACATTTAGATCTTTAAAGCATTTTGTGTTATTGGGTAAAGACCTAGGCCTACTTCGTGCACTGAATTCATAATGCATGCGATATAGACAACACCGTTAAAACTATTCAATTTTAAATAATTTTAAATAAATGTGTCGTATACATTTACAAAAATAATATCATAGCCTAATAGGCCAAACGTTTGTCATCTATAGGTAACCCAGTGTTTAACTTTGCTGTAATTGAACTGCTATGTGATATGAATCCACTTCGAGATAATTCCGTATTATATAGTTTTTGTGACCAAAAAAGTTTTCCTCTCGGTAAAACGGCACTAAGCATGCTAAGTCAGTAAGCCTATGCCTATAATAATTGTAGGCTTCCGGCCATGATGTCAAACGCCTCGCTTTAATAAATCCTCTTTTTGGTCGATCGAGTCAGGTAAACATGGTGAAAGCTGAAAATTCCTCACTTTGTGTAACTTGATAACTCTTTGGTCCAATACCGGGTATCTTTGCATATTGCAGAACGGGAGTCTTTCTTACACCCGTTTATGACCAAAATACACCAAATTAGTAAGAATATTAAGGCATGAAGTCTTAATAATCGACATCATTAGAATAATTGTTCCTATTTAATATGGTAACTTCTTAGGTAACTTTTTTTTACAGTGAAAACTTTCCTGCGTAAACAGACAATTCCTTTTTTGTGGCCATATGCGTAAACGAACGCTTATCCGGCATCAGATCGCGCGATTATACCAGCGCGTTGGTACGCACCAAAATATCTATGTACGCAATTAACTACGCATGGTGTCGCAGAAAAAATGCATTTTTGACCTATTTTGGTCAATTTACGCTGAAAACAAGGTCCGGTTTCCCATTTTTTTTTTGCGATTTAAAGAGCTTTTTCTTTTTCATAACATATATAAAATTTAAAAAATTTGATCGATACAATTTTTTTCTACAACGCAAAAGGTGGCATATTTTAGGAAAATTGCTGATTTTGCCATTGAAGTGTACAGAGATTTTTGGAAATGTACACCTCTTTTAAAACGGCTGTAGCTCAAAAGTGAGGTCCGCACCCCTGTTTTTTTACTGATTTATTATCTACACATATTAATGTACAAAATATGTCAATTTAAAAAAAATTGGTCGATAAGTTTAGTTACGACGGTAAACCCTTAAAGATGCAGAAATTCTCACACTTGATTGAAAACATTCTTGAATTGATTGCCACCAAGATTTTCAAAGGTATATATTATATTTGAAGAACATTACCATTTTTGAAAAAAAATTTTTAAAGTAGTACCGGTACATTTCCATACCATAAACCAGAGTAACTTTGGACACTGGGGTGACTTTGGACATGCATGGGACAGGGTTGCTTGATTTAAATTTAAATCAATGATTTTTTAAAAATCAAGTGATTTAAATCAAGCAACCCTGTCCCATGCATGTCCAAAGTCACCCCAGTGTCCAAAGTCACCCCTGTTTATGGTACTAAAATCAATTAACCACCAATCCAGTTGTCTTAATATTTTAAAAGAATTCAAGAGAACAATTCAGGTCACTCTGAATTTTCATTACTTTTCATGTGGGGAATGTCAAAATTGCATACTTAAAAAATCTTTGTATAAAAATTTATGAAGAAAATCCAAACTTTAAAAACACAAAAGCAACAATAAACATATCCTTAATCCTCAAGGTGCATTCTGATGTATATTTTAAAAGGCTACATTATAACACTTAACATGTACAGTGAAATCAACCAAAATGAACCCTTATAGCACTCAAGATCATATTGCAGACAACTCTGAAAACAGGTGCAACAATTCTGACCATCTGGTCATATCTCAGATTTGTTCTTAGAGACAAAATGACTTCTCTTGCTTGATTGTGTCACATATAGATACTTGATTAGCTGTGTATGCAGCTGTTAAGTTATATGAGGCCAGAACTGGCTATATCCACTGACCGTACAGTTATTTGTGACTAAAGTCCACCTGTTTAGGATGTACTGGAGGTAGCTTCTGTGTTACATGTAGAAGCTGAGTCTGATATATCAAAATGATTTTAACAACTCATTGCCTTTGCAGGAGATTCTGATTTTTCAAGAAGATTCAAACTTCTCACAATATAAATTTTCAGACATAACCAGTTCTGGCCCTATATATGCCAGTATCCTACAGACTTAAGTCCATATCATACTTTACTATACTAAGCAGTCTCACGGAGCGTAGCGACTGCTTTGTATGATATGGCATTTAGGCCTTCACTTGCGGTGCTTATTTCTTTTCCATAACATTGCTCTATTATTATGATAATGAATACAATAAAGGTAAACTTGAGGGGTCAGTGACAGAAAGAAATAATTCCATTTTTTGCAAAAATGAGATTTTGATATCAAAATTTTCAGAAACATGAGCACTTTCCAATAAACACATAGAAGTAACTCCATTTAGCACCCAATTGAAATCATTGACCAGTGAAACAGACTTAACTACATAAGTCAATGTGGACCATTATCTTCGACTCATTTTTCTCAGAATGGCCAACATGGAGTTGGGTCTTTGTGTCACTGACCCCTCAAACTTTTCATTTACATAATGAAGAAAATTCACAAGGAGTTCCACTACTCATGTCACACATTTTGATGTATGTGATCTACATATTGAGTAGCATCATAAGACCAACAAGAGTCTCCTTAGCTTTATTAGGCCTCAAAAATAAATTGTTTGATTGATGTAACTTTAAAAAGGTAAATAGAGTAAGTAGGTAGGGATTTTTTTTCTTTTTACTTTTTTGAGCAGTGGAGCTTTTTTCTTCTTTTTTGTTAAATTTATTTTGATTTTTTTAATTTTTTAATTTTTTAATAATTTTTTTGGCAAAAAAAAAAGCCTACTTTTAGGGTCGGTCTGGTTACGCCAATCAAACAATTTTTTGAGGCCTTGAGCTGTGTATGCTGTATGCAATAGTTGCCCCAAACTACAAGTACAGAGTAAGCTAAGGTACTGATTCAGCCTGACATTACTAACAAATTTCAGCCTAAATCAAAAGAGTAGATTTACAGAGCCTGGACTCAGTCCGCCATGTTTATGTGTTGCTAATGGAAGGCAAAAAGAAAGTTTACCTCCTGATTATTTTGCCCTGTTCCTTTCATTGAATTAAAGTGCATGCTTGTCTGCATCATGCAAGTCATGCATTGTGTCAATAACATGCAGTAACTGTAAGTACTACATGCTGACACCTTTGTAATCCTCAAGGTCGCTTAAAGATGCCAACTGTAGTTAGATTTTGCGAGGCATTTGCGAACAGATGCTAACGGTACATTATTTTTGTCTTCAAACCCAACAATCCAAAATAGTTATTTTGAGTCCAGCCATCTAATCTAAATCATAGAGCAAATCAACAAAATGTGACTAAATTTGGACCAAATTTCACATTGCCAGTGTCCTTTTTGCTACACTGTCAATCTCAACCATTGGTTACTATGCGACAAGAAATTGTCATAATCATAGCAAGTCTTCTAAAATTGCATGATTTGGTAACCTCAGATCACATTATTGAGAACCCCCTGATTAAGATTACTAAACCTTGTATCATAACTGTTCAGAGTTATTTGCTGCGTGTCCACCACAATGTGCTTGTTTGCGTTGGTGGCCTTTTGCATGTACAATAGGGTGACACGAAAAACTCGGATCCAAATTGTGCAACTGAATTTCTTTTTATCAGGCATGTACAGATGTGTTGTGCATGTACATATCACACTTGGGGGGGGGGACAATGATCACAGCAAGAACCGGAACATTCTTGATACAGATTTTAAGCTATTCAAGAAATGCTTTGTGTGTTTCCCAAATGAACATTCATACCCAAATGAAAATTCATTTGTAAGACAATGTCAATATTTGTGCATCTTTGTATCATATAGGCCTACTATACACAGGAAGTGTTTGCACTTCTTCAATAAATATATTAGTTAAAATATAAATTAGATATTTTGTTGAACTTGAAATTTACATCTACCCTGTGGAAGTACCAGTAGAGGAAGAATTGAGACACATCCATTTTAGCCAGTTGAGGGTTGACATCCAGAAGGCCGTAACTCACTTTGGCAATTTGAGATGTAGTACCAAAATAATCCTAACACTCACAGATTCTCAAAACCTCATAAACAATTCCAAATAGCCTTATTTCATGTTAATGGTTGTTACTGCTGGAACACCCTAACTTAAGGCTTTCTGGCTGTAACTGCCTATATTTTTAAAAGTCCCACAACTCAAAATGCCATTTTTGGGCTACGTCCTTCTGTTTATCAACCCTCGCAGTGTGTTTGCACAGAGATAACAATACCGCTGCATTGTGTCACATGCATCACTCGGTCATTGGACACTATCACGTAGCTGTTTGCACATTATTATTTTCCGTATTGTCTTCAGCTAAGTCTTTCTCTTTGGCATCCATGCTTGTGTTCGATTTATCACCATTTATAGCCTCTTCAGTTTCAACATGTTCATCTTGATTTGATCCTATACTTGGCACTTTGTTGTTACCATCTGGATCTTGACTAGCTTTTGGTGCCGGTTCTACGGGTCCATTTCCCTTTGTCTCTACATTACTATGGTTACCGTTGCCATGTGTAACCGGTAATGATGAGAATCCTTCATCATCCGGTGATGATGGGGCTTGTGCGGCAGCTGCATCGGGTTCATCGTCATAGAGATCAACATCTTCTGCTCCTGTCATCTTGGACTTGAGTGTTTGTATGGCTGCATGCAGTCGAAAATGAAGTCGATTTTCCAGCATGTATTTCTTGTGTGTCCTGATGGGAAACAATAACCATGCATTTATCATTAATATTTATTACACTACGTAGAAATCATCTTCAATGATGTCAATATCATATCTTGTACACATGTTTACCTGTATTCTCAATAAGTAATAAACATGTTCACAATTTTCCCAATGCTTGTTTCCTGTGTTATGCTACAATCTTAGAGAAAATTGTTCACTTTAAAGGCCTTATTGGAAATGATACTCCCTACACCCTTGTAAATTGTTGTAATTCGCCCAAACTCGATTTGTAGTAAGCGATTTTCCACTCGCCAAAGACACTAAATATTGCTCATTGCGAATAATCCCAAGTTTCAGCACTTTTTAATTTATTCGATTTATCATGAAAAAGTTAGACTTAATCCATGAGAATGAAAAGAGAGGGTGTCAACAGAGCATATTATGTTTCATATTGATATGAATGATCTTTCAAACCTAGACGTGATCGCATCCAGTCAGTGATGACCACGGCCACTTCCGGTATATGTGGAGTCGATCTGGATCGACTCCACATTATCGCATTCACATTACGAAATTTCACCCACATCATAGGGTCGAAACTATCTCGACCAGGTGGTTTCGATCCACATTGTTAATGTAGGGTCGAATCCACTTACTTTTGTGTTCACACTAGATAGACGGGAAGTGGTTTCGATGTAGGGTCGACTCCACGTCCCTACATCAAAAGTGCCTGTTGTGATCACGCCCTTAATCTGATATATATATAAATATGAGAACAATGCAATTTAGAACCATTGTATGTTGAAAACAAAAGCACTAGTAAACATAATGTATGAATGTGTTAGTTGGTTGTTTTTGTGTTTTTTGTTTTTTTTTAATCAGCTGTTATGAGCCATTGAGGCCTTTCCCAAGTTATTACAAACTGCTTGCATTTTTGCATTAGGCTTACAAAAACTTACACTAAATAAAGATGAAAATATGTATTGAAGTTGATCAAATAATATTTTCATCATATGGCAAGTACTAATCAAAACATTTCAAACTCTGGAAGATAGAAACCTAGATTGGGTACAATCATAGGCAACGTTTCCCAAAAATTCTAAGAAGAAACAATAAAGCAATAATTGACCTCTGCATCTTCCTTTTTATTGGGAAAAACACAGTGTTTGGGGCCAAAATAGAAAAAACTTGTGTGCTTAGAAAAAATAAAACAATAATTGACCTCTGCATCTTCCTTTTTATCTGGAAAAACAATTGCGCGCTTGAAAAACAATTCTAAGAAGAAAAAATAAAACAATAATTGACCTCTGCATCTTCCTTTTTAGCCAAAAAACACTTGCGCGCTTTAAAAAAAAATCTAAGAAGAAAAATAAAACAATAATTGACCTCTGCATCTTCCATTTGAGCCGGATAAACATTTCCGCGCATCGAAAAAAAAATTTTAAGAAAAAATAAAGCAATAATTGACCACTGCTTCTTTCTTTTTAGCCAGATAAACACAAGTGTTTTGGGCCAAAATAGGAAAAAGTTGCAAATTTTTGCACGCTTCAAAAACAATTCTAAGAAAAAATAAAGCAGTAATTGATATCTGCATCTTCCTTTTTAGCTGGAAAAATACCGTGTTTTGGGCCAGAATGTTTTTGCATTTTCAAAAATCGGATTTTTCTGATTTTTGTGACCTTTGCCCTCAAAAATCGGAACGGATCCGATTAAATCGGAACGGTTGGCAGGCATGGCATCATGCTAGCGAGTGATTAACCACTCACTAGCATGATGCTAGACAGCAAGGCCTGGAATATGAATAATGAGGGAACACTATTATAATTTTTAGTTCCGGTGACTCATATAATGTTTGCACTATGGTAAGAAGAACATAGGAATGAGAGTAAGTGTTCAAACACATTTTTCAGAGACTGTAGGTCAGAAAAAAAGTACATTGAAAGGTCCCAAAGTCATGGCAAATGCAAATTATCTTACATCAAATAATGGTGCTGCATGTAATTTATCATGAGAGTACAAAATAAAAATAACACTAAAAAAAGAAATTCAACAAGGTTTCCCAGTGTATCACATTCTTTTTTACTTATAATTTATGTTATCCAAATACCGAAGTATTGCATCTTGATACTGTTCACATTATATAAAGACCATTCATATTATTAAAACCTGCTATGGTTTACCTCATAGAGCTCAAATAAATGCTCTAGCTCAATATGATCATGACCCAATGCTCATAATATTATACTTAGCAGTCACAAGGAGCATTGTTTCAATGTACGCTAATGAAAATAAAAACAATACTCTCTTTGCGATTCCTTACAATGATATAGGCTTAACTCAAATGACCCCATCAACGTTATGACACTCACCACTACTTGAAAACCCAAATCACAAATTGTTGGGTATGACAGACCTTTTAGTTAAAGTTTGTTCGGCTTATAGGCGGAAAAAATAAGACTCATAACGTTATGTATTGATATCGAATGGCGTGCACGCTGTTGGGCACAATGCTTACGCCAGGTCTGTGTTGCGTAATGTGTGACTAGCACTTATGTGAATTTACGCATGCGTGAGTTGGGACTTTATTGACGCGCGAAGTAACAAAAGCCAAATAAACGGAGCAGGCTTTAATATCACACTTACTTTGCTTGATTGAGGAAGAGTTTAGCTTCTTGATATCTCTTATGCTTCAAGTAGAGTAAACCAAGTGCTATTTAATATCACACTTACTTTGCTTGATTGAGGAAGAGTTTAGCTTCTTGATATCTCTTATACTTCAAGTAGAGTAAACCAAGTTCCATTGTTGCATATGGGGCCAAGTAGTTGTCACAGTCTATTTTTGTCTCACTGTATGAATGGAACAGAACACATATGGATGAACAGAAGCGTCTATTCTTCCGTTATTCCCCCCAAAGGGGTGGGAATAATTTTACCCCTTTGGGGAAGAATTTTGTCTTTTGAAAAAGAAAAAAAAGGGAAGGGGAAAAAAGAACAAACAAAGGACAAACACCTACATTCAGTTGGGGCTGAAGGGAGGGAACAAGAAACAATAAGTACATGTAGATAGCAACCAACATAAAATATTTTACACTAACATTTTGAAAACATTTTAAAATGTTCCCTTTAGGGTCCATTTTTGTGGGATTCAGGTCGGGGAAGGATGTGGCCACAGCGCGGTAGCACGAGGGAATAAATTCGATTTTCTGGAAGAATAGACACCCCTGTGGATGAAACTACCATAGTTTCTTGTCAGCAGCGTTCGAAATTTTGGTTGTCCGTTCGCCCGGGACAACTAAAAAGTCGCCGGACAACCAAAAATACTGATTCAGTTGTCCGCCGGACAACCATAAATTTTATCTGTAGCCAAAAGTCACCTTTGAAGGCCTACGGACAACCAAAAACTTAGACGGACAACCATAAATTGTAATCTGGTTGTCCGTGGCACAACCATTTATTTTTCCTTAATTCGAACACTGCTTGTCAGATCCTTGGCTAAATGAATTAAGATTTGTCCAATCCATCTAACTACAAATTATGTAAAATAATAAACAAAATATGCTGCTTTCTAAGTTCAGTTGAAGATGATGACCATCTTTGCACCCACACATCTTTACTACCATAAACCTTTGGTTTTTTAGCACATAAGGCAAAAAAAAAAGGTTTGTCCCAAAGCTCGCGCGCGCATTGGTAAAATCGTGAGATTTGGAAAAAAAGAAATGCGGAAATTTTTTTATTTAAATTTTTTTTTTTTTTTTTTAGTTTTTCCAGAAAAATTCGGCGAAAATCAGATTTTTTTCTCCAAATACCATGAAAAAGTCGGGAATTAAAAAAAATTGTATTTCGATTTGTTTTCAAACCACTTGTGAGCTTTGAGACAAACCATTATTTTTTTGGCCTAATTTGATTCTGTTTAATCAGCCACAAAGGTATGTCATGGCCTGATATACATGTGACAAACATTTTTTAATTAATTTCTTTAAGGGGTCTTTGATGAATAACAATTTCATAGCATTGTGCCAAATATTCACATGGCTGAAGAAGTCTTCACCAACATGAACGAAGTAAGTACAATAAATACATTTTTGAAGCTGATTTATATTTCTTTGATAACAGCTCCATTGAAATGAAAACTTCAGCTTTAAACAATCAAACTCAGGTTCATACATCTTTGACTTTGAAGAATACTTCGCAACGCTGCCATACATGAAGTCAAGCACGAAGGGATGTGAGGGCGCGTAGGTTGCTTATGCTTGTTGTAGTTGCTTTCTTCTTAGGTGATCTGTAACTTCGATCTTAAATGTTGAGGTGATTGATATGTTAACTATATGTTCAGGCAGTACATTCCAGTCTATCATATGTCTAGAATGTTTCCAACATTAAAACAAATATATGAGTATCAATCACAATATAACAGAATAGAATATATATGTGCATGACACACTCCCAGGTAACTTCAAATTAATGTACATACATACTATCTACTCCCATTGCTTACTTGTCAATGACATCTTGGAAGCATAGTTCTGCTTGTGACGGTCTATTCAATGACTTGAGACACATGCCTTTGAGTAACATAGCCAAGCAGTAGTCATCTACATAGGATGGGTTGGCTTCTGAAAATGACAAGTATTGCAAGTTAATAGTGGCCAAATATGGGTCATTTAACACAATAGTAACACAGTAATAATCCACATTAGCTTTTTAAGTTTGTATTTAGACCGGCCATTATTCACTTGTTTGTTAAAAAATGGTTGTTCAAGTCCCAGAATTTATAACCTACAAAAACATTGAGCCAACTCTACATCATTGTCATTAAATGAGATGCAATTAACCCTGGTAAGGGCTCATATCGAAATTCCCTTATACAGGAAGGTGTGCGCCATCCTGCAGCTTTCCCGTGCTAGCCTTCTAAGCCCTTCTTTTGTTAAAATCCTGGGCAGGGTGTATCACTGATGCATATAATCCATCCGTTTTATGACCGAGCTTTCCTGAGGCGCGCGCTTAGCAAGGGGAGTCCTGCCTTCTTTCTGTGTGAAAATGTGGTAGGGTATTTCAATATGAGCTCTAAGCGGATCTTTTGTCCCTGAGATGACGAGTTACTGTATGACAAACTGAAGTGGTCAATTTATTTTTCATTTAATTATAGTATGCGGCAAGGTCCTTCAGCAGTCTTCCGCTCAGGTGCTGTTTACACCATAAACACAGAAGTTAGGATTGGCTTATTGAATCACATCAACGTCACATTAGCATCTCATTCGCCAAACAAACTGCGTAGCATTGTGTGACCGTTCTTTTTGCACGATTATAAGGAAGAGTAGCTGAGCACTGCTGAAGAACCTTACCGAATACTATAGCAACATATATTCCCATTCAGATTTATTATTTATATGAATCAGACGAATACTGTTAATTCCAATATTTTGTAGAGGTTTCAGCCTATTTTCACCGACAAAGTGGGCGATGATGTTCAGTTAAAACAGATTTTGAAAAACTCATTCTGTTTGATCCTGTTGGGACTACACATTAGTGTACTACTATTGATACTACTTAGAATAGTGGTTTAAGTCATACCTACATGTACTTTATATTTACTATTTTTCATCTTGGGGAGACATCAGTGACATCAGTCGCATTTCACTGGGGACAGCTTTAAATCACGAGGGTTCTCTCATAGCTCTGGCGTACACACACATGCTTTTTAAAGACGTTGCATAGATGCACACAAAAAAGCTACCTCAATGCATTTATGTCATTGACTCGCTAAGATAAAAAATTGGTTACTTGACTCTGAACCATACAAACCTTTTTTTTCTTCTTCAGTTCCCTGAGTGTATTTTCTACCCTGAGAAGTACTGGTTCAACAAGTTCCTTCTTCTTACCAAGAATTGAAAATCCGTTCCACACATATACCAGCTCCTATAACATAAATAAACAAATATGTATGGTATAGCGACCGCAAGCTGAAAGCTCACGTAAGTGAACATATTTGTTGTGAGAACAGTCATAAATTCATCAATAAGTATTGAATGGTATATATGATGAAATCTTCTGGGAGTGAAACTTATTGTGGACTGTTAAGAGCTTTTACCACTAGCTGCGTACATTGTTTATGATGCATTTTTATGCTGTTTTTGATCAACTAACACTATCCAGAAAGTGTGAACATCTGCAATTCCTATGCATCCACTGTTACACAGATTTTTCATGTGTGTGTCCTTGATTGACAGCATTTACAAACACATCCCCACACACATCCCTATCACCTTACCAGTCCTGCTAGCGTTTCATCAATGCCATTCAGCAGATGTTTTTTAGACTTGGCCACAGCAAACTTTTCGACTGGTATAGACTTTCCAGCTATTCTTTGCTTGAGTTCAGGTACTTGGTGAAACATCAGGACTATTTTATCCCGTAATTGTTGTGATTGGTTCTGTTGCATTGCCAGGAATGATGCTTGCTGGTAGTAGTAAGTAGCCTAATATAAAATGTGAACAAAAACAAGAAAAACATTAATGACCCAATAGGTCTGGGATAGCTTATGGCAATTACCACAATCCTGTACTATGTCCATCTGCAGTGGGTGAATTTGACCTAAGAAAAGTTTAATGCCAATATACTAGTGTGACTGAAAAGTCACGTGTCATCATCATCATGGATAATGAGGAAGTGCAAAGTTTAACAAAGTTTATACCAAATGTTCTTCAGACTGGTTGTATTTCCATTTAGTTAATTTCCACTCATAGACATACAACAAATATGGCATATTACCAAATTTGGCTCATGCCAAGGGATTACACGTATGTGCTCTAATTAGAGTACAATGTACCAACAGTATCTTTACCAGGCTTAACCAATTCTTGGACTGCTGCCCTCATTTGTCAACACGGTAAGTATAAATTCATCAATTCACACTACGAAGCATAACACAAGTACATGCACAGTGTAGACAACTGATGGAGTTTGGTGTTCCCCTTCAAGCCAAAATACAATACACAGTATGCCATCTTGCACATTATAATTCAAGCATAGCCAGGATTTTGGTGTGAAGGGGCAAAGCCAAATTTTCATCTCCATTTGTCAATTTTGTTGTCCCATTTTTAGTCATTTTAAGGACAATTTACTCTTTGCTGGCCCCATTTCATCTCCGAAAAATTTCTGTGGGGGACACTCTTCCCCCTGCCCACGCCACTGGGTAGACAACTGTCAAATTGTCTTGCTTATAAAATTGTCAGAATGACTTGAGTAAGTGTTACAAAACTCTACCCACTCATCTCTATAAATACTTTGCGTCAGCTCAAGATTGGTAGTAATGTCATAAGTGTCTGATAAAATGGCCTTGTACACATGTTATACATTTATGTTTCAGAATGATAACGCACACAATTCGATACTGGGAACAGCAAAAAATGCTCTTACATATGTCACTACTAGTACTAACTCAAGGTGCAGGGGTCGATATCGTGGTAACTGTTGGTGAATTATAAAATCACATATTGTAATACACTCCATTGATATCATTCCACTAACTAACCTTTGACCATTTGCTTTCTTGGCATAGTTTGTCTGCATAGTTGCTAGCTTTAGCCCATTCCATTTTGAAGGCATGGCACCACATGAGTTCCCAGTAGCAAAGATGATGGAATTGTTTCCATTCATGCTGTGATGCTATGCACTCTTCAAACTTCACTATTGCCTGTAAGTGAAACAATGCGATACTAAGGTGTAAAGTGTCGCACACAAAGGGTATTTTTTTGGACAGCATCGATAAATATTTTGTCAAATTAAAATGGGTTAGTCCAATAATTGTGTTAGGGGAGAGATGGAGGAATATCTAGTCATAGGGGTATGACTATTATATAATAGGCGTGGCTTTGAGCTAAAAGACTTCGTATTGCACAACTGAGTTTCAATTACTGATTAAGGTTGGTCTTAACCCTGGAATTATGGAAACTTTTAGGCTTCATGTCTGCTAAATTGTTGGTCTAAAGTATAAAAGAGTATACAAATATAGAAAGAGCATACAAATATAGAATGGCAAAGGCACGATGAATCCATCTGTGAAGTTAAATTGGGCAAAAATGCTCAGTTTTGGAGAAAATTAATAACAAAAAATTTTTACTCAAGAATTTGTTTGTTATGTTGTGTCCGACAAAAATTGGACCAAGAACATGTTTTTGGGGGGATTTTCACAGATGGGTTCATCAAGTCTTTGCCATTCTAAATAATATGTATACTTTTATACTTCAGACCAACAATTTAGCAGTGACGAGGCCCAAAAGTTTCCATAATTCCAGGGTTAAGACCAACCTTAAGGTTTGATCTTGGTATCTCAACCACAAGGTCATGGGATCTAGCAGATCATCAGAGCTTAGCACCTGGAGTTAGCATGTGTGGTGTTAACTGGCAAAGTAGCTCAGGAGCTTCCTGGTAAAACATGCTAATGAATAATGTTCACTTGCAATAAGTACCTCTGCATTGAACTATATCATGCTGATCACTCGCACCTGTAAGATTAGTGTCTTTGAAAAGAGCGGTATTGTATTCAATCTATAATTGCAGACATACACAGGTGATGAGTGCACCTGGCTTGAAAAGCAAGATGATATAGTCAAAAATTGTATTCATCTATTGTTATGGTAATTAATCCGATTATGACGTCACTTCTACAGCGAATAATATATGCATACCTCATCCATGTTTCCTGTGATTTCTTCTATCCTGCCAGCATAAAATAGGAAGATCACACCTTTGGGATAATTATATAGGCATGGTTGCAGGACGTCCTTTGCATATTGTATATCACCATCAGCCATACCTGAAAACAGAGAGACGATTTAGAGGTATGCAAAATGAGGCAAACATAGTGACATGCAAACAGAAAGATAGCCATTCACACAAATAGACAGATAGACAAGGAAATACACAGGAAGAGAGATTGTGACCTGCTCTCACAAAATGAGCACAAAAAGAAAGACAATATAAATTTGTGAGATATTCCAGATTTGAAATCCTTATTTTTATTCCAGATTTGAAATCCATATTTTATACCCTTTAAAATCATACCAAATATGTAAGGATGGCTCGTTGCTTTGGTCTTCATTAATCAGTGCTTCCTCCAGAATTTATTTTATTTTCTATTGAATTTTGCCACGTTTAATGGACTTTTATCTTCTATAGTGCCATGCTATTTATTTCATGAGAGTAGTGTTTTCTGTGAGTGTAATAATTTTATTGTTAGTGTCATTATATTTAATTATGTTGAGGGGCATGTGAGGCCCACGGATTGGCACTTTTGCTACATCGGTGGGTCTCGCATGCTGCTTACACAAGCGTCTCCATCCTTTGGATGGAGGTGGTCGTGTTTTCGCTTATTTATTTGCCATGCTATTTATTTCATGAGAGTAGTGTTTTCTTTGCGTGTAATAATTTTATTGTAAGTGTCATTATATTTAATTATGTTGAGGGCATGTGAGGCCCACGGATTGGCACTTGTGCTACATCGGTGGGTCTCGCATGCTTCTTCCCCAGGCGCCTCCTTCCTTGGATGGAGGTGGTCGTGTTATTGCTTTTTTATTTGCCATGCTATTTTTTTCATGAGAGTAGTGTTTTCTTTGAGTGTAATAATTTTATTATTAGTGTCATTATATTTAATTATGTTGAGGGGCATGTGAGGCCCACGGATTGGCACTTGTGCTACATCGGTGGGTCTCAGCATGCTTCTTATTATTAGCGCCTCCATCCTTGGATGGAGGTGGTCGTGTTATTGCTTATTTATTTGCCATGCTATTTATTTCATGAGAGTAGTGTTTTCTTTGAGTGTAATAATTTTATTGTAAGTGTCATTATATTTAATTATGTTGAGGGGCATGTGATGCCCACGGATTGGCACTTGTGCTACATCGGTGGGTCTCGCATGCTTCTTACACAGGCGTCTCCATCCTTGGATGGAGATGGTTGTGTTTTTGCTATGTTTTATGCCCTTGATGTTGTGTATGTGCAGCTGGCCTGCTTTTTTATGAACAGTTTTTATTGTTTAATTTTAAGGTAAATTCATATTTTGTATATTGATAAGTATTGTAATTTTTTATAAATGCTGTATTATTTTCATTATTATGTGTATTATGTATTCAGCGCCTAGAGGCCGCTTTGTGTGTAATAGTGCGCTTTTAATAAATGTCTTATTATTATTGTCTTATTATAGTGCCCTGGTAACTTTATGCTCATTTTGTGGGAGCAGGTCACTTTCGATGGGTGGTTTGGATTGAAAATATCTTCTGGTGCCACATGGGGAAAGAACACCATCCCGCAGGTCGCCATTTTAACATCATTCCGATGGGTGCAGTTCTATATACACACATATTACACAATGAGTACGGACATAGACTTCTCCGTAGTCCACTTGCCCATTGTGCATATTCTGGCTATTGCATTTAAGCTTAAAACTCTGATTTAATTAATTTGTGCACAATTGATAGATTTTCACATCTGATCTTTAGTTCAGTCACCGTACTCCCTCTGTTTGTTAGCTTCCCAAGTGGACTACTGACTTTGACTTGCGGTTAACATTTTTAACACGGGACTCTATGGAGAGTAAGGCCAATTTCTGGCCTAACTAAAATTGGTCATGATGTAATGCATCAGATCTCGTTATTGTTTAAATCCTCCGGGCATGTGCCATTACCATTAGCTATACATGGTACACAACTATCTATGGAATGCGGCGCTTTTGAGCTGGCGCGAAAGTTGGTGGATGAATGTACGCATCTAGCGCATATTGTACCACCATCCTTTGTGCTTGTGGTTAGATTTGATTGATAAACAAGTATGATTGACAGTGTGTTTTAGAGAACGAAGTCCCAAGGCAAAGTTCTGCTTAAAAGTCAAAGTACATAGTCAAATATTTTAATTGGGCCTTAGCGAATAAACTGGTAGATTCCAAAATCAGAATTGTTCAGTATTAAAGTGAGCCATTATTCAAGATATGTTGCATTCAATAACATAAGTATACTTTCTTTTACTGTCACTAATTATATAAACTCTTTATGACCATTTTACTATTAATTATAATACACCTCAGTATAATTTTGAGCTCCAACAGGATGCGTTCATCATGATTAATAATAACATATTTTTATTTAAATCAAAATTCGACTATGGCATAGTCTAGTACTCTTTGACAAGGAATCAAAGAATATGTGAACTTCGCTCCTCAATATCGTGATGATGTTAATGAACTGCGTTTTAGACCTCATTTCATAGTTTGTTTCAAGACGATAGAAAGATCTTTGTTCTTACAATTATTTCACAACAGCTCATTTAGGAATAAAATTTTCCTTACAAACACACATCAAAACAACCATGAACATTTTTATCCAAATCCTAGTGCATCTTACCTAAGACATATGTTGCTATAGAATGGTATCCAATAAGTACTGATGAACAGAGAGGTGATCTTAAACTTGGCAGCTGACTTCCTGTCTCTAACTCTGCTAATCCAAATTGCTGTGTAAATATGAACAAAATATGAGACATGATTCACTACATCAGAAGTTCTACAAATCGAAATTTTTGTAAGAAATATATTTGTGTGCTAAAGTGGTAAGACTTACAGTAACATAATAAGGATACCTGATTTGACATTGGAGGTTCCTATCCATACAGACAGTAACATGCAAGTGAATAGAACTTCTCATTATTCACTACTTCTATTTCCTTCCTTTTTCAATTCTTCATAAAAAAACCTTATTAGAATTGTACACACTTATCTTGCATGTTTTCCTAACAATTTCAGATATTTTGTGTAAAAAACAACTACTTACCCTATTTCCAGAGAAACCAACAAATTCTAGAAGCTTCAAGACTTTTCTTGGTAACATTGATATCATCTGAAACATTACAAAAACATACTTGCTATTGAGTAAAATTAGAAAGAGAAATCACAATGGATTCAAGTCAATTGAAATCAGGAGCGGAGCATTATGAACGTCACATTTATGATCCACTGCAACTAAATCTATATCATTACCGAAAGTGACATAACTTGCCACTAGTCAGCTATTGAATGGTCACAATAACACCAGCTCTGATAAAGTCAGTGGTTCACTGATGAAACAGAAGCTTGGTTTTGTCAGATGAATTTTTTTTCTGGTCTTTTAGGGTAAGCAATCTTGACTGAGGTTCTCCCTGTTCTTCAGCCAGCTCTCTGTAGTACAAGAGAAGTGTTCAGCATAGCCATCATGGTTTTAACTACTACATGTACAATTGTGAGTGTAATCACCTCAACCTCAATCCCAATTACACCAACCATGTATGTATTTTCACTTTTTACCCAGCCAAGCTATTCTTATGACAGTTAAAGCTGTGTCACAAATCTGCATTGTGTACAAACTGTTTTCCCACTAATAGAAGACAAATGTTCTGGGCATATAGATGCAGAAGTGAAGTGCATGATTGACTATCCTTAAAATGAACCAAGATGCCTATAATCCATGATTCTATTCGATCAGCTCAGTTGATTAGTAAACCGTTTTTATACACACAGCACATTGGCAAAATGCTGAAGATGATTCATGATACGGACATTTATCAACTACTTACCAAGTTGAAACATCCAATCCGAATCTAACACCACTTTCAGTGTGAAGTGAAGTGCATGATTGACTATCCTTAAAATGAACCAAGATGCCAATAATCCATGATTCTATTCGATCAGCTCAGTTGATTAGTAAACCGTTTTTATACACACAGCACATTGGTAGAATGCTGAAGAGGATTCATGATACGGACATTTATCAACTACTTACCAAGTTGAAACATCCAATCCCGAATCTAACACCACTTTCAAAATGCATTTTTGAGGTCTTGTCCTTCCATTTCCTGTCTTCTAACATGTGTACACAACTCCTGCAAAATGACAAAATAGAATAGACAATTATCTATAGGATGACTTTAAAAATCAATTCAATTGTGGTAGAGACATGATTTCTTTTGCATGTATATGAGCATGCATCAGAAAATACACCCCCCCCACACACACACACACACATGCTGCAGACTTGCTATGTCATAATTCTGTTCTCATGGAACTATTGAGCTAGCTCGAAATTCCCCTGGACAAGGAACTTACTGCTATTTGTCCCTATCTATCCATATAAAACTCGGGGAGCTGATCTTGGCTGCTATGGTAATTCTATATGTAGGCTGATTAGGGTATTGCACCTGTGTAGAGCTGCATCTCAGAATGATGTTAAAGAGTTAAAGGTGTGCCTTGGGCCAAAGTAGTATACATCTTATGCAATTGCACTATATAAATCTGTCACTTTTTTGTATAAGTACCAAAATGTTAAAATTGGTCAATTCTGCTAGAAAAATGCATGATCTTTTTATGTATACAACTTATACTGTAAAATTTATATGAGAAAATATAGTTGGTGTTATTTGTAATATAAGTTTGCAACTAAATTGCTAACAAAATAAGAATTTAAAAATGCCCAAACATAGAAAACAATTCTATATTGGGACAATGCCATGGAACTTCAGGAAATTGCATAAAACATCAAAATACTAGAAATCAAGCACTTCTGGGAAAAACCTTACACCCATGTGTATACATTACACATCTGGACATTGTATCTTCCAACCTCTCAACCAAGTATGTGTCAGTCTAAGTACCGTATTGGTCCGAGTATAGTCCCACCCGTTTTTTAGGTGAAAATTTTTCACAATTGGGGTGGGATTATACTCAATTTAAAAAAAACCCATCTTGAATTTTTTTTTTTTTAGGTCAACCATGAATGATCCTAGCATCTAGGTCTACATCCAGGGACACTCAAAAACCAAAAAAAGTTTTTTGTTTTTTTGTTTTTTTTACAATTTCTGGAATTTTTCGAATAATAGGGGGGGGTGGTACCATACTCGAATGTGGGACTATACTCGGACGAATACGGTAATACAAAACAGTAATAGCTACTCTCTCGCTTCTTCCCTATGTCAACAAGTGGCTCTTAATGGAATCTACTCTGACTCTCAGCCTCCTCCATATCTTCTTATTCATCACACCAGAAATTCAAGAGCCTACTTGATAATGCATATTCAATTATCATGTCTGCAATATATCCAGGGGGATCACATAATGTGCAATAGGAGAAGGGTCATGAGACACTAATATTATGAGTATGGTAGTTTGTTTTAGTGTTGATAAGCTTCATGTTTTAATCACTAGGATCCACAACATGCTCATCTATCAGGGAAACAGTTCTTAAACCCCAATACATTTGTACATTCATTGAATGACCTTTGAAGATTTGGGTACAAAAACTCATACTCTGCAACTTGAGGTCAAATTTTGCACTATGATTATGTAATTGAGATTATTGGACTATGCCATTGGGATGAGACTTTTGTGGTCCATAGTGAATGCTTTGGGTGCTGGCCATATACAGGCTTCAACATGAAAAGTCCCAAATAAATATCAAGAGCTACCTCATGAATCACTGAACCAATACTGGGCTTGTTTGTACTCATTTTAATGCATTTTTTTATGCTGATTCCAAATATGGTCATTCAAGCGTACAATTCTGAAATATTTGAATTTTCAAAGAAAATTTGGAACTAGTCATCTGCAGTCGACACCCACATTGAGAGGGTTAACCAAGCATTGGGCTATTCTATTTGAAATCCACACTACCCCTGTGGAAGATTTAGCTAAAGCCTTCCACAGAGGGAGTATGAGTTTCAAATAGAATAGACAGTTGAGTAACTTCTATTTGAAATACTCACTCCACCTGTGGAAGATATAGGTAAAGCCAGAATACAAAGGGAGTATGGGTTTCAAAATGATTAACCCTGACTAATTTAAATGGAATAGCCCATTGGATGAGGGAGGGAAAGACTACAATCACATCACGTGAGAAACAATGGTCAACAAACAACAGACATTATACAGGTTGATCATTGACATATATTCAATGTTTATATGACAATGTAGCATTTTCCAAATGGAATTAAATTCTATTTGTGACACAATCTTGATCCAACCAGGCCAATGGTTGAAATCTTGAAAATATGGCTCCTACATATCGTCATCAGCCTGCCCAGTAACTATCGCATATTTGGTGCAAGAGTTATGAACAAGCCATTACATTGCCAATATATTTTATTGTCTTTTTGCTCCATATCTTTGCCTTTATTTCAATTTGCCACATTTGGCCTTGTTGCATAAGATTGCATCCCATTTTGTAAACATGGATGCTTGATCACTAAATGACACTATTTCACTTACTTGTATGATTGGTATCCACTTCTGATCTTCATACCTCCCTTTAAGAAGCTGATGAGATTGTCATCTTGTATAAATGTTAATATGGCTCTCTCTAGTAATGACTCTGCATAGCATAACTCACTATGGACCTCATCTGAAATCAAATCAAATCATGTATAAATGTTAATATGGCTCTCTCTAGTAATGACTCTGCATAGCATAACTCACTATGGACCTCATCTGAAATCAAATCAAATCATGTATAAATGTTAATATGGCTCTCTCTAGTAATGACTCTGCATAGCATAACTCACTATGGACCTCATCTGAAATCAAATCAAATATACGTTTGGTAATCGACATTAATACAGCACTGAGTATACATAACTTGAGTCAAAACATAATGTCCTTTGAAAGAAAGAAATATCCAATTACCACATGCACACTCACCAGCATAAGGTATATTCCCGGGGGTATATTGCAGATAGCGATCGATCGGTAGGCAAAAGTAATGCATGCTGGGAATGAAAAGGGCTCAAATTATACATCGAGGGTGACTAATTTGATAGCTTTTGAGCCTTATTCGTTCCTAGCATGCATCACGTTTACCTACTATTGATCACTTATATGTAAGCAATATACCTTATGAAACAAGTGTATCTCAACATTACATCACAACATGAATTTGTTTTTGTCATTTTGTGTGAAAAAGTTTGAGAACTCAACAAACTAATGACCTACAATGTAAGGGATCACTTGTCTAAATGTTCCTAAGGGGAACACTTCAGGAACTGTTAATGGAAGATTGTTATTCTGACTAAAATAGTGCAGGCTGTCACTGCCAAAACATTCACAACTGAACTTATTTTCTCAGTATGTTTAACACATTATTTTTACCTTTTTGCCTCTGAAAATGGGACATACAGGCTGGCTGAAAGGTGGGGTGGGGTGGGGTTAGTTCTAGTTCTAGTTCGAACCACAGCAAAAGTACCCCCAGTCAAGGGTCAATAGCCAGTAGTAATAGCCAGCAGTAACCAGCCCATACTTGCACAATTTGTAGGACATCACAATAAGAGGGATTCGGGGCAGAATGGAAGTCGTCATGAAGTAGGATGGATGGATGATTGGGCGACTGTCTGACTGATTGATGACTTGATCAAATCTTACCATCTGTGTAGTTGTCATAGTTTGGTCGTCTCACCATCTTTGACATAGAGTTGACCATTCCACCTCTTTTGCGGAATTTGTTAGCTACATCTATGGAGTTTTTCACCCATTGGATAGCAGTCTGAATATCTTGAGGGTCAAAGGTCATAACAGCTTGCAGATAGCACACAGTACTAAACCCCAATGCATGGTACATACTTGCATGTGCCCTGTAATAGCAGAAAGTAGGAAGACAAGATAATTATTAACTTAATAATAATATAACAATTTGTGAAAGAGGACCACTCACCCTTCAAGATAGGAATAACATGCATTACAATATTTATATGTCAATTTTAATATTCACACTCACCCTCATACTGATAGCCAATAATTCAATCTTTTGCACAAATCCATATTTTGGGTTGGTGTTACATACCTCAATTGATGATATAACAAATATTGCGGTATCTAACATCAACTCAAATTTTGGATCTGTGAATTATCTGTTTTAATGACAATCATAATATATACTTATTTGCAGATACTGATACCCTTTTGGCAATGAAAAGAAGACAGATATCATTGAGGCAACAATATATAACTCTCTAAGTCACGCCAGGTTTATAGCATCAAATGTTTAACATCCCACCAGTGAAATAGTGACATTTAAGCAATATTATGATATCAAAGAGCAAGATCATGCATGGGATATGAAAGTTACAAATTATGGGGAGCGGATTTGATAATGTCCCCTCCCAATCTAAAGACATGTAGGGCATGGGATATGTAAGTTACTAATCATCAGGAGGGTGTTTGATAATGCTCCCCCCCCCAATCTAAAGACAAGTAGGGGCATGTTCTCGCACTTACAAATACATTCATCATCAATTTCTGCTCCATTTACCCTCAGAAAATGTAAGCATTCCCTTTCTCAAATTAATTATGCCTAATGGTACATATGATGAGATCAGGCAGAACTAATAACTTGGGGGCAACATTGAAATGCTGAGATATGGCTACAAAAGTGTTTGTCTAATTGTCTGTTTTTAATGAATACCAACTTCTCAGGAATGAGGGAAATCTTATCATAATATGGTAGCTTTAAAATGGGTTAACATATACCAATTTGAAATTGTGAATAAATGATTTCCCTTGACAAACTACAGTGCATCGTGCTTGATCTCATTACATTACTTGCCTACAGTAATGCATTAAGGTTTACACTACCATAAGAATGAAATCAACTAGGAGTAATACATGATCACAGTCTGCTAAGCCAGCCAAAGTGCAATATGTATTGCAATAATACCTTTTAGTATACTAATTTACTGGTAATATGAGGATATTAATGAACACAAAATCTCATCCTGGGATTTTGTTTCTAAATAGTATGCCTCAATTGAAATGTATCTCTAAAACACTACAGTATTATGTGGGCAAATGTTTGGAATAACTTTTTGAAAATTTATTTTGATAAATTTGCTGTTAGAAAGCATTCTGTTTCCTGCATTGTATGTAGCCTGTATCTACGTATAATTTACCACCTAAATTCTCACATTCCCCTTGTTAAACAGACCGAGAGGCAGTCAAACAGGCAACTGTGACAGAGAGAAACACACACCGTGACCCCCGCACCCCCACAGGTTCTGTGTTACAATTGGTTACACGCACCGCACCCCCCTCACCCCCACAGGTTCTGTGTTACAATTGGTTACATGCACCCCCACAGGTTCTGTGTTACAATTGGTTACATGCACCCCCCACACCCCACAGGTTCTGTGTTACAATTGGTTACATGCACCCCCACACCCCCACAGGTTCTGTGTTACAATTGGGTACACGCACCCCCACAGGTTCTGTGTTACAATTGGGTACATGCACCCCCACATGTTCTGTGTTACAATTGGGTACACCCCCCCACATACACACACCCCCCCCCCACAGGTTCTGTGTTACAATTGGGTACATACACATTTTTTGTCTGCATAACCAGGGACATTTGAACATGCACTTCATATATCCAAATGGGTACATACCCCATTGTTTTTATTGCATTTTGAGCTTTTCTATGGGAAGGGTATGTATGGAGAAATAGTCCCCGGTTGTCCGTTATAGATTGCAAAATGTCCCCGACTGGTGTTTACAAGCCCCCACACACCCCACCACACCACATTAATTTGCTCACTATCTTGCAACTACAGTAAACCTAGACTTTTGTTGTAGCTACCACCAATGGGGGCAACAGCATTAACCGAATCTTTACATTACCTGCAGTCCATTGCAGCTATAAAAGGACAATCTCCTGTTGCAGGTAGGTATTCCTTTAAGCCGAGAAAAGTCTGGTAATTCTCGTTTGACACCCAACACCAGTGTATAATAAACACATGCAAACACTGACAATATAGGACACACATGCACATTCATCTTACCATGGTTCCATGCGAGCTTTAGCTTCACTAAAATGATTATTCAGAAATAAATTCAGGGCACATGTTGTTTCTTCTATTGCACTTTGCAGGTCCATTTTGTCACGTCTGCATAAAAATCAAAAGACATCATAGGATTAAAATATAGAACACTTGCCAATCCTAATTCAGTCAAAAACACAAGGCCACAACTGGCAGTGGCAAGGGGCATAACCAGCCTAGCCATCAAGGTGGACAGAAGCCCACTTATTGAAATTTTTGTCCAAGTTGGAGAGGACACAGACTCATTTATTTATTTATTTCCAACCCAATTTCACCTAAAATATTCTTCCAAGAGGGAAGTCTGCCCCTACCCACTGCTCGCATGGTTATGCCCCTGCACAAAGAGTTACAGGATCAAGCACTAATAAAATAGCAATGGAATAGTTCAGGTGGGGTGTGGTTTAGCTCTTGGGGAAATTGTAGGTGGATTACAAGTTGTAGTTGATTTCTTATGTTTAGGATCAGATTAGGGGACTTTGTTTAGGAGAATTAGAAACTCGCCAACATTACAACATTGTACAATTATGCCATTGCAAAATCCAACATGGCATTACTATCAACTTGAGATGACACATACTATATATGGTTAGGTTGAATGCATACAAGCAATTGCCCACCTGTCACTACAAAGCAGAAATCTAACTCTAAATTCAGCTTTTTTCACAAAATGAAGATAAGATGCTTCATAATGCTCAGAAAAATGTAACATCGGGAAAAAATCACAACTTCAAAAAAAGTTCACAAAGCAAAATGTATGCAATTTATATATGAAATATGTGATATGATTGAAAGGTATTAACCGGACGAATTGGAGAGAGAAAGGAAGGATAGAGGACACAAGACTAAAGAATATTGCAAAATGTTTTCATTCACTTCACAAAATTACATATTACCGTTTTTATTTTTTTTTAGGCCTGTGATATACATTTATGAGAAAAATATATAAACGGGATACAAATAAGGTGTTTGTACATGTACAACATGCAGAATAATGTAAATGTTAACGAATCGGGCTTAGCAAATGGAAATTCCTAAAATCATAATAGCAGCACCCCGGGTAGCTGTGTTAATGATGTAAAACAAGTTGAACATTGTTTCTACACATGAAATTGTTTTTTCTGAAACTGGATGTGCCCTTCTAGTAAAAAAGTCACCATTATTATTAATAAATTCCAGATCCTGAAATCCCAATGTCTTCACTAGAGTCAGAAGTTTTACAGAAAACAGAAAAAAATCACGGAATCGGAGGTACAACACGGAAAGTGACATTTTTGTATGACGTGACAAAAATTATTAAAAGATAAGAGAAATAAATGTTAAAAACAATCAAAAGTTGTGTGTGTCAATTTTTATTATAAAAATATTGTTTATAATACCGAAATAAAGCTATATTACCAAAGCATGAACCCCTATATCCCTCCAAACATCATAATAGTCGGCCTATTATCGTGAGAATATTCCAATCAGAATGTATTGATCGCGATATTGAACACTGTATTGTGACATTAATATCATTGTTAATGTTTATACATTTAAAGCTTTATTCATGACACAGATTTACAAATTTTACAACACGGATTACAACATGGAACATGGATTTTAGAAAGCGGTAAACTTCACATTTAATTTTTATAGATTTTTATCTGTAAATTACTGCTATGAAGACTCTCTGAGTATCCAACCTATCAAAATGAGGCAATGTCTCATCTAAATTCTCAACATATCTGACACAGCCCTATAAAAAATGCCATGCCAATAAATCATTTATTTTTAAAGCGGTTCAAAATCACTAAACCTGATGCTAAAATGTTATCACTTTTAGGGGAAAACAAATCAAATTTTGAAATATGAATACAGATTTAGTCACTGTGTCAACAACATTTTTGCGGACAAGAAAAACCTCAGACTTACGAGGGGGTATCCAAAAGTTTTTGACATCACACAGAAGTGAAAGAGCTATACCGATGAAATTTTGCCAGTGTAATCACTGCTCCTTATGTACATTATGGTCCAAAAATGGTCTCACAAGTATGTTTACTTTCTTCACAGGTGGCGCTAGATGGGAAGTAGGCGCATAACCTTTTCGTGATAAGATCCTCCACTTTCTTGAGTTTTTTTCACTGTGGCGCATCATCCGTAAGTGATGGACGCCCACTTCTTGGCTCATCTGTGAGTTTGGAAATTCCTTTTTCAAAAAGTAATAGTGCCATATGATGGGAAATCATCACTGTAGATTGCTTTCATTTCATCATAGATTTTCTGAGCATTGTAGGCCTAACCCTTCAAATGCAGGAACTTAATCATGATGCGTGCCTCAATTTTCACCATATTGCATGTTATGCGCCTACTGCCCATCTAGTGCCATCTGTAAAGAAAGTAAACACACTTATGAGACCATTTTTGGACCATAATGTACATAAGGAACAGTGATTACATTGACAAAATTTCATCGGTATAGCTCTTTCACTTCTGGGTGATGTCAAAAACTTTTGGATACCCCCTCGTAGAATGTATTCTATACAACAAAGAGCATGGAAAGAGCATGACAAATTTCATCCATGTTTTTTTGTAAATGAAAATCTTGATAAAGTTACTATAACCACTACCAGCACTACTTTCAGGCTCGGTTGCTTCAGTATACTATCCAGAGCGGTTGCGGTGAGCAGCACTACACGCTCAACAGCTAACTAACCATAAAGCGCTCCACAGACTCCGAGTATTAGACGTACAATATTGTATGTAACATATCTACGTTATTTAATCTATTGCCATTCTATTTCCAGTAATGTTTAAGTTCTAACGAATGTTTGATGACGAAAAATCGATAATATGTTACATATAATATTTAGCAGAAATATATTATCGATTTTACGTCATCAAACATTCGTTAGAACTTAAACATTACTGGAAATAGAATGGCAATAGATTAAATAACGTAGATATGTTAAATACAAAATTTTACGTACAATAAAAAGTCTGTATACTGCTTTAGAACCATGCATATTACATTGTTACAGTTGGCCAATTCTTCATTAAGATATATTAATATTAATTTCAATGGCAGCTACACGTCTCCCATATTATTCTCGATGTATAAGATATTCATGTGTTGTACCACATTGCACTTTTTGTTATCTAGAAAGGTGAAAGTAACCTTATAACCACTAACACATCTTCACCCACAACTACATCACATCTACACATAATCCTTTAATAGTCAATACCTTTTGTGTAAAACAAGTACATTTCCGAGTCAAAATATTTAGTCAGATTGAGGGATGTTTTGATAGAAAGCTGAGCAAGCATTTAAAATCCTTCACTTCACTTGACTACACCAGCGGCAATTCTGCATGCAATATGTTATCCAATCCATGCAGTCAGATACGACCCATGATCGCTATAATCTTAAATAATAGATTAGTCCTATTACACTTGGCGGAGCATTGACTGGTAATTACCTATCTTCACGTCCAATGTCATTTCTATATTATACACTACAGCAAGAAATTCACTACTACATGAAATATCATCATCACTGTCGTAAAGAATTCAAAAACTCATGCATAATACCTTATGAACGATACCCACTCAAATCCGTCAATTATATTGAACCATTTTGCCGTTATTTAGCCTCCTGTTCGATGTAGTAATGACTTTTACACCTTGTCCGTCTGTGTATCCCTAGCAATCTTTACCTGCAGTCTTAGTTTAATTACATCCAATGCTATTGCACTTGTAACGTTTGACAAAACCTTTTAGTGCACACATCCGTTCCGAGTTGAAAAATGGCGTGGAGAGGCAGGTGGAATGGGATGCACACTGCACACCAAGAGCCAAACCGCCTCTTATTTTCATGACTAGATTAATTTGCAAAAAGAAAGAGCATCACACATTCATTGTTTTGTGCCTTGGCAGATACTCTATCAGTGGTAATTTTCGCGTACAGTTATTTTCGCGATTTGGAGTGAGAGACACATTTTCGCGAATGTTATTTTCGCGATTGCCCAGTCCTTCCCTATACTTGTAATACATCAATGGATATATTCGCGAGGTGTTATTTTCGCAGTTGGAGCTCTAATTGTGAAATTCGCTAAAAATAAAACCCTTGCGAAAATAACCACTTAAACAGTAATCCAATCCTACACAAATGAATTAGGCTGTGTAACTGAGCCACCTGTGAAAATTTTTAAATATGAAATACTACATATTTTCATAACAAGTTCATGTGTGAAAAAAAATGTGTCATAATTCAGCTTTTTTCAATAATTCAGGATGCGCATTTTAAACTTTCTGCTACAAACCTAAACTAGAATAGAATTCAGTTGTCAAAATTCAAAAATTGTAATTTTCACATTTTTTTAATTTTTTATTTACTGAATTTATTTTTGCATACATTGATCATGGTTTGAATATTTAAGCAAGCCTTTTACATATTTATAAGACAAAAACAACTGGAGCAGACTTTTTTCTACTAAACTACTTTTTCGCAGCATTATATTTCACTATATGGAAATTTCACGCTTTGGAAAAATCAGGATAGCTTTTCTGGAAAGTATAACATACAGGTGTCAGAGAAAGGTACAATTTCTATGTTATAATCAGATGTACAATATTCCATGAAAACATTCTTGTGAGACTTTTGTTTATGTTCATATATGGGATCAATAAAAATATATACTTTACGAAAAAACTATTCCTGGTTTGAGAGTGCCTCGTTCAGTGCTTGAGATGCAGCTTTGACGGCACAAACAAAAATGAGAGATGCTATATTGATTGTGTCCCTCAAGGGGAAATCAATTAACCATGAGAATATTAATTGCAATGGTACACACCAAAATAATACCAACCTACCTACTACCAATCTAATTATCTGAAGAAAGAATGACCCTATTAGTGTGTTGCATCTAATTAGATCAACCATTTCTATATGGGTAATACTAAATGCCAATTACCTACAGAAAATTATATTGTCTTCATAAAGTGATGGTCAGAAATGTGTAAGCAACAATATTAATTTACACCATATTCAAATCTATATTAAGCCGTATAAAATAAATTTTTGGTTCTTATCCCAGGCTGCATCGTTTTCTGGAGTTGGTCAATATTTATTTTGATTTTAAAGCTCCAGCAATTCATTGTGAATATGATGATAGAAAAAGTTAATTTAGCAAACAGAACCTTCAAGCAAAACATACCTCATCATTTTCTTAGGATTACAACTGATAGCAAAGCCCGGGAGCAAAGCCAATTTTGCATTGCATTGCAAAAAACACCTCCCCACCCTCGTTAATTTCATGAAAATCCTCCAGACAACCAAAAATTTAACTTTATGTGGCTTCAGTTTTAGTCCCGGGGTTTTAGTATCATTTAAAATTTAAGATGCCATCTGGATGTCCCTAACATGCAAATTTAAATTTTCCACTTGTTATGATATCCAGTGGTAGGATGAGTACTTGAATACCTATTTTAGGATTTTTTAAACAAACTCATCTACAGCTACACATATCATTGTTCACAAATGAAAGGTGCAAGGATGTCTTCTCTCAATTTGCCTTCAATTTCTTGGCTCACTCAGTTTATCTCTTTATACCAGTTCTCCTGAGATTCCCTTGTTCTTTTAGGCCCCCATCCTTTATTAGGGATCTTCACATACATTTTGTGTCTCGCATCATCCTACGCCCTGTAGATGATGGAACATTATGATTAAAATATGCTGTATATAAATAGCATATATAGTTGAACCCTAAATGATTATTCCTATCAGCTCCCATCATTACTCAAAGCACTGAGGCTGTCTTCCTAACACCGTTTACTTCCATATAAGATTCATTAATTGCAAATCAAAAGCATAATTACCAGTTTCTAAAACACATATTATAGTCAATAACACAATTGATTTATGGCAAATGGTCTATGACATATAAAATAGTCAAAATAGTAAAGCGTGGGTGGGTATTGTTTTGGCAGTGTGTTTAATATTTGCCTATCAACTATGACAATAAATATTGGATTGGGTAGTACAATATATTTCATACAGTAACCCACTGGTAATGGCCTCATTCACTCATCCATTATCACATTCATATCTATAACTAAATACCATTTATATCATGATTATTGGTTTTATAATCCTAAATAGCAGTAAGCTATAAGCCATACAGGCAATGCAAACGGCTAGGTCTAAATATTTTCATTTCTTCACAAGTCATTTAACTTACAATTCAATCTGTCTATCTGCACTTGCAATTTCTCTCCTGTATGTCTCCTGATCTGTCTCTATCTATTGATCATAAATGCAGTTATAGTTATACCTGTTCATAATAGCTGCTTATCTAACCCTTAAAAAGTTGTGTGACCCGATTGACACCCTCATCCCCACCCCACCCCAAACCCCGCTGACAGGTGCAGTAACGTAGCCAGGATTTTAGTGTGAGGAGGCGAAGCCAACTTTTCATCCCCATTTATCAATTTTTTGTCCCAGTTTTTTCCAAGGACCAATTTTTCGAAGAGAAATTTTCTGTGGTGAGGAAATTCCGCGGTTCCACCGACTACGCCCTCACTTCACCGAATCTAAATGCAGATTTGGTATCAAATTTTTCATGTAACTCCATTAAAATTTTAGGCATTCACTTTAGGCATTCACTAGTTTTCTTTCTTCTTTCTTTCTGTCTGTCTTTCTGTTTTTCATTCTTTTTCTTCCTTTCTTTCAATTTTTTGTAACAATAAACAAATGAACAAATGAATGAATTCATGCATTCATGAAGAAAGAATCAATTGATCGATACTCGATCAAGCACTCAATTGTTTTGTTGTCGTTGTTGTTTTTAATTTACCCATCCTTATATTTTATTTTTATCCACTTACATATATTTTACAAGTAGAATCCAGCATGTTGACTGTATAGTCGGCATCTACTCCCCAAGCACAGGATGCATGCAACAAGGAAGCCAGTATTTCAGATTATTCCTTGCATTACAGAAATTGGTTCAATCGGGTATGTAGCACATATTCGTCTTTGGTGTCAAATTTCAAATTCGCCTGCAACCAGGGAAATCTATAAACATATCTTGTTTCAAGGATTGTACAAATCTTCAGATGCCATGTTATACATGTTCACTTCAGGGAAAGATGAAATATAAGCTAGGAACTTTAAATTAAAGGAAAATAATGTTGTGGGAACATGTTTATAGAGATGAGACACATATCTACTCGTCTGCTCGGGGAAAATCATTTATCTCTTTAAAAAATCAAAAACACATCTATTTTGAATCCTACAAACATTTTGTCATCTATAATATTTACCAAGTATTTGTCACTCGAGGGGGGGGGGTCTCACCATACAAAATTGTTTGATTTATAGAAATTAAAATGTGTTGAAATCTCTGAAACAGGCTTTTTGGAAAAAGAAATCTTTAAAAAACCAATCTCTGCATTGAATTAAAAACATTGCATAATATGCATTATTTAAAAACAAACTTGCACTGTTTGCTACACAGCTAATATGCACAGTTGTGTTTTGATACACTTGATTTTTTTAACTTTTGAGGAATAACTAAAAATGTATTTTCCCTTCATAACATCTGCATATCTGTAGTACACATGCTCACAATTTTTCAGAAACAATGACAATATTATGCATGGTTTACATAAATTGGTAACAACAAACTTGAAATGCACATGTATGCACATGTGCAAATATGTAACAAAAATAATAATAAGCCATTCTTTATTGATAAGAGCAGTGAAACCTCTTCATGAGGACAGATGTGCGGTGATACAAGATGATGTATCTTCTTATTTATACAAATAAAGGGTTTGAAAAATGGCCAACTTCATTTATCCAAATTGTATCATTCGATAGGAATATCCTTCACAAAAATGTTTACACATGCATTTTATCCTTACTCTAATCCTAACTCACACCTAAATCCTATCCTAAACCCTTGCTTATTAGAGCATTACCTTAAATTCAAGTTAACCCTAACAAAAGTTTGCCCAACCTTAGTTGTAACCAGCTTGGTCATTCCAAGGGGCAAAGTCCAGTGAAAAATATGTCTCAGATGGCTAGGCAAAATCCCAATCAAAAATTGTTGAATAATCCCAATCTAAAGAAAAGGTAAAGGAGGCGAACCTGCATTTTTTACAGGACGGAGTGCCCATCTCTCTTTCATTAGCAATTAGACCAGACTCCACCGTGAAATGTTGCTGTGGGGGGATCACCACACCTCCTCCACAGCAAGTCTGTTACCTTCCCAGCATTTAAGAATGCCGGTACCCATTTAAACACCTGGGTGGAGAGGAGTAATCGAGATAAAATACCTTACTCAAGGGCACCACACGATGGTGTCACTGGGGCTCAAACCCGCAACCTTCCGATTATGAGTCAGAGCCTGTTCCGCTCGGCCCCTGTGCTCCCTTCAATCCCATATATATTGAAATAACATGTTATAAAATGCAAGAGAATGTCACCACCTGTCCCGCTTATATTTATCAATTAAATCTTCTTTATTATCTATTTATATCCTCCCATCAGCATCTTTAAGTGATAGTGAATCTCCTTATGATGTATATATACGCCCAAGAGGTAGCTCTCATCTTACTTTTCCTCTGGACTGAAGGTAAGACAGTCACAAATATCTTACTCATGGATGGATAACATTGTTAATAACTGCACTTCATATATTTTTTTAACTATTCTCTGCTCAAATTCTTTAAATTGGTCTGTCCAAGCATTCTATACTTATACAGTGAGAGCAATTATTCTACATGTACATCTCATTGTTATGTTCAATGAGTGATTAATAATGGTCATCTTGCTTGAGTTTTGCTTAAACTTACTTCATTTCTTGTTTTTCAGTTCATTTCAATTCTGTAACTTACAGTTTTAACATAAATATTAATTTCTTATTTTTCATTTAATTTCAATTCTATGAAATAATTAATTCAATCATCATTTTCTAATTTGCTTAAGTAAAAGTAAATAAGTAAAAGAAAGAAAACTAAAAAAAACCTTTTATACAATTTAATTCAGGTACCAATATTGTTTTTGTTAATTTATTTCTTTCATAGGAATTTGACCAACACTGACAATGCGCGTATTCATCCTTGCTTGTTTAGTGGCTGCGGCCGCAGCAATTGCCCCTCTCCACAGGGCTCAGGAAAGGATTCCTGGAAAATACATTGTTACATTGAAGGTAAAATACATGATAGAAAAATAGACCACATCAATTGTATATAATCAAACTTTTAGTGAAAACCAGAAGTTATTGCGGATCAAAAGTAAGAAAATTAGAATAATTTACCATACATGTGCACTGCACCTGATTCCTATTCATGTTCACCTTCAACCATAACTCTTAACATTAATTTAAACTCCATCCAAAAATCATTTTGACTCATGGATTGTTCTCTGGTTTCATCTGTTTCAGCCTGGAGCTAACATGGAGTCTGCATCTTTCAGCCTCAACACTGTCCGTGCACGTGTCCAGAAAAAATTCAAATCTTTCAACATGCTCGCTGTTGATATGGATGAAGAGGTTCTTGAGAAGGTAAGCCTTCTATGCTTCTATTGTGTAATTTTGACTTACAGTACATTTTTAGTTCATTATTGATTTAAACCAAGTTTTTTTAATGATACACAAATTTACTTGCATCTTCGCCGGCATCTGCATAAATTACTGATTTTCTAATACTAACTTGCTTATAGAAATACTCCAAGTAATCATCTTAAATCTCAATTGCATCTTGATTATACTTATTTAATTTCCAATAAAGGTCCGGCCTTGAAAGATGTTCTCTTTGTTGAGGAGGATGGCACAGTAAGAGTACAACAGCAAGCCACCTGGGGTCTTGACCGTGTAGACCAAAGAAATCTTCCACTGGATGGTGTCTACTCACCTGGCAGTGCATGTAAGTAAAACTCACTAGCCTGGGGTTAGGGATCTGGAGGTGGGGAGGGAGGGGTTGCGTTGACCATGACCCCCCTCCAATTGAAGGATTCTAGACATGCCCCTGCTATCAGATATTAAAAAGTTCAGCACCATAAAATCAGCAAATTTCCCCTTGAAATTTCTCCTAGTTTATAAACTTGATAAAGGCTCATACATAACACATACTGTAAAAACTTGATAGTTAGCATATATGTGCTTACTATCGAGCTTTTGAAAACATGAAATTGTACCAAAGTCCGGCGCTTTACCAACTAGCTAATGCGGTTGTGACACACATTTGCAGGTTTACTTGTTCATAACTATGTGTATCAATGATTTGTTCAAAACCCTTTACACTTTAGTTGATGGGGATCTTCATGTTTGCATGTTTTAAAAGCGCTCAATAATAAGAACATTATGCTAACTATTGAGATTTTACGGTATTCCTCTCAGCAGACAACCAATGATCATGTTGTGATATTACATAATCTTTTAAAACTAATTTGCAAACTATGTTTGTACCCTAGTGGACGGTACCGGTGTGAATGTATACATCATTGATACTGGTGTGAGCCCAGACCATGTTGATTTTGGCGGTGTTGGTGGACGTTGTGAGACGTCTTTCGATGCCGTTGGCGGAGCTGTAAGTAGCCATTGTAATCAGACATATTCAATTTTATGCTGTTAGATGTCTCTGACTCTTAAAATTGAGCACTGTCTGTGACTCTATATTTTTCAAACGATTTCCTGTATCATTTGGTTCAGCTTCCTATTACAATCCACGAATTATACCGAATGAGAAGCAAATTGGAAAATGACCCAAAGGTTTTTTCTATAGAGGCCGTCAGCGTGACGTCATACATGTATGCCGCCATCTTGTGGGTACACGCTGTGATGGTCGTTCGATCTCCATGCGTGAGCAGCAAAATCACTGTGTTGAGGCGCGATAACAGCTGCGTGGCACGCTGCGCCTTGCGCGTAGTGTCCGACGCATGAACACACAGATCATTGTACCCACAAGATGGCGAAAGGCTGACGGCCTCTATTGCGATAAAATACCAGGGAAATGCTTGATACTACATTTGCATAATTACAGGAGAAAGATAATTAATAGGTCTGATAGCCATGCATTGTGCTATCACAGGATTTATTTTTGGGGGCTGATTTTGAAAAAGTGGACTTTTTTCCCAAAATTTGGACCTTTTTTGACCAAAAAGGCATAAAACCGCTATTTTTTCACTCGCTATGCTCACAAATGGGACTTTTTGGGTAAAAAGAGGACTTTTGGGGGATTTGGAGGAATCTGCCCCATCCCCCCTCCCTCCCCCTGGTTACAGGCCTGGCAGGGACGGATTTAAGCAGTGGCCGGTGGCCCGGGGCCAGTGGATTTTAAGGTCGGGCCAGTAAACTTCAACAATGCTGGCCAAGCGGGCCACTAGATTTTGAGCCTGATATAACACTTACGAGACAAGAAACTTTTGGAACTAAAAAAGGCAGGACTACTGACTGAACGTGTGTTAGTGACTACACTCTCTACATTGAGTACATTCAGTACAAAACAAATTAAAATGTTAAGGTTTGCTTGACTTTAAGGGCTTGGATAGTGATGTTTCCAAGCTTTTCCACATGATGTTTTTTGTGGGACCTGAGAGCACATCAGACATATCGAATTGTAACGAGGAATATCAAATAATTTTGATTTTTTGATATTTGCGATATGATACACATTGAATGATGACAAATGATTAAAAATTGATATAGATTTTTCCCAAAAGCACCGACAAAAAGTTGGGTTTTTTGGCAATAGAACATATTGAAAAAGCTGGGCCAGTAAATTTATTGCAGGGCCACTAGATTTGCCATTTCACTGGCCCGGAGGGCCAGTAGAAAACTGAAACCTAAGTCTGTCCCTGGGGCCTGGTGTTAACCAGCTTTTTCCTCTGGTGTTATCCTACTTTTTAAAAGATAAATGCCATGGAAGTACCAGAGGAAGATTAGTTAGTAAGTGGACAAATGCCAAAGAACGGCTCTTTCCACTGTACTTTTTTAATCCCCAAACCGGAATATTCATTTTTTTTACTCAAATAGAAAAACGCTGTACATTTATGAGCATAAGATTTCAGAAACTTGCTTATTCACACAAATGAAGAAATAGCATGCCCTATGCAAACATGTAAACAGAATAATAGCTATTATAACTATAGACAATAATATTTCATTATAACAGGGCGGTGGTGTTGACTGCAATGGACATGGAACTCACTGCGCTGGTACCACAAGTGGCTCTACCTGGGGTGTAGCCAAGAACAGTATGGTATATGGCATCCGTGTACTCAGCTGCCTAGGATCTGGATCTACCAGTGGTGTTGTTAGTGGTAAGTTGACATATGGCATAGAGAAAGAGGGAAAGGGGGCACTGTTGCACATCTAAGTGTAGTCCCCGGTGTAATCTGTGCTACAGACCATGTAACTATATATTACCCATAGGTAGAGAAACTACTGGGTACCGCACTCTCATCGTGTCTCAATGCCCCCTCCCCCTCCACCGTGACTCGCCATGCCCCCTCCATTGCAAGTAGTCTTTGGCAAACACTTATCTAAGTGAGATTGACAACAAAATCTTCCTATCAATGTAAAAAGTTATTTGCAAGTCCTTATGATTTATTTCCTTTTTTTTTTTGTCTTTGACAGGAATGGATTGGGTCACCGACAATGGTATCCGCCCATGCGTAGCTTCCATGTCCCTTGGTGGTGGTGCTTCATCTTCCATGGATCGTGCTGTTGCTAACATGCACAATGCCGGAGTGGTTGTCTCTGTTGCTGCTGGTAACAGTAATGACAATGCTTGCAGCTACTCCCCAGCCAGAGCTAGTGAGGTAAGAACATTTCTCTATACCATGATTGTAAACTAAGTAACGCCATATTTACATCAGAGTAGACCAGTCTATACAGCTTTAAGGTGGTATTGGATGCATTTTCTAGAAATTAGAAAATGCTTTGAGCATGTTTTAAACAAATTAATTGAGTAGGGTAAAGTACACTGATCAATATGCCTTTTGTTTGAACAAATCGGACATACGGTTTCAAAATACATCAATTTATATTTTCTTTGTATCCTATTGTTTTTGTCAATAATCAATAATTCAATATAGTTAATGAGCTCAAATGACTGGAAAGGCTCATTAATATGTAATTTTTGCCAATATTTTGCTAAAAATCAATGCATAAATGTTCATGGGTACTTTTATTTTACATACTTTTGCCCTGAAACTTGGTCAAAGTGTTTCTAATATGTTCTAATGTATTATATAGTGAAGCCGCCCCTAATTTGCATATTTGCATAATTAATGAGCTAATTTGCATAAATGCTAATTAATTATGCAAATATGCAAATTAGGGGCGGCTTCACTATATAATACATTAGAACATATTAGAAACACTTTGACCAAGTTTCAGGCAAAATTATGCAAAATAAAAGTACCTGAACATTTATGCATGGATTTTTAGCAAAATATTGGCAAAAATTATTTGTAAATGAACTTTTCCAGTCATTTTAGCTCATTAACTTGATTGATTATTGATAAAAACAATAAGATACAAAGAAAATATAAATTGATATATTTTGAAAACCGTATGTCCGATTGACTCAAACAAAAGGCATATTGATCAATGTACTTTGCTCTACTCAATTAATCTGTTTAAAACATGTTTAGAGCACTTTTATAATGCCTCCATAACCACCTTAAAAGCTTTAACATCATTAACATTACACTGGTGTATATGGAATTTACGATTTTATACTTTTCATGGGAGATGGGGTGACTTTCAAACAACTTTACTCTCATTTTGAACATTAATCATGTTTAATCCCCTTTTTGGTTGTTATTTTCAGGCCATCACCGTTGGTGCCACTGACAGCAGAGATAGCCGTGCTTCTTTCTCCAACTATGGTGCCTGTGTAGATATCTTTGCACCAGGTGTAGACATCACTTCTGCTTGGATTGGCGACCCTGATGCAACCAACACCATCAGTGGAACCTCCATGGCCTGCCCACATGTCTCTGGTAAGATAGCAAGATTCCTTTTCATTCCTATTTCCAAGCAACCATCACTATTCCCTACCATTTCCACTACCTTAACCATCTGAATCTCACACAACCTTTATTGCTCTGTATGAGTGGTACCGGAGGGGCAGGGCAAACACAGGGCACCTCCCTTCACCCAAACCACCTGGGAACCACTCCTGCAAGGTCAATTAAGTTTAATGCAACATACTCTACACTCTCTTTCAGCCTAAGGATCTGTATCTTCCTCTTTTCACTTTTGATAAATCAATGTTTAATGGAACCATGCATACTCTATACTAAGATCACTATTATACTTCCTTCCTTATACTTTCTCACCTTGACATGGGGTGACTAATGTAATCATTCCTCCTCACTCCTCAGTGTGGTCACTAATGGGGAAGGGGCTCCAACCACCCAAATACAAAGAAATTTGCCATTGTGTTTCTTTGTCTTCACAGTCGACAATTCAATTCAATTTGAAGAATGCCTAAGAAGAACCTTACATTTTTTTTGTAACTTCAGTGCATAATACTGGGAAATGCTACAATTCCTATTGGTTTTTTGGCTGTAATTTAGTTGCAATTGTCATACATGATAGCAAATTATAATTCCATCCATCCATCCATGCACACAGTATTCTTGAAACATTAAAATTGATATTGAATATAACCAACATGATAAACAAAAAACACCTTTAAACTAATGACCATCCAGACTACACACTAAACCTATCACAAGACATCCTATTCCTAACCCTTATCATCTATTACTTTTATTATCTATTCTAGGTGCTGCTGCACTCATCCTCCAAGGTGTCCCATCTATGAGCCCAGCTGATGTGTGGTCCGCAATGTCTCGTGATGCTACCCTTGATGTTGTCTCTAACCCAGGAGTACGATCACCAAACAGCTTCCTCTATGTACCATAAATCTAACAATTACAAAGTCTACCTTGCAAGAATGAGATCAAGTATTTACCTGAGCTTAATTATAACATGTCATCACAATCAAATAACCTAAAAAACAACAGAATATAATCACAAAATATCAATGGAAAAATTCCATAATTTACTCTAATGTCGAAAGCTTGAATAAAACAGTAGTAGAATGGATTTGTAGTATAACATGCCTTGTCATGAAGTTTTATTTGTATTGAGCACTTTCAACTAAGTTTTGCAGCGAGGCTTTGCAACTATACATAGGTGTATGTCTGCAGAGTTTAAAATTCTCATTTGAAGCCATCTATCAAGTGTTGCTATTTCATGCCCTGGTTCAACCGGCAACCAATAAGGCTAAAAGAAATAATGCTATATATGTCTCAAAGCCCATGGCAGTTAACTGGAGGTGTGATGTTCCCCCAAACACTATAGGTTGACAATCCCTTACCTTGCTGTCATCTCATATATGTGATCTGATTCAGTCCACTCAGGATAAAGTTGTATTTTTTCAAAATTGAGTTATCATCAGGTTTATATGAAGTAAAAAATTCCCTTTCTATCAGTCCAAAACCCCATGTTTATTTTATAACCGTTTTTGTTGCAAAGTTACAACATTTTACATGTTGATAGTCTAACTATGACTGACTAAAACCTTGACCTATTTCTGCCTATATCTCAGTTTCATATTTGCCGACATTAGCCTGAGTGGGCGTACAGTGATTTTTCCAAATTTTCCGTTTCACATAGTGACGAAAAGGTTTAGATCCAGCTATATCCATAATAATAGTTATTCCTTTTTAACTAAAAGATTGAGTTTAATAGTTTGAACCTTAAACCAGGGCAGTGCCTGCACTTGTTACTTGTACCATCTGCTAAATATGTGCATTTTACCATGTCTTTGTTGGCTTTACTTGTTTCCCCACAAAGTTGGTACACCTTGCTCTTTTTATCCAATGCACTATTCAAGTAACCCCCCCCCACACACAGTCTACATTGCATCCTAGGGAATGTGGGCAAATGATGGGGCTTATAATTTTCATGGGGCTTGTAATTTTCAGACTTATTACATGTAAGTACATCCCAGACCCCTGAGGATCCCTGTAGGCACTATCCCATAGTTACAAAAAGGTACCAATCCAATCCCCTGGTTGCAGGGTCAGGAGATTACACATGTTACAAAACACTGCGCACCGTACTTCTGGAGCGCAACAACCAGTTAATCCTTATGTAATCTCAGCACACAATCCCACCAGTGCTCCAGAGTTCTCATGATACAGGGAAGCTCTTTAGTGTATTATAGTTATACACAGTAAGTAGATATCAAAGAAAACAATAGATACTAAGTAAGAGACTTGGTTGGTTTTGATTGCTTGTACATCTTAATACTAATTAGGCGTGTCCGTCCTCTGTCCGCGACGCTATCGGCGTGCGCGTGGCTTCGCTAACGCGTGCATTTCATGCGGTGCGTATAACACGAGCTTCATGGTGCGTATCGCGTGCTCGTGGTGCGCTATCGTGTAGTGTCTTGCGGAGTACCGGCACGGGCGCAGTCTGCGAGCATCGGAAAGCATTACAGTGACTACCAGGTGCATCTCATCGGACCAATAGGCCTATTTTAAAGACATGATTAACATAAAAATCATCAGTTATGGTAAGGTCTATGTAACCCGTTTATGTTCACATTTCTCCCGATTGAATTGACGGCCTACATCCCGACACTACTAAAATTTCGGGGTATTTTTGGGTCCTCCGATGTGGTTGCAGGACCGGGTTTGGAAGAAGCGAACGATGGGTTTTCAGATTATAGGTACAAGTAAGCGTCACAGCTACAAAACAGAGTTGATAGTTGTGTCTTAATCATTGAGAGACGATATCGTATAGTAGTTTGAAAGGTCAGGAGACAAGTATTATGGGTAACGGGTGTTGGGTAATTAGAGATAGGCCTATCACGAGAACCGCCCAACCCGAGAACCGCGAAATCTAGTTGTATATAACAAAGCATCAAGGTTAATAATAACTATTAATTACAATTTGAAATCACAAAATTTAACAAAATATAAGCTTAAACTTGTACTTCATGCAATTAGATGTCAAATGCAAGAGACATGAAAAACAAATCGATGACAGATATGACACACTTAGGTTTTGAATAAAATAAACATCTAATTAATAAATTTAAAAATAAAAAATGAAACAAATTACAAGCAAGCTTTATTCAAGTAGACAATGAGATTTAAAAACAATGTTATGGGGGTTTTAAAATAAGAGGTACTTTGCCTAGTCTAGCTAGGGTTAGTAATGTTAGAAATTGGTAGATTTACAAAAAGTTTGCAATAAAGGTAGGCTCGCTGTCACTGGTATTGATTACAGTATTTTATACAAATGTTGCCTGCATGTGCGTAATCAGGCACCACTGCACTGAGTGAATTGGCACATGTGGGCTCATCGTTGAGTCAGTGAAAGACAAAATATAAATTTCCGTATTCATTCCATTAACCGCCCACGCCCCTATAAGTGCCCACCCAGCGACTTTACTACACATGATCCTCTATCATTATTATGTGCAGGATCCATGCATGCAACTACTCGTGTATCAAACACAGAACCATCTACACACAAAGTCCATATTCTGGGCCATTTTTTACATGTTATTATGTAAACAAAATAAGCGCAGACCCAAAATGACTTTGTTAAGCGCCCTGGGCGGTTAATGGAATGAATACGGCAACTCTTTGTTTCATGAGAAGCTTTGATAAGACTGACAGAAAAAAAATCATCCATAGAAAGAAAAGAGTGTGAATTTCAAATAAGGGTTACTTGAATGGGTCACTCCATTTGAAAACTACACCCCCTGTGTGGGAGATTAAGGTCATGTCTTCCATAGGGGGAATGGATTTCAACTGGAATAACCAAACTGCATTGTCTTTTATCACAGGATCAATTAGACAAGGAACACAGGGAAGCAGTTGATGTTATGATTTATGTAAAATAACAGAATCAGTGACAGTGAGCCCATCAAAAGTTAAGAAAAAAAATCAATCTTATGTCTCATTCATCATTCAACCACTCACATACCTGAATTAGCAGTTCTGAATTGATCTAAATTGAGCTAAACAGGTAATGAAAATGTTGCTGAGTTAAGATGAAATTATACTTTAGTCATTAGTGATGTGAGACCAGTGTTGCTAAATAAATTTAGCCCGAATCACGGATCAAATAATTGAAAAGTTGCCCAATTTTTCTCTTAACCATAGGTTTCTATGGGGCAGGAAATTGTCAAAAGTTGAGGGAAAATCTTCAAAAGTCACCCAATTAGGCTACCAAATAGCAGGTTTGGCAACCCTGTGTGAGACTGAGATCAGACCAATTATTAAAAAAGATACGACTATTCTTGTTTTGGAAAGGATACAGTTCACAGGTCAATCTACTAATGACTTCAATATAAATTGAGTACAAAAAGACATTCAACTGTTATTGAAAAGTTTGAATTACCTAATTCCTCAGGTTCTAATCACTTAGATGAATGAATGATGCAGTGGAAGATAGACAGTAATATGTTAATGATATGTTAATTACTTGAGGTCATTTGCATGTTAAGGAAAATTATGAGAATCTGCAAATACATGGAATCATGCACATGCACATTGCAAGCTGTGAATTCAGTCATAGCATACATGTAGCTATGCAGATGATCGAAGCTAGGCCACCTTTATCCACAAGGATTAAGAGTAGCCAACCCCCCTGTAATGATGGTGAACGATCTGACGATAGATTACTCATATTAAGGAAGGTCTAAAACCTCAAACATGATCGTAAAATCTTTAGGTTGATCCTTTTATCTTTCCCCTGGCTAGATTATTACCTTGACCTCAGTTAAGTGTTACAGGGCTTAAAAACAGCCTTATCATGGACTGATTTTTAATACCTTTCACAAGGTATATAATAGGCAAGATTCTTAACATTGCGGATTGAAATAGAATGGCACGCATGCAGTTGAGCACAGCACCTATGGAAAGTATGCCTTTGCATCACCGATGCATGCTTTTGCGAATTTACACAGGTCTGTTTTACACAAGTGTAAGTTAGGATTCAATTAGTGTGTGCTGTAAAACAAACAAAATTTTGCCCATTACGAGTGGCACAAAGTATAGACCACTTGACATCACTGTTTATCAACAAAGGCGAGGGACTCGTCTATCGATATGCTTCAACGAGCCGCTACACTGTTCAATGGCTTTCTTGGACTATATGAAATATGGCGGGCAATTTAAAATGCATGTGCCCTTAGCAAACTATGATGCGTACGCACACTGCAGGGCAAAGAACAATGGAAATTGCCATAATGCGCGCGCATACTGCCGGGCAATGACGTCACATACCAAGTGGTCTATACCACAACATTGACCAGGTTTCATGAACTAACTATAAGGCTGAAGGCATCTACCTAAATGATAAAAATTTCATATATATCCATTTCATGGATCTGTTCAATTCCTTATTAACCCAATAGTCCACTGTTCTTTGTTTTCAGGTTTGTACAAAGAGGGTTATCTGTATGTCTGTGCCCCTGGGAAAGAAAATGGTATGTTTGTAATTGGGTAATATCTACCAAATCAATATACTTACACTGGAATGTTTTCAAAGGCATCTTCAAACTGTAAGATAAAACACCAAAAGATTGATTTATTGAACTAGGTATGCATATATATTATGTGCAATTTTATTTCCCCAAAACATTTTTGCACCCGATATTGAATTTACACGCCCAAACCTTCAAATCCTACCTAATACCTTGCTGCCACATCCCCAAATTGTCCATTTCTTCAGTACCAAAACCTACCATGTGTTCTCTCAGAACACCAGTGGCAGCATTACAGGAGGAAGGGAGGGGGCAAAAATCACTATAAATTCCACTAGTTTGGGCAAAAATGGCACAAACTAATAGTAATAGGCAAATTTTCAGATTTTTGTCCACCCCTGGAAAAACTACCTACCACATGCCTGTTCTAATGTAGATGCAAGGATTGCATTCAGTTAGGTATTAGTCATACTCGGCAGTGGGGTTTGAGTCCCACCCTTTTTATTTTACCCCCACCATTTTTATTGAGGCACCCTATATACTGAAAATTCTTGACCCCCAGCACTTTTTGCTTTTTCCGCTGTTCGTAAACATTGACGAAGTCATGCGCAATTTGGTTCGAAGTAAATCAAGTACGCTGATAAGTTGGAAGAAGCCCCACACTTTTTATTTTAATCCCACGCTTTATATCATTCCACGCTTTTTACCCAAAAAGTTTAAACCCCCACGCTTTCACCAATTTTCAGAATTTCGAACCGGCACGCATTAAAAAGCGTGGACTGCCGAGTGTGTAGTTTTTATTGTTAAGGTTTTAAAACCTTTCTCAGCGACCTGGCTGTTGTCCTCTCAGAACACAAAGGCTGGTTATGTGCATCACAGTGCATGCCCCAATAATATAAAGCTTGACTTACATTTTCTTCATCATTGTCACTGAGATCTGCTTTACTCCTAGCAGAGTGTTTAGATGCCATGGTGATTATGTTACTCTCACAAATTTTCAACTGGCTGATTGTTCATACACACACAGTAGAATGTTTCAGCTTCTCTGTAACAAAAAATAGATTTAAATAATAACTAAATTTGATAATTTGCTGAGCATATCGTCTTGACATTTTCAAATTAGGCCAAATTAAAGAAATTATTAGTTTCTCGTCCGGACTTTTAAAAAAAATCGGTGAGTGAGGTCCTTATTATTTGTTATTTTCAATTTTTTTGTTATTTTTCAAAATGGCCGCCATGTTTATTGCAGCTGTCTCCATAAACTTGATATAGTGCACAACATGGCATATGAATTTTGTGATGGAAATTAGGCCTTAGTACTGTTATTATAAATATCAAATTTGTATTTTAACCCAATGAAAGTTGATTGCTTGAGTTTATCGTCACTTTTTTTCATGTTGATGAGGCGACTTTTTCAATTGACATTATTTCATCTGATTTCATCCAATTTCATTATTGACGCAAATTGACTGTGGCAAACTGATGTACATGTAAAAAATGTGAACATGTAAAAATGTGAAAATGAAAGAGTGCAGCATTGAAAACCTGAGACCTCAGCTTGTAAACTAACTTTGTAGCCTAAACAAGCAACCTGTGGTACAGGCAAACAACTTTGTTCCGTAATGTAATAGACAACTTGCATGTCAAACATGTGACAAGTGGATAAGCAAGTCTTGATCTAATCTCAACTGCCACATAAATCATGTGAGATTTTGCATTTGTGTAGACTCAAAATGCACAGGCTCCGATAAATCACCTGTCCGATTGCCCAGGGCAATTAAAAATACTGTTGGGCAAGCTAAATCATCAGGCACCCTGTCCGATCGGGCAATTGCAATTTTGCACAATTATTGTGCAATGACAGCATTATTTATTGAGTTCATATTTTACATTACATGTTTGTAGTAGTATGCAGATCGACAAACAAACAGTACAAAATATATTTCCTGAGAAGCCAGCACCTTAATTTTCAACCAGTTTCCACTGTTGTTGATCCCAGGCTATTTCGAAGCATATTGTAGTATGATAATATTTTTTGGCAATTTGAGCTATACAATACTGCAACTTGTTTATGGTTTTCTTTCACAAATATTCGGGCATAATCGGGCAAGCAAAAGTTGACCTAAGCTTGCCCGATCGGGCAATTAAAAAAAAAAAATTTATCGGAGTCTGAAAATGCAAATCAAAATTAATTTTATAGTATCATTAGGCTTATAAGAAAACAAGTACCGAATGCAAATTTAATGCATTTTGAAATCATTAATAGACTATGACATGAGTATAGTCCCACCCCAATTTTGAAAAATGTTCACCCAAAAGCGGGTGGGACTATACTGCTAGTCATCTGATATTTCAATTCATGCTGAAAACTCCACTTTTGCTTACAAAGGCCAGCATATTGTACAATCTAAAAATGATGTCAAATTGAACTCAACATTTTGTCAGTCAGTAGGGTGGCGCCGTTCGCTATCTCTAAGGACCGCTATCTCTAGGGTTCGCTATCTCTAAGGTTCGCTATCACTATTTTACAAACATTGAACAAGGTCCACTATCACTAATTCGGAACAAGGTTCGCTATTTCTAAGCCTAGGTTCACTATCACTAATTTTAAATAAGGCCCACTATCTCTAATTTTAACAAGGTTTGCTATCATTCAATTTAGATAAGGCCCACTATCTTTAATTTTAACAAGCCTGGTATCTCTCAAGGTTCGCTATCTCTCATTTCAAACAAGGCCCACTATCTCTAAGGTTAAGCTAGGTACCGGTATAACTAATTTTAGATAAGGCCTGCTATCTCTAATTTCAAATAAGGCTCGCTATTTCTAATTTAAAATAAGGCCCACTATCTGTGGGCCTTATTTTTAAAACAGGGCCCCATATCTCTAATTTTAAATAAGGCCCACTATCTCTAATTTTGAAAAAGGTTTGCTATCTCTAATTCAAAATAAGGCCCGCTAGGGACCTCTTTTAAAATTAGAGATAGCGGGCCTTATTTAAAATTAGAGATAGTGGGCGCTATTAAAATTAGAGATAGCGAACCTTATTTAAAATTAGAGATATAGCGAACCTTAGGGATAGCGAACCAGGGTCAGAATTTCGGCCCCGTGTGAATCAGATAATTGATTCTCGCAAAGATTCTCATAAACAGATTAGCATGAATCCAAGTTGATTCCATAAAACGTTTGTAGTTTACACAGAAGTTGATTTGGGAGAATCAAATGATTCCCGCAAATTTATTCTGCAAGAATCAAGAACGATTCTCGCATTGTGAAACGAAATTCTGCCCCTGCAAACGTTAATCAAAATTAGGGATAGCGAACCTTAGAGATAACGAACCTTAATTAATTATAGAAAAAATATTAAATTTGTGTACATCGTGGAACATTCAACTACGCTTGTTACTCCGCGACTAGACTAGATAATAAAATCATGCTAACTACACGCGCGTACTACAACGCTACTCTACGCGTCCATATTAGCGAGGCTATCTGCGTACAACTGCTTACTGCGCACAGCCACGCAAAGTCAAAGAGTATGTTGCACGATGTACACAAATTTGATAATTTTTCTATAGTGATAGCGAAACCTGAATTAAAATTAGTGATATGGTAGCGAACCTAGACGTTAGAGATAGCGAACCTTCAATAAGTTAGTGATAGCGGGCCTTAAAATTAGTGATCGTGCATTCATTGCCAAAGAAATCCTGAATATTTGGCTAAAAATGGCAAAAATCAGGAATTCCTGATAAATCAGGAGAAGTGGCATCTCTGTACATGTATGTTGACATTTTCACTTTCACTTTCATGCATGACTTCCTGTGTCGAAAAGCTTAAAGATTTAAATCATTCAATTTGATTTGAGGTCATCATTGCAAATGCATGAAATGGCTTTGTACTTCAACATCTTACCTTTTACTTACTGGATCTCGATAGGGCCATCTACAAGTCAAAATATGGTTCAATTCGAGTTCGTTGCCAAGGTGAAAAGAAGCAGCAGCAGAGCCGAGCCTAAAGACAGCGATGATATCGTTTTGCCTTCCTTTCATGCATGAAAAGTACAATGTCTCTCATTTGCGATCGTTGAGCGCGGGCCGGGCCGGCCGGGCTTTCAACAAACTCCTTTGTAATTTAGGGACCGTTCACAAACACTTGTTGGGGAAGGCCTCATGCAAAATGGGGGGGGGGGCTTAAAAGTTTTGACCCTCCTAAGGGGGAGCCTTGAAAAAAATTGACCACAAATTTTCCCGGGAAATTGAGTTTTATGTTTTTCTATGGGGTTGACCCATAATTTTCATGTCAAAAAGGGAGCCCTGAAATTTTGAGATCTGAAAAGGGGACCCGAAAATTTTTGTTTCAGTGATGAATTTTTTTGCATCAGGCCCCCTAACAAGTGTTTGTTAACGGTCCCTTAGACCAAAATTAACTTTTTTGTACAAGAACCTATTCTGAACATGTAAATAAAACACATTGAGTGTTTTTAGTCTTTAATGTAAATAATTTTTTTTAAATAGGAAAACGATAGCGGTTTAGTAGGCCTACCTACAGGGGGAATCCCCCCAGCCAAAACTCTTATCTCCCCAACCCAGTACCCCCCAGTTACCAAAATTACGGAAATTTTCATTTTTTGCAGTAATTTTGTGATTCTTTATCATGTTTTGATGATGTTTATAGAACTTTTCAAAGTTCTTTAAAGAACTTAAACATTGCTTAGGGTACTGTTTAGGGTTCTAAAGTTGTACTTTTCATCTAAAAGTGCAGTGTATACCATTTTTAATTATCTTTGTTTAGATACTAGTATAAGGGAGCATACATAATGTATTTGCCTGGCTAGTCTTGTTCAAGACGGTCTCTTCTGGGAAAGCGGATCCATCCCATCAGCCTGATGATGAAGTGGAGATATCATATATGAGAAGCCACGCGTCGAGGGGGGCGAACCTGGAGGGGGTATAAAGTTTAGCTTGGGTAGGGGTGCCGCTGAGAATTTGAAAGATATAGAGGATTCATCTATATATCAATTTTTCAAGAAATTTGGACCCATCGATATACCAAAATTCACAATATGTGGCCCAATTTAACACATGTTGTCTAATTTTTTTACAAATTTTCCTCCAAATTTTGGGGAAATTTAAAAAATGTTGGCTCCAGTGAGGCAAAATTGGGCTATTTTCCGAAAAAATTAAGAAAATTTTGAAAAAAAGGACCCATTCATATACCAAAACTGGCCTGGAAAAAGGGGTCATTTATATACCAAAAGGCTGAAAATGCAGTCCATGTTTGTGGCACGTCTCACCATTGACATGTGACCTCTAGTGTATGTTAGAGGTATAGGGCACTGCCTAGTTAACGTCACTGTGTGAAAAATAACCGGCCAATATTTTTTGTACTCTCTGAAATTCTAGAAAATATAGTTTTGTAACATGTCTTAAATTTTTAGCTAATTTAGATGTTTGGAAATATTCGCACTTTGGTGTTTTAGTCAGGAAGAGCGCGGCATGGCCTGCAAGGGTAGAACTCGAATGCAACTTTTAGTGACTATCACTCACTTGTAGACCGCTCTCTTCCGAAGGGCATAAAAACTAAACCACTTGACGGATATTTTTTGTAGGCCTACTTGCTGTCAATCAAGATCAAGAATAATGTATACATTACATGTAGGCTAAAAACTGAGTAGGTGGGGCATCTGCAAATGTTCGTACCTCCCTGATATGTAAATGACAAAAACAACACCCATCTGTCCATAGCTTTGGTCAGTGGAGCGAGTCAGGGGATTTCAAGTGGGTGATAATTGGTTGGCAAGTGCCATATTTGGGCATAAGTGCAGTCCACCATTCAATGTGGAGGATAGGCTAGACTTTATCGATTGATTTTGCTGGAGTAATTTCCTGTTAACCAGGTTTAAGACTTACATTAAGTAGGCCTACTGCAAAGGTCGAGTCATGTTTGCTGTGCAGCATAACTGCATGATGAACCGCACTTTTCGGTATGGTCCAGGTCTGGTGGTGGGACCCACGCCTATGGAAGGCCGTTACTGCCATCATGTCATAACATATGCACAGCTGACAGCAGTCACGGCACTAAGCAGTAATATACATTATGTGGCTTCGGGTGGATACGGGCTTGAATCAAGACTATTTCAATGCCAATGCAGACTACTAAGTATGCTATGTCCATGATGCTACTGAGATAAAAGATAATATTTTCGTGTTCTAAAGATTATGTGATTCTTATGTGTTTAAATTGTCTTATCTTTAACTTTAACTGCACTTATGTATCTGAATTTGCTTTTCTATACAACCGTTGGACAGTGCCTAAATTAAGCTAGTCTCTTGCTACTGCTTGCCTAAAACGTCATAAAAGTGCGGATTATCAGGGTAAGTAACTAAATAATGAACTTGAATGTTGTAAAACAAACAGTTTCATATTATACATATAGGCCTAATTATTACCAGTATAATTGACCAAAGTTCTTGGTGGCCAGGATATAGGTAAAAATTGAAGTTGGACATGAGATGACATGCACTATACACGGGGTCCATCGACATTTACAGCGACATTATCTAGACTTCAAAGGCAGTGATCAGAGCATTTTGGAATTCATAAGAACTTCGGCTTCACCAGCTCCAACCACACCTAACACAGTAAGGTGTTTTTTTAATTCAACAGCCACTGAATTAGCTTGACTTTTAACATCTTTAACATGTTTAATCCCTGCATGAGTATTCCTTGATTAGGAATTAATCGGATCTGCGGAATCTCTTACAAATGTTTAATTATTTCTTTCTTTCTCACAATACAGGTGTGACTGATTAAAAAATGGCTCTGTCTTCAGGTATCGACCGATCACCACTAAAATCTGTTCGTGCCATTCTATGGGCCACTCCAAGATCGCTGTCAACATCATTTTTAACTGCAATGTCTCAACTAGATGCCACTGAAGTATGGTATGAACCTTATTTTGCAGCAAGGAAACTTGGACCTCAACGAACAGCCCACACTCTCGCGTCGCAACATCTTGCTCAGAAATATGAAAACGATATCAAAGAATCAGGCTATGACCATGATGACATAATGTTTCAAGAAGCTGGCTACGATCGTCCTTATATACATATTCTTGGGTTAAAAATCAGCTAGAAAGACCTCTGTCTGAAACACGTGTTCTATTCGTTAAAGAAATGATAGAAGGTATCATCGAGCGATATGATGCAATACCTGATGGATTTCAACATTCATTTCTCATCCGACACCCTCTGAGAGTGTTTGCGTCTCTACGGAAGATGATCAACTCAACTCCAAATAAGGATAAGAAAATGACGGATCTTCCAGCAAGTATGATACCAGCTGGCTATTTCTATAAAGAGATGTGCGAGTTACTGCTCCATATAAGGGATACAAATTACCAAATAAGGGAACAAAATGAGCAAAAAGGTATTGTTATCATTGATGCCGATGATCTCCTTCAAGATCCACGAGGCATTCTCCAAGCATACTGCAAGACCACTGGAGTGCCATTTGATGAAAAATTACTCAAGTGGAATCCAGGGGATGATAGGATGCTGAAATGGAAAATTCGGAGCTTTTTCTTGAGCCTTCAGGATAGGGATTCATAACAAGACATTTACTCATTCGAACTTTGGTAAGCCTTCAACGATGCCTGATCGTGAAAGTCTGCGGATGATGTACTTTATCTCGCTGATGCAAGTATGCCATACTATGACATTTTGTATGAACAAAGAATTAGACTTTCTTCAGATTAATCGGTCAAGGAAATGTCAGCTAAAACAAATTATGAGATCTCCAAGCAGCCCAGTGATTAAAACTTCTTGTTAAATTCTACTATTTCAGCAAATTCGTACTAGTAAACATGGTAAATAATCATATAGGAATTGTTTTCCGAAAATGTCCTCCTTTGAGGTTGTAAGATGTCTACTCGATGCCCGTTAAATCGTTGAGGCTCCGGAAGATAGAGGGCATTTAATAGGGGCATCTGAGGCCTTCCTCGAGGCGCGAAACGCTGAGGGGTGCATGCATTTAACATGAATTGTACCCTTTAATTCAAGTTACACTAAAATTGTGAATTTTACCCCAGAATTGTGAATTTTACCTTAAATTATTGGGGCCCTAGTGTACTTGGGCCCCACCAAAATTATTGAGGCGGTCCTCAGCCCCAGCCACTGCCGATGTTTATTCCCTGAGTACATTAATGCCATATTAGTCCGCATACGATATACTGCAATGCGATACACTCACTTCATGTTCATTCGCCTGTGTAGGATTGACTTCAAGTCACACATAATAACATAAAAAGGATTTTAGAATAACAAAGATCAAGCTCCGCAATCCTGAAGCTACAGAGCGTGAACAAGAGCTAACAAGGAGAGCGAATGCCCTTTATACCCGCCTTTAATGAATGTTCAGAAATATTTTGGTGTGAGTTCAGAAATAATACTTTGGTGGGTGGAGGGCAAAGTATACAGGGGGAGACAAAAACGTTTTGGTTTTAACTTCTTGAAGGCGGGGTAAAGGTCTTCAAATTATTATGGGGATTTTGGCGCGCTTCACGTCCAATTGTCAAAGCAGGTGTCAAAGTGCTAGTGATTTTCAGAAATACTTTATACATAATTTATTTACAATTTTGCCCCTTTTGAAGCTAGATTTTCTCTCCGCACACTGCCTCTCTCTTTAGGCTCCGCTAGCCCCAATACGCCGGTCATGTACTGCACAGGCTTTTAAAAGCCAGCATAGGGTCTACACATAAAGGGGTTACAGTTTATATGAACTGTTTCCAAGTAAGCCTAAAATTTGATTTCTTCTAGATATTACTAGTCAAAAAAATTATTTTGCCAACTTGCCCATTGCCCAAAAGTGCCCAACCAGTAAATTATTTTGCAAACAAAAGATTAGGCACCATATAATAATAATCATAAATCTAGTAGGCCTACCATGGTGCATCTCATGGAATCAACTTGTATTTTGAAAGTGTTGTTGAATAATGAGAGTGGTCCATCTGCTAATTTATACCATGCTCCGAACCGCTGGGCCTGGGGGCAGCCCCTCAATAATTTTGGTGGGGGTCCAAGTACCCTAGAGCCCCCCCCCAATAATCTGAGGTAAAATTCATAATTTTAGGGTAAAATTCATAATTTTAGGGTAAAATTCATAAATTTTCGGGTAAAATTCATAATTTTAGGGTCAAATTCATAAATTTTCAGGTCAAATTCATAATTTTAGGGTCAGATTCATAATTTTAAGGTAAAATTCATTATTTTAGGGTATAATACAAAATGTAAGGTATAATTCATGTAAAAATGTATGCATTTCAAAAGATACCCCTCCGCATCATCCACCCCTTCAGCGTTTGGCGTCTCGGAGAAGGCCACACATTTGGCCCCCCCCAATATTCAAAATCTTCCGGAGCCTCTGCCATGTTTACTTCGGAGTAGGAGCAAATATCACACAGTACACAATAGGAAACTAAATATTAATATTATTTTGAGCAATTTCGACACAAAACCTGAAAGAATTCATTGAGCCCATAAATTTGGATTCTTGAACGAGGCATGTTTTTTTTTCAATATAGGCCTGGACTTGAAACATCATCAGCTATTATCTGAAAATAATTTCCTGCAACCAATTATGTTTACTTTTACACCTTTCAACTGTGATTCTACATGGATCTTATTCTTTATTATTATATGCGCCATGGACCCCCCCCCTCATAGTTATTGCATAGCCTCTAAAATGTACCGCTGGTACCATGGTTCTTTGACTGTATTTGAGTGCTAGTTGCTCCTTTATGCTTAACAAATACCAGCCTCCTGTGTAATGTGCGTAATTGATTAGATAGTTATGTAACGGTCTGTTGTTGGAAAATAAACACTGCAAAACAAAACTGGATGAGCGATGTAATGTTAAAGCTGTTTATTTCATTTTTATTACAAATATTTCACACTATGGTTTTGTAAATAAAGCAAATAATAAGGGTATATCATTTTTTATGAAACATTAATATGGATCTTGTTAAGGTATTTTCTATGGTATATATTTGATTATGTAATTTCTTCATCCGTGCGGTATTTTGTTATTACACTAAATGGATGTCAACCTTGTGTCAATAAATGGTTGTCCACGTGCGCGTGTATGTATCAGATAAGCTTAATCGGGTTTTGCTGAAATTTATCTGTGGTTGCGATTTGCGAAGTGAATAATCATTGAACAAGTTAAATAATTATGGCGTCTTGGAAGCAGATATCATTTGGTGTTGTCACTTATCTTGCAAGCTTACTTGTGTTCGTGTTAGCAGGAGAATCGGGATCCGGTAAAGGTAAGCTTATTTTTTATGCATGCATGTATCATCACTGATCATGTATGTTTTTCTTCCTCTTCTTTGAAATACCGTCTTCAACGACAACGTTGCACAAGCATGACAAGGTCAGACTGTCAAGGAATCAATTTAAAGGAGTATTTCGTGATCCTAGCATCCTCTTTTTATGACATTTTTCAGTAGATATCCACGAAAAAATAGTACGGTAGGGATTTTACGTTTTCAATATTATAATATTACATCGCTGCCATGGACGGTACTTTTTTGCGAGCTCGCTAGGATTCTAGCGAGTAGATTTCTTGCAATATTTGGCTTATTTACCATCCAATTTATATCCTTCAATGTACCTGTATAAATATCGTTAGCATATGATATCCAGCGCGGTCAAAAAAAGTTTTTTGAGGTTTCTGATCGTCACGATGTTAGACATGTCCACATTCCTTATTATAGATGGTGTGCGCATGCGCCGAGGTGTCAGCATCTCCTTCTACATCGAAATGAAATTCAATTGCCAAAAATGTTTTGTAATGACTTTAACTCATGCTAGAGCTCCTAAGCAGTTTTCTTACACACTCAGCAGTGTCACATTGTCTGTTGTTAGTAATCATCCATATCTTGGTGTATCCATATCCAACAAACTAAACTGGAACAGTCATATTCAAAATATCTGTGCAAAAGCAAACCGTTCATTAGGCTTCATAAAACGTAATCTTTATTCATGTAACCAATCCACCAAACTTACAGCATACAGATCACTAGTCCGGCCGCAAGTTGAATATTCCTCATCCGTCTGGGATCCGCACACAAAAAAGAACATAGACCAGCTGGAGAGAGTGCAGAAAAGAGCGGCACGATTCATCCTCAATGATTATAAATCTAAATCTCCCGGTTGTGCGACCCAGATGGTCACAGATCTGGAACTAGAACCACTCAGCACCAGTTTATTGCAGCTGTCTCCATAAACTTGATATAGTGCACAACATGGCATATGAATTTTGTGATGGAAATTAGGCCTTAGTACTGTTATTATAAATATCAAATTTGTATTTTAACCCAATGAAAGTTGATTGCGAGTTTATCGTCACTTTTTTTTCATGTTGATGAGGCGACTTTTTCAATTGACATTATTTCATCTGATTTCATCCAATTTCATTATTGACGCAAATTGACTGTGGCAAACTGATGTACATGTAAAAAATGTGAACATGTAAAAATGTGAAAATGAAAGAGTGCAGCATTGAAAACCTGAGACCTCAGCTTGTAAACTAACTTTGTAGCCTAAACAAGCAACCTGTGGTACAGGCAAACAACTTTGTTCCGTAATGTAATAGACAACTTGCATGTCAAACATGTGACAAGTGGATAAGCAAGTCTTGATCTAATCTCAACTGCCACATAAATCATGTGAGATTTTGCATTTGTGTAGACTCAAAATGCACAGGCTCCGATAAATCACCTGTCCGATTGCCCAGGGCAATTAAAAATACTGTTGGGCAAGCTAAATCATCAGGCACCCTGTCCGATCGGGCAATTGCAATTTTGCACAATTATTGTGCAATGACAGCATTATTTATTGAGTTCATATTTTACATTACATGTTTGTAGTAGTATGCAGATCGACAAACAAACAGTACAAAATATATTTCCTGAGAAGCCAGCACCTTAATTTTCAACCAGTTTCCACTGTTGTTGATCCCAGGCTATTTCCCGAAGCATATTGTAGTATGATAATATTTTTTGGCAATTTGAGCTATACAATACTGCAACTTGTTTATGGTTTTCTTTCACAAATATTCGGGCATAATCGGGCAAGCAAAAGTTGACCTAAGCTTGCCCGATCGGGCAATTAAAAATAAAAAATTTATCGGAGTCTGAAAATGCAAATCAAAATTAATTTTATAGTATCATTAGGCTTATAAGAAAACAAGTACCGAATGCAAATTTAATGCATTTTGAAATCATTAATAGACTATGACATGAGTATAGTCCCACCCCCAATTTTGAAAAATGTTCACCCAAAAACGGGGTGGGACTATACTCGCGTCAGTACGGTATTTCAATTCATGCTGAAAACTCCACTTTTGCTTACAAAGGCCAGCATATTGTACAATCTAAAAATGATGTCAAATTGAACTCAACATTTTGTCAGTCAGTAGGGTGGCGCCGGTTCGCTATCTCTAAGGACCGCTATCTCTAGGGTTCGCTATCTCTAAGGTTCGCTATCACTATTTTACAAACATTGAACAAGGTCCACTATCACTAATTGAACAAGGTTACGCTATTTCTAAGCCTAGGTTCACTATCACTAATTTTAAATAAGGCCCACTATCTCTAATTTTAACAAGGTTTGCTATCATTCAATTTAGATAAGGCCCACTATCTTTAATTTTAACAAGCCTGGTATCTCTCAAGGTTCGCTATCTCTCATTTCAAACAAGGCCCACTATCTCTAAGGTTCGCTAGGTACCGGTATAACTAATTTTAGATAAGGCCTGCTATCTCTAATTTCAAATAAGGCTCGCTATTTCTAATTTAAAATAAGGCCCACTATCTGTGGGCCTTATTTTAAACAGGGCCCGCTATCTCTAATTTTAAATAAGGCCCACTATCTCTAATTTTGAAAAAGGTTTGCTATCTCTAATTCAAAATAAGGCCCGCTAGGGACCTCTTTTAAAATTAGAGATAGCGGGCCTTATTTAAAATTAGAGATAGTGGGCCCTATTAAAATTAGAGATAGCGAACCTTATTTAAAATTAGAGATATAGCGAACCTTAGGGATAGCGAACCAGGGTCAGAATTTCGGTGTGAATCAGATAATTGATTCTCGCAAAGATTCTCATAAACAGATTAGCATGAATCCAAGTTGATTCCCGCAAACGTTTGTAGTTTACACAGAAGTTGATTTGGGAGAATCAAATGATTCCCGCAAATTTATTCTGCAAGAATCAAGAACGATTCTCGCATTGTGAAACGAAATTCTGCCCCTGCAAACGTTAATCAAAATTAGGGATAGCGAACCTTAGAGATAACGAACCTTAATTAATTATAGAAAAAATATTAAATTTGTGTACATCGTGGAACATTCAACTACGCTTGTTACTCCGCGACTAGACTAGATAATAAAATCATGCTAACCACACGCGCGTACTACCACGCTACTCTACGCGTCCATATTAGCGAGGCTATCTGCGCATAACTGCTTACTGCGCACAGCCACGCAAAAGTCAAAGAGTATGTTGCACGATGTACACAAATTTGATAATTGTTCTATAGTGAGAGCGAAACCTGAATTAAAATTAGTGATATGGTAGCGAACCTAGACGTTAGAGATAGCGAACCTTCAATAAGTTAGTGATAGCGGCCTTAAAATTAGTGATCGTGCATTCATTGCCAAAGAAATCCTGAATATTTGGCTAAAAATGGCAAAAATCAGGAATTCCTGATAAATCAGGAGAAGTGGCATCTCTGTACATGTATGTTGACATTTTCACTTTCACTTTCATGCATGACTTCCTGTGTCGAAAAGCTTAAAGATTTAAATCATTCAATTTGATTTGAGGTCATCATTGCAAATGCATGAAATGGCTTTGTACTTCAACATCTTACCTTTTACTTACTGGATCTCGATAGGGCCATCTACAAGTCAAAATATGGTTCAATTCGAGTTCGTTGCCAAGGTGAAAAGAAGCAGCAGCAGAGCCGAGCCTAAAGACAGCGATGATATCGTTTTGCCTTCCTTTCATGCATGAAAAGTACAATGTCTCTCATTTGCGATCGTTGAGCGCTAGGCCGGGCCGGCCGGGCTTTCAACAAACTCCTTTGTAATTTAGGGACCGTTCACAAACACTTGTTGGGGAAGGCCTCATGCAAAATGGGGGGGGCTTAAAAGTTTTGACCTCCTAAGGGGGAGCCTTGAAAAAATTGACCACAAATTTTCCCGGAAATTGAGTTTTATGTTTTTCTATGGGGTTGACCCATAATTTTCATGTCAAAAAGGGGAGCCCTGAAATTTTTGAGATCTGAAAAGGGGGACCCCGAAAATTTTTTGTTTCGTGATGAATTTTTTTTGCATCAGGCCCCCCTAACAAGTGTTTGTTAACGGTCCCTTAGACCAAAATTAACTTTTTTGTACAAGAACCTATTCTGAACATGTAAATAAAACACATTGAGTGTTTTTAGTCTTTAATGTAAATAATTTTTTTAAATAGGAAAACGATAGCGGTTTAGTAGGCTCACCTACAGGGGAATCCCCAGCCAAAACTCTTATCTCCCCAACCCAGTACCCCCAGTTACCAAAATTACGGAAATTTTCATTTTTTGTTTTTTTTTTGTGATTCTTTATCATGTTTTGATGATGTTTATAGAACTTTTCAAAGTTCTTTAAAGAACTTAAACATTGCTTAGGGTACTGTTTAGGGTTCTAAAGTTGTACTTTTCATCTAAAAGTGCAGTGTATACCATTTTAGTTATCTTTGTTTAGATACTAGTATAAGGGAGCATACATAATGTATTTGCCCTGGCTAGTCTTGTTCAAGACGGTCTCTTCTGGGAAAGCGGATCCATCCCATCAGCCTGATGATGAAGTGGAGATATCATATATGAGAAGCCACGCGTCGAGGGGGTCGAACCTGGAGGGGGTATAAAGTTTAGCTTGGGTAGGGGTGCCGCTGAGAATTTGAAAGATATAGAGGATTCATCTATATATCAATTTTTCAAGAAATTTGGACCCATCGATATACCAAAATTCACAATATGTGGCCCAATTTAACACATGTTGTCTAATTTTTTTACAAATTTTCCTCCAAATTTTGGGGAAATTTAAAAAATGTTGGCTCCAGTGAGGCAAAATTGGGCTATTTTCCGAAAAATTTGAGAACATTTTGAAAAAAAAGGACCCATTCATATACCAAAACTGGCCTGGAAAAAGGGGTCATTTATATACCAAAAGGCTGAAAATGCAGTCCATGTTTGTGGCACGTCTCACCATTGACATGTGACCTCTAGTGTATGTTAGAGGTATAGGGCACTGCCTAGTTAACGTCACTGTGTGAAAAATAACCGGCCAATATTTTTGTACTCTCTGAAATTCTAGAAAATATAGTTTTGTAACATGTCTTAAATTTTTAGCTAATTTAGATGTTTGGAAATATTCGCACTTTGGTGTTTTAGTCAGGAAGAGCGCGGCATGGCCTGCAACGGTGTAAATCGAATGCAACTTTTAGTGACTATCACTCACTTGTAGACCGCTCTCTTCCGAAGGGCATAAAAACTAAACCACTTGACGGATATTTTTTGTAGGCCTACTTGCTGTCAATCAAGATCAAGAATAATGTATACATTACATGTAGGCTAAAAACTGAGTAGGTGGGGCATCTGCAAATGTTCGTACCTCCCTGATATGTAAATGACAAAACAACACCCATCTGTCCATAGCTTTGGTCAGTGGAGCGAGTCAGGGGATTTCAAGTGGGTGATAATTGGTTGGCAAGTGCCATATTTGGGCATAAGTGCAGTCCACCATTCAATGTGGAGGATAGGCTAGACTTTATCGATTGATTTTGCTGGAGTAATTTCCTGTTAACCAGGTTTAAGACTTACATTAAGTAGGCCTACTGCAAAGGTCGAGTCATGTTTGCTGTGCAGCATAACTGCATGATGAACCGCACTCGGTATGGTCCAGGTCTGGTGGTGGGACCCACGCCTATGGAAGGCCGTTACTGCCATCATGTCATAACATATGCACAGCTGACAGCAGTCACGGCACTAAGCAGTAATATACATTATGTGGCTTCGGGTGGATACGGGCTTGAATCAAGACTATTTCAATGCCAATGCAGACTACTAAGTATGCTATGTCCATGATGCTACTGAGATAAAAGATAATATTTTCGTGTTCTAAAGATTATGTGATTCTTATGTGTTTAAATTGTCTTATCTTTAACTTTAACTGCACTTATGTATCTGAATTTGCTTTTCTATACAACCGTTGGACAGTGCCTAAATTCGCTAGTCTCTTGCTACTGCTTGCCTAAAACGTCATAAAAGTGCGGATTATCAGGGTAAGTAACTAAATAATGAACTTGAATGTTGTAAAACAAACAGTTTCATATTATACATATAGGCCTAATTATTACCAGTATAATTGACCAAAGTTCTTGGTGGCCAGGATATAGGTAAAAATTGAAGTTGGACATGAGATGACATGCACTATACACCGGGGTCCATCGACATTTACAGCGACATTATCTAGACTTCGAAAGGCAGTGATCAGAGCATTTTGGAATTCATAAGAACTTCGGCTTCACCAGCTCCAACCACACCTAACACAGTAAGGTGTTTTTTTTTAATTCAACAGCCACTGAATTAGCTTGACTTTTAACATCTTTAACATGTTTAATCCCTGCATGAGTATTCCTTGATTAGGAATTAATCGGATCTGCGGAATCTCTTACAAATGTTTAATTATTTCTTTCTTTCTCACAATACAGGTGTGACTGATTAAAAAATGGCTCTGTCTTCAGGTATCGACCGATCACCACTAAAATCTGTTCGTCGGCCATTCTATGGGCCACTCCAAGATCGCTGTCAACATCATTTTTAACTGCAATGTCTCAACTAGATGCCACTGAAGTATGGTATGAACCTTATTTTGCAGCAAGGAAACTTGGACCTCAACGAACAGCCCACACTCTCGCGTCGCAACATCTTGCTCAGAAATATGAAAACGATATCAAAGAATCAGGCTATGACCATGATGACATAATGTTTCAAGAAGCTGGCTACGATACGTCCTTATATACATATTCTTGGGTTAAAAATCAGCTAGAAAGACCTCTGTCTGAAACACGTGTTCTATTCGTTAAAGAAATGATAGAAGGTATCATCGAGCGATATGATGCAATACCTGATGGATTTCAACATTCATTTCTCATCCGACACCCTCTGAGAGTGTTTGCGTCTCTACGGAAGATGATCAACTCAACTCCAAATAAGGATAAGAAAATGACGGATCTTCCAGCAAGTATGATACCAGCTGGCTATTTCTATAAAGAGATGTGCGAGTTACTGCTCCATATAAGGGATACAAATTACCAAATAAGGGAACAAAATGAGCAAAAAGGTATTGTTATCATTGATGCCGATGATCTCCTTCAAGATCCACGAGGCATTCTCCAAGCATACTGCAAGACCACTGGAGTGCCATTTGATGAAAAATTACTCAAGTGGAATCCAGGGGATGATAGGATGCTGAAATGGAAAATTCCGGAGCTTTTTCTTCGAGCCTTCAGGATAGGGATTCATAACAAGACATTTACTCATTCGAACTTTGGTAAGCCTTCAACGATGCCTGATCGTGAAAGTCTGCCGGATGATGTACTTTATCTCGCTGATGCAAGTATGCCATACTATGACATTTTGTATGAACAAAGAATTAGACTTTCTTCAGATTAATCGGTCAAGGAAATGTCAGCTAAAACAAATTATGAGATCTCCAAGCAGCCCAGTGATTAAAACTTCTTGTTAAATTCTACTATTTCAGCAAATTCGTACTAGTAAACATGGTAAATAATCATATAGGAATTGTTTTCCGAAAATGTCCTCCTTTGAGGTTGTAAGATGTCTACTCGATGCCCCGTTGCGTCGTTGAGGCTCCGGAAGATAGAGGGCATTTAATAGGGGGCATACGAGGCCTTCCTCGAGGCGCGAAACGCTGAGGGGTGCATGCATTTAACATGAATTGTACCCTTTAATTCAAGTTACACTAAAATTGTGAATTTTACCCCAGAATTGTGAATTTTACCTTAAATTATTGGGGCCCTAGTGTACTTGGGCCCCACCAAAATTATTGGGGGCGGTCCTCAGCCCCCAGCCACTGCCGATGTTTATTCCCTGAGTACATTAATGCCATATTAGTCCGCACGATATACTCGTGCGATACACTCACTTCATGTTCATTCGCCTGTGTAGGATTGACTTCAAGTCACACATAATAACATAAAAAGGATTTTAGAATAACAAAAGATCAAGCTCCGCAATCCTGAAGCTACAGAGCGTGAACAAGAGCTAACAAGGAGAGCGAATGCCCTTTATACCCGCCTTTAATGAATGTTCAGAAATATTTTGGTGTGAGTTCAGAAATAATACTTTGGTGGGTGGAGGGCAAAGTATACAGGGGGAGACAAAAACGTTTTGGTTTTAACTTCTTGAAGGCGGGGTAAAGGTCTTCAAATTATTATGGGGATTTTGGCGCACTTCGCGTCCAATTGTCAAAGCAGGTGTCAAAGTGCTAGTGATTTTCAGAAATACTTTATACATAATTTATTTACAATTTTGCCCCTTTTGAAGCTAGATTTTCTCTCCGCACACTGCCTCTCTCTTTAGGCTCCGCTAGCCCCAATACGCCGGTCATGTACTGCACAGGCTTTTAAAACGCGCATAGGGTCTACACATAAAGGGGTTACAGTTTATATGAACTGTTTCCAAGTAAGCCTAAAATTTGATTTCTTCTAGATATTACTAGTCAAAAAAATTATTTTGCCAACTTGCCCATTGCCCAAAAGTGCCCAACCAGTAAATTATTTTGCAAACAAAAGATTAGGCACCATATAATAATAATCATAAATCTAGTAGGCCTACCATGGTGCATCTCATGGAATCAACTTGTATTTTGAAAGTGTTGTTGAATAATGAGAGTGGTCCATCTGCTAATTTATACCATGCTCCGGAACCGCCGGGGCCTGGGGGGGGGGCCGGCCCCCTCAATAATTTTGGTGGGGGTCCAAGTACCCTAGAGCCCCCCCAATAATCTGAGGTAAAATTCATAATTTTAGGGTAAAATTCATAATTTTAGGGTAAAATTCATAAATTTTCGGGTAAAATTCATAATTTTAGGGTCAAATTCATAAATTTTCAGGTCAAATTCATAATTTTAGGGTCAGATTCATAATTTTAAGGTAAAATTCATTATTTTAGGGTATAATACAAAATGTAAGGTATAATTCATGTAAAAATGTATGCATTTCAAAAGATACCCCCTCCCGCATCCACCCCCTTCAGCGTTTCGCGTCTCGGAGAAGGCCACACATTTTGGCCCCCCCCCAATATTCAAAATCTTCCGGAGCCTCTGCCATGTTTACTTCGGAGTAGGAGCAAATATCACACAGTACACAATAGGAAACTAAATATTAATATTATTTTGAGCAATTTCGACACAAAACCTGAAAGAATTCATTGAGCCCATAAATTTGGATTCTTGAACGAGGCATGTTTTTTTTTCAATATAGGCCTGGACTTGAAACATCATCAGCTATTATCTGAAAATAATTTCCTGCAACCAATTATGTTTACTTTTTACACCTTTCAACTGTGATTCTACATGGATCTTATTCTTTATTATTATATGCGCCGCGGACCCCCCCCCTCATAGTTATTGCATAGCCTCTAAAATGTACCGCGGGTACCATGGTTCTTTGACTGTATTTGAGTGCTAGTTGCTCCTTTATGCTTAACAAATACCAGCCTCCTGTGTAATGTGCGTAATTGATTAGATAGTTATGTAACGGTCTGTTGTTGGAAAATAAACACTGCAAAACAAAACTGGATGAGCGATGTAATGTTAAAGCTGTTTATTTCATTTTTATTACAAATATTTCACACTATGGTTTTGTAAATAAAGCAAATAATAAGGGTATATCATTTTTTATGAAACATTAATATGGATCTTGTTAAGGTATTTTCTATGGTATATATTTGATTATGTAATTTCTTCATCCGTACGGTATTTTGTTATTACACTAAATGGATGTCAACCTTGTGTCAATAAATGGTTGTCCACGTACGCGTGTATGTATCAGATAAGCTTAATCGGGGTTTTGCTGAAATTTATCTGTGGTTGCGATTTGCGAAGTGAATAATCATTGAACAAGTTAAATAATTATGGCGTCTTGGAAGCAGATATCATTTGGTGTTGTCACTTATCTTGCAAGCTTACTTGTGTTCGTGTTAGCAGGAGAATCGGGATCCGGTAAAGGTAAGCTTATTTTTTATGCATGTATCATCACTGATCATGTATGTTTTTCTTCCTCTTCTTTGAAATACCGTCTTCAACGACAACGTTGCACAAGCATGACAAGGTCAGACTGTCAAGGAATCAATTTAAAGGAGTATTTCGTGATCCTAGCATCCTCTTTTTATGACATTTTTCAGTAGAAAACAAAAAAAAAATAGTACGGTAGGGATTTTACGTTTTCAATATTATAATATTACATCGCTGCCATGGACGGTACTTTTTTGCGAGCTCGCTAGGATTCTAGCGAGTAGATTTCTTGCAATATTTGGCTTATTTACCATCCAATTTATATCCTTCAATGTACCTGTATAAATATCGTTAGCATATGATATCCAGCGCGGTCAAAAAAAGTTTTTTGAGGTTTCTGATCGTCACGATGTTAGACATGTCCACATTCCTTATTATAGATGGTGTGCGCATGCGCCGAGGTGTCAGCATCTCCTTCTACATCGAAATGAAATTCAATTGCCAAAATGTTTTGTAATGACTTTAACTCATGCTAGAGCTCCTAAGCAGTTTTCTTACACACTCAGCAGTGTCACATTGTCTGTTGTTAGTAATCATCCATATCTTGGTGTATCCATATCCAACAAACTAAACTGGAACAGTCATATTCAAAATATCTGTGCAAAAGCAAACCGTTCATTAGGCTTCATAAAACGTAATCTTTATTCATGTAACCAATCCACCAAACTTACAGCATACAGATCACTAGTCCGGCCGCAAGTTGAATATTCCTCATCCGTCTGGGATCCGCACACAAAAAAGAACATAGCCCAGCGGGAGAGAGTGCAGAAAAGAGCGGCACGATTCATCCTCAATGATTATAAATCTAAATCTCCCGGTTGTGCGACCCAGATGGTCACAGATCTGGAACTAGAACCACTCAGCACCAGGAGGAAGGCTAGAAGACTCTGCGTATTCCAGCAAGCAAGACTAGGCGACCTGTCCCTGCCCATCGGAAACCTTCTACAGCCCGTCCAGCGCCAGTCGCGGCATCATCATCCAGAATCCTATTCAACCATATCAGCCAACAAAGACTGTTACAAAAACTCATTTATACCAAAGACAATACGTGATTGGAACTCTCTTCCACCTCACCTAATCAGCATCACAAAACCGGAACCCTTCAAAACAGCAGTAACAAAATATCTAAGCAACCAAGACTAAGCAAGAATTTCAAAAACCACAGCGCAGATCACACATCCTGGCCGTTTGTCTCCATCTTGGAGTGTTGGACAGTACCAAACTCAAGACTCAAGACTCAAGGCTGGTGATATATTGGAGTCCAAATTCCACTTTTAGTGACTTTTGTGAGCCAAATTGTCCCAGAAATCATTCCATCGTGAACTTTAACTTCCAATTATACCGGGAGTAAATTTTTAGTCGCCTGGTTACTGCAGTTTTTCCAGAATTTGAACTTGAATTTTCACTGCTTGGATCACATACTTCCACGTGTGACGCAGCAGGAAATTCACTGTGGAGGCCATTTTGTTCCCTCGCCCGATTGGATTGAGGCTTCGCTTGAGCCATCCTTGCCTTGTGTTTGCTGCAATTTACATCTAGTATGCTTCTTCAAGCAGCGAGGAAGTCAGCAACGATGGAAGCTTAAATCCCCATGTGTCGTGGCGACAACGGTGCGGTTTGTAGTAAGTTAGTAAGCCGGTGGGGTCGGGTGGCCCTCCCGTTAGTACGCATACAGGTGAGATCGAACTGAGTAATAGTCGACCATGTTGTTATCTAATGCTATGAATGTATCCATGATACTTGTTGGGTTTTACATCTATACCCACCAGTTCACCACTTTTATAAACTCACACTGTGATGGTGTAAATTATGCCCAGGATAAAAAGTCTGAGTTCTGGGTCCCAAACTTACACATGTCACCTGAACAAAGCTTTCAAAGCATCCCAGGAATGGTTAATATCCTGGCACATTTGAACTATAAACATCAATCCCTTGGTCTTCACCAGACCAACCAGCCCGTTAAGCTAGTTTTGACATATTTCACTTTCTTGGTTATGATGCAAGCTGGGGACTTACACCCAAACCCAGGGCCATACACGCCAAAATTTCCGTGTATGTTATGTGGCAAAGCAGCACGGTGGAACCAGCGTGCTGTTAGCTGTGACGAATGTCACGGGTGGTTCCATGCTGATTGCATGTCCATGTCCACTGCCGTCTATAATGTCCTTGTTGAAAGCAGCCAAATTGAGTGGATATGCTGCCAGTGTGGCGTTCAAATTTCGCAAGTTCTCTCTTTACCAATAGTGACATTGAATTGTCCAATAGTTTTGATTGTCTTTCAACCAGTCACTCCAGTTCAGTCAGTAATGTCACTAGCAATAATTCTAGCGCTGAGCTACCAAGCTCACCCCTAGCTGCATCCTCACCAACCAACACTGTAGAAAAACAAAGAGTCAGAATCACAGAAATACATGCAGACAACAACTCAAAGTAATGGTTGTCAACTTTCAGGGCTTACGAAGCAAAATTGCAGACCTAGCTTGCTGCATCGAGCAGCACTCACCCGATGTGGTGATAGGTTCTGAGATGCACCTTGATGACACTGTGAACAGCAGTGAGTTATTCCCACCTGATTACACGGTGATCAGGAAAGATAGGAATTTCGGTCCACAAAAAGGTGGCGTCCTTTTGGCTTTTAAGAATGACCTGGTCATTACCAACCGGTCTGACTTAGACAGTGATTGTGAGGTGGTGTGGGCCTCATTGCAGATTCACGGAGCTAAGCAGATAACCATTGGTGCTTTTTATAGGTCCCAAATTTTGGAGCACCACTGAGTACCTTGACCAACTACGCGACTCCCTTGACAAAGCCAATTTGTCGAGGGAGGTCAGCTGTGGTTGGCAGGTGACTTCAATTTTCCAGACATTAATTGGGAAAACTATTCAGTTAAACCCAATGCCCAGTATGGCGTTTTGTCTAGACATTTTTTGGACATTGTTGATGACTTTGGTTTTACCCAGATAGTCACCAAACCCACCAGGATTAACAACATCCTTGACATTTTTCTTACCAACAACCAATCCCTGGTTGAGAGTACCTCAATGACACCAGGAATCAGTGATCATGACAGTATTCCGGTCATATCCATTAACGTCAAGCCCAAGCTTTGTAAACAGAAACCTCGTAAGGTTTTCATCTGGGACAAAGCAGACACATGCTCTATCAAGGCTGAACTCAAAGAATTTAGCAACAAATTCACCACCAAAGACACTTCTCAGTGTTCAGTGGACAGCCTGTATGAAGAATTTATTGAGACTATTAATTCAGTGATGGAAGATCACATTCCATCTCGTGTTGTCAGGAAAAAAACCTGACACCCTGGATTAATAAGAGAGTCAAACGTTTTCACAAAAGAAAACAAAGGGCTTACAATAAATATCGTAAGTCTCCTAATCAGGAAAATCTGACTCATTTTCAGGACCTTCGTAAATCAACACAGAAAGTTAGCAGGTATTCTTACAGGAAATACATTAATTCCATTTGCACTGAGTCATCCAAAAAAATTTGGACATACATGAAGTGTCTCAAAAAGACACAGTTGGTATACCTACCTTGAAAAAGAATGGTAAGTTGGAATCCGGAAACACTGCGAAAGCAGACATTCTTAATTCGCAGTTCAGTAAAGTTTTCACACAGGAGAAAGTTCAACTCCCTCACCTACCCCCAAGCTCAATCCCATCAATTCCCAATTTCAAAATTTCAGTTGACGGTGTCATTAAATTACTTTCGGATCTAAACCCGCACAAAGCCACAGGACCCGACGGGATCCCAGCCTGGATTCTCAAGGTAGCCGCCGAGGAGATAGCCCCGGCATTGTCTATGATCTTTCAGAAATCCTTGGATACCGGCGAGATCCCGTCATCCTGGCTGCGTGCCAACATCTCCCCCATCTTCAAAAAAGGCGATCGGTCAGACGCATCCAATTACCGTCCCGTATCCCTCACAGCCATATGTAGTAAAGTTCTGGAACACATTATTCACTCCCAAATCATGACCCATTTTGACAAGTATTTTATTTTATCTGATAAACAACACGGCTTTAGAAACAAACACTCCTGTGAGTCCCAATTACTTTTGACTGTTAATGACCTGGCTTTTTCTTTAAATAACAAATCCCAAATTGACATGGCCATCATGGATTTTTCCAAAGCCTTTGACACCGTCCCCCATAACCGCTCCTCCTTAAATTAGACAGATATGGCATTCGTAATAACCTCCTCATTTGGATATCCAATTTCCTCAAGCACCGTGAACAGAGGGTCGTTGTCGGGGTGAACACTGACTTGGACAGAGGTTGTTTCTGGCGTCCCTCAGGGCACGGTGCTTGGTCCTTATTATTTCTTGCGTGTATATAAATGACCTGCCCCAAAATCTTCATTCTGAAGTCAGGCTTTTCGCCGATGACTGTGTGGTCTACCGTGAAGTCGCAAATGATCTGGACCACACTCTTCTCCAAGATGATTTGGATACTCTGGAGAAATGGCAGAATGAATGGCAGATGCATTTTAATACCAAGAAATGCTTCATAATGAGAATCACCCATAAGCGGAATGTTAAGATGTTTGATTACAAGCTGGGTAGTTGCATACTGGAGGAAACAAAATGTCACCCATATTTAGGAGTTACAATATCCAACAACTTATCCTGGTCAACACATATAAATAACATCACATCAAGTGCAAACAGATCACTTGGTTTCATTAGGCGTAATTTATACTCATGTTCAAAACCCATAAAGCAAACCGCTTATACATCCTTAGTTAGGCCGCTGTTAGAATATTCAAATTCCGTTTGGGACCCGCATCAGAAAGAACTCATTAATAAAATTGAAAAAATCCAAAAAAGGGCAGCCAGATTTGTTACGAACACATACGACAGAACCACCAGCATTACTAAACTAGTCAGCGACCTGGATTGGGACACAATGGCCAACAGGAGAACCGCCAACAGAGTAACAATTCTTCACAAAGCAAGACCTCCTCCTGGCCCTACCGGTCAAGACTTACTGCAACCAAACCCGCGTCAATCTCGACACAATCACCCAGCTGCTTATAAAGTAATCACCTGCAACAAAGACTGTTACAAACAATCATTTTTCCCCAAAACGGTAATCACCTGGAACAATCTACCCTACTCAATAATACAAATTCAAGACCCTGCCAGCTTCAAAACTGCAGTGATGGAACACCTAAGAAACGACTAATCAACCCATGCGCACACCAATTCCTACACGCCTGGTTCCAGCTAGGGAGCGTTGTGTAGTACCAACTACAGATACAGATACAGACATTCAATCCAAAAAGTTTGGACCACAGTAGCTCACATTCAATGGCTTAACTGTGTAATCCCCATACGGAAATACAAAAATTTGAAATTTGGACACCAGAAACTTGACGACGTAGTCTAAAAAGTGCCGGTACTTTATCCTTGATATAGAAGTCAGCATGCAGTGAAAGTTAGATTTCATAAAATAAAATCGCCTTTGTGTAAAATGGATCGTCGTGGTGAAAAATGATGCATTACATGCTTTTTTTGTACAGTAAGTCATTGTAAGGCATTGTCAATGATGGTCGCAGAAGAGTGCAGTTTTTAAAAAACAGACATTTGCCCATAACTTCGCTAATTTTTGACCTACAGACATGGTTGACCCCTCATTTTTTAAGTTAAATAATCACCTTTTTAAACAAAATAATTTCGACGTGAAATATCCTACTTGAAAATTTTGTGAACATGCCTAACGATGTCGATGAAACACTTTTTAAAAGACACACATCTTTCTCAGTTTTCCCAGCCATTTTGTTTACTCGTTGTTATCGACTAGTGCCGTACTATTACGCTGACTTTCGTATTCGGCGAGGAGGATGATTTCGACCTCCTGGTTTGTTTACAAACAGAGAGGTAGACAAAAGACCGTTCCGCTTGTCCAAACACTCAAGTCATGCAAGTATCAGAAGGATGGTCCACAATAGCGTGATTCACGTAACATTATAAAGCTGTCACGTAGAACCATGTGCTTCTATTGTCTAATTTGCCATCAAGATTTCATATGGAAACAGTTCAGACCCAGAACAGGATCATGTCGGAAATTAATATTTTGTTCTGGGTCTGATTGTTCGGACTAGTTATCGACTTCACCAATCCCCCTCAGAGTGCAACATGGCTGTATTGCGAACACGACTTGACAGAAACCGGCTGTAAATGAGGTGGGTCATCTCGTGACTTGCATTGTTTCATCACCGAACACGCTCGTCGGACGTAGGGGGTCAACAGCTTGGAAATTACCTTTTAAGTATCAGAAATACCAAGTTTAATTTACTTGGATACTTTGACTTTGACTGGGTACTGGCCAACGTTCCCTGCAGGAATCACACGGTCAGGAAAGGTGTGCGCTTGATGTTATGCTTAGTCTTGCTTGTAGATGTGGCTTGCTATACATGTAGCTGCTTTGAAGGTATTTGGTTCTTGTATCTTGGCTATTGAATCTGGAATAGTATTCCAGTCTCTGATTGTTCTGGGCAGGTAAGAGTTCTTGTACATTGTAGCAGTCTTTCGTGGCTGCTAGTGTTGCGAAGGCTTGTGAGTTAGTATGCCGTGACGTTCGTGGGGCGGGCTGAAGGAGTTTTCCGACAGGTAGGGATAGGTGACCAGTGATGGCTTTTTGAAGTATGGACAGTCTTCTACACTTCCTTCTGGACTGCAGCGACTCCCAATCTAGCCATCGAAGTAGCTCTGTCAGGTGTCATGCAACCCTGTGATTTAGACTTGTAATCCCCACTTACAAAATGGGCCGCTCTCCTTTGAACCATTTCAAGCTTGTTGTTAAGCACTTGTGTATACGGATCCCATGTAGAGGATGAATATTCCACCAAAGATCGAACCAGTGTCTTGTAGGCCAACTCTTTCACATGTTGGGGACAGCGTTCGAATTAAGATTTTTTTTCTGGTTGTCCTTCGATAAATTCCCTGGTAAAGTATTATTCAGATTTCCTTTTACCAATTAAGCGTACTGCTAGCTGTCCAGCGCGTATTATTTTGCACAAGCTCCAATGCACGCGCTTGACGTCGCGTGCGTATACGCGATGGTTCAGCTGTCAAAGGAAATCTGAATAACACTTTATTTACCACCCGGCGCCCACCGCCGGCTAGCCAACATTTAACCTAATTTTAACAATAGAGGCCGTCAGCGTGACGTCATATGCCGCCATCTTGTGGGTACACGCTGTGATGGTCGTTCGATCTCCATGCGTGAGCAGCAAAATCACCGCGTTGAGGCGCGATAACATCTGCGTGGCAAGCTGCGCTATGCGCGTAGTGTCCGACGCATGAACACACAGATCATTTGTACCCACAAGATGGCGAAAGGCTGACGGCCTCTATAAAGGGCAGTGTCATGTCAACAAACCGGTCCCTGGCAAACATGGCGGCACAAAATTCTCACCGGCGATTTTCGATGTTTGCTGTTAAAATTAGAGCTCACAAGTCAGTATTAATGTGCATTATATTAATTATTGAAGTAAATTAGGTCATAGTTCGGCATTTTAAGGATTCAGTGACTCCAAAAATGAAGTGCATAATGCAATTTGAGGCAACTTTTGAGCCTAGTTTTATGAAATTATACTGAGGAATTTTTCTATGGTTGTCCATCGGACAACTGCCTTCTTAACTTTTACTTGTCCTATCATTATTTTGGTTGTCCCGGACAATCGGACAACCACTTAATTCGAACACTGGTTGGGGACATGAATATAGATTTCTACGTATAAAGCCCAAGGTGCGGTTTGCGGATGCTGTTATGTTATCGATGTGTTTATTCCAAGTGAGTTTATCAGTGATTGTTATGCTGAGATATGGGTGGTTATTTGTTATTTTGTTGTCTGCAAGATAGAATTACCCAGTGTGTAGTCAAAATGGAACACAGATCTTTTATGTGTGAGTCTCATTATAAAACACTTCTCTGGGTTGAAATGCATTTGCCAGTCTCTTTCCCATTTTATGAGTGTGTTCAGGTCTTGTTGTAGTGCATCTGCATCAAACTGATTTTGTATTTCTCTATATAACACACAGTCGTCTGCAAAGAGACGGACTGTGGAATCTATGTTGTCAGGGAGATCATTTATGTATACAAGGAACAGTAGCGGTCCAAGCACCGTGCCCTGAGGGACGCCCGAAGCAACGTTGGTCCACGTCGAGTGTTCACCACAGACTACGACCCTCAGGACACGATGCTTAAGAAAGCTACTGATCCATGTATGTGTCTTGTTGTGAATACCATATCTGTTTAATTTGTTTAAAAGCCTACGGGGAACTACATCAAATGCCTTTGAAAAGTCCATGATTACCATATCCACTTGGGATTTGTTATTTAATGATACCGTACATTGAATAAGATATGATTTGCAGATCAGATATGGGAGTACCAATTTCATATAAATTGACTGAATTGCAAAAAAAATTGTTGAAATGTTTAAGCTTCGCAAAACGTTAAGTGTGTAAATCCCACTGACGCACAAAATGGCAAAAGCCAGTCTCTGTGTACAAACGGCGTACAGTGTACACGAGACTGGCAAGGGAGTCTACGAAAAAAGCTTAAATTATTCCCAAAATTGCATGTGTATATTAGCATGTAATATAGTGGGAATTCCAATTGAATGAACGCAGCTTTCAATAGCGTGACGATTTGTTGGGTACACTGCTCGATGTACGCCAGCGTGTGCGACTGTGCGTGAGTAATGCGGAAGTGAATCCAACCATGCCACACCAACACACTCGTGATTGGTTAGGATTGTATCCAAGTTTGTGTTGTAGTTTGAAATATGCGATATACGATCGTGGTTGGATTGAGTACAGCTGCTGAAAGCCGCGTTCATTCAATTGGAATAGTATACACTGCTCCCATCCCCCATAGACAATGTGTTGTTATTTATTTATTTATTATTTATTTAAATTTATTTGAACACAATATTTCAACAGGGTAACCTGCTCAATAAAAATTGATTTTCAGCAGGGCCCTGCTTAATGTAAAAAACACAGTTTTACATGTTAAAGAAAATAAATATTTACATAAACATATAATCCATCCATAAAACCTTGATTAAGAGACACGTTGACGTAAAATACATAAAAGATATGTATATACACTGTATACATTATTGAATATTTGATTAAAAAAACATTAGAAACTTTATAAGAATTACATAAGAATATAAATATTGACATAAACATATAATCGAACCATAAAAAACATAATGTTAAGAGACATGCTGATGTAATAGACATAAAAGATATATATACATAAATAGGATAATTGATAAAAAAAAACATTAGAAAGTACATAAGAAATATTCATTGATATGCTAAAAAATCTATTGAAATTGTAAACATAATTTAAAAATACAGAGCAAGATGATGTCGACTCATAAATGGCAAGATACATTACTATAATTTCAGATCTTTTTTAAAACCTGTTTTAAAAGACGAGAATGATTTTGCATCTCGGATATCATGTGATACATCCTTGACATTGAAACATACTTTTACCATAATAAGTATTAAAACCAGGCTTGTAAAGATTTCCAGCTTTGCTTGTTCGTGTATGTACAGAATGGATATATAGAACTAACTTCATGAAATAAATCATTAAGGTAAACAGGTGGGATACCAGAACGAAATTCAAATTTCACGATATCTTTACTAAACAAATTAATATGCAAGAATTTTTTTGTACATAAACATTATGTAGCCAGAGGTTTCTCCAGTGATATAAAAATCTCAACTTTTTTTGAGAAAAGTGGGGGATGATGATGTGGATCACGAAAAGCCCTTTTAAATTAATACTAAACAGGCATACAGGTTTACATTTACTATAGTATAATGAAAGACAGAAAAAGACTAGTTCACGTCTGAGGAGAGTGTGGCTGAGCGGTTTAAGACGTTGGACTGTAAATCCAAGGGTCGAGGACAAGGGTTCGAAATCTGAGTATGTCCGCTTGAGCTCGGCTGGCTCTTTGTGTCCTTGAGCAAGGCACTTTACTCTACTCAATGTACTTGCTGAGCTGTCGGTCCCATGTACATGTATTTCAGACATTAATGCAGTGTGCACATTAAAGAACATCACAGGCTATTCAAAAGTGCAGGGGATCATCCTTTACTGTTGACTGTACTTCAAAATATACTCATCTACTCTAGGTTCCAGAGTAAAAATACATGTAAGTGCAGCTTGTTTGTATGCAGTGCGATAATACTCATACATATGAGGTAGGCACTAATAATAATAAGAAGAAATTCTGACTACTAGACAGAAAATGCGGCAGGTCGGCAACCAATCACAGGGATTCACGGCGTGCCTTTGCACTGATGTCAGATGCGATTAACAGTGTTGTGAGTCGGTAAAGTACCGGTTAAAGGAGTATTTCGTGATCCTAGCATCCTCTATTTATGCCATTTTTCATTAGATATCCACGAAAAAAACCTATTCCCAAAATTTCAGTTTATTCCGATTTTGCGTTCGCGAGTTATGCATGATTATGTGTATTACACTGCTCCATAGACAATGCGTTGTAATTTCGTTCTGGTGCACCAGAATGAAATTCAAATTTCACGATATCTTTGCTAAACGAATTAATCTGCAAGAAATGTTTTGTACATAAACATTATGTAGCCAGAGGTTTCCAGTGATATAAAAATCTCAACTTTTTTGAGAACAGTGGGGGATGAGGCTGTGGATCACGAAATGCCCTTTAATTTACATGGTAAATTACCGGTAATCTACTGCCATCTTAATTTACCGTGGTAAAATAGGGTAAAATATGAAATAAATGAACTTTTTATAAATTAAAACTTTTATTATTATTGTTTTTGTTTGTTTGTTTTATTATAGATGACAATTTTGTTTTTTATATTTGCACAACTTACTTGAAATAATGATTTTGTAGACCCCTGCTACCTGTAATTTAACTGCCCATAATGTACAGTGATGTACGGTTCTATTTAATTGGTGTACAATAGACGAGTGATTGTACATTCAGGCAGCATATTCTTGTGACTTACAAGTACATTTATTGCATTTAACACTCAATAGCCGTGTTCAGACGGGCTTAGGGGTAAGTTCGTGTTAGCGCCCGTCTGAACAAGTATCGTGTTAACTACCTCGAAGCTTAACACGAAAGATTTACCACAGAGAAATCTCTGTGGTAGCCAACACGAAGCGATCATTCCGTGTTAGCGCCCGTATGAACAAGATTCCGGGGTAAGCTTGACCTTATGGATACAACACTTACAATTTCGCAGTATTTTAAATTTCTTTAGCAATAAATTCACAATAATGTGTCTCCGTTCACATCATGAAAGAAGCACTGACAAAAACGAAAAAGAAAAAAAAACAATAACAACAAAATTTAAGTGGTCAAAAGAAGAAACGGAAGAGCTGATAAGTGTCTTGAAAGACAGAGAAACTGAGTGGAGAAAAAATAACCGCTAAAAAACACGTGTAGGACATAATTGCCCTGAAACTATAAGAGACATCGGCTTCCACAGTGTACTTGCAGTATACATAGCAAACGGGCCTATAACTTCCAGGAAATTCCTATATTTACCACGAAGCAAAGACCGAGCCGTGCAGCTAACACGGAGTGCTTAGAGTTAAAGACCACAAGGAAGGACCCTGTGGACAAGTATCCATGTTAAGGCATGACCTTGCACTACCTCCGTGTTACGGTAACACGGAGGTAAGCTCCCGTGTGATCATGCCTATTAAGGCGATATAATACCCCGATTTTCATCAGTACCCCTCTTCTTTTTTTTCTTGCAAATTTATTAAGTACATATATATGTTTATCACCTCATGTCCTGAACTTATAAAATATATCTACATATAAAGTGAATTTCAACAATTTTAGTAAGTCATTTTAGCCCTATATATTTTTTTGTTTACTGTAACCTAGTAACTCAGATCTGTGTTTCATAACAAACCATAATTTATTCTTTTGAAAATGTTCAAGTAGGGTACATGAATAGAATACATTAAATCCTTTGTTATACTCTCTATAGAAAATCTATAGTGGTGCATGCAAAATACCTACCATGATATAACACTGAATAAATTAAATAAACACTTATACAATGGATGCATAGTCATTAGTTGTTAGGAGAAGAAAAGGCTATTAGGTCACCGTATGTCAGGTTATAGGTCAATTGGTTCAGGTCAAATTTAAGCATCAATTTTGAATACACATGTGAGAGTCTGTGATATCATATGAGGCATAATTTTGATATTCTGTCTTTAACTGGATATATATCGAGAAGTGCATGGTGGATATACTAATATACCTTGGGATGTAAATGGTGAGTACAATTTAGAATGCCTAGTTGAGACGGATTTCACAAATAAATATAAAATAGTTACCAAAATCACAAAACTTAAGCTTACGGAAAACTACCCAATATGGTTGTATAGGTGACAAGAAATACAATTTTTTCATCATTGCTGTAGTATGGTTGTTGTAACCTGTTACCTATGGCTTAATTAAGTTTCAGTGCAATAATGTCGCAAGTTAAAAATGCAAAATATAGCTCAACATTGAAAATAGAAGAATTTTAACCAGTTCCTTTTTGATAGTTGTGGAATGTGGAGCACCAAGTTCATGAAGTCATAAAAGAAATCAGGAACCACTTATTCCCATTTTACATATCAACTTTATTTCCCTAATGTGTTAGCAACACATATCCAAAATTTTAACGAAATCCGTTGATAGTAAGCTTTCCAAAATGAAGTGAATTTAAATCATCAGTGATGTACCTCCTTTTGGCTTCTATCTGTAAAAGCATGTAAGCTACATTGATACCGATACCACCAATAAAACGAGAAGATTTGCCCCTTCATTTTGCATACCACTTTGTCCAATTTTTTTTTTTTTGTAATTTCTTCACAAAATGCAAAAAAATGCAACAAAAAAATCAATGGGTGTAGTACCCCCTTAAAAGCAAGAAATAAAACAATAACACCTCAAAACTTTCACATATTAAATTAATTTTGAAAGCAGCAACCACCCCCATCCCATACTAATATTAAATTTCTATTTAGTCCTGAGGGCTTCCATTTAGTCCTGTAAAACCTAAGAATAAGGTAGGGCTGCTAAGAATGCTGCGATTTTGGAGGCCAAAAACACACCCTGATTTTCCAAAAACTGCAAAAATATGTGATTTCCCTTAAAAAGCGCATTTTTTTTTTTTTTTTATGATTTTTAATTTTTTTTTCATGGATTTGGAGAGTCCCTGGACCTAACATCAAGTGCTACCATCATTAAAAAAAAAAAAAAATGAAAAAAAAAAAAAAAAAAAAAAAAAAATTAAGAATACAGAGAACATTCCTTAAGGGATCTGGAATGAGCGTTTTGAGCATTTCGACAGTATTTTTTGTGGGACATGAGAGCACATCAGACATATCAAATTGCATTCTGAATACGAAGAATGTCTTTCTAATATCAAATAATTTTTTCAAATTCACGATATAATACAATATTTATGACAAATTATAAAAATTTGATATTTTTCACATTTTTGATATATAACAATCCTCGAAGTAAATTTTATAAATCTAATGATCTATTCTTAAAGTGTATGTAGCTGGGAGGAAAAGCCGACGGTCAATTGAAAATTTTGACCTTTCATATTGAAGATACGGATTTTTTTCCCAAAAAGACCAAATTTTTTTTGGTGTTTTGGGAAAAAAATCCATATCTTCAATACGAAAGGTAAAAATTTTCAATTGATCGTCGGCTTTTCATCCCACTTACATACACTTTAAGTACATATTATAAAATTTACTTCGAGTACTGTTAAATATCAAAAATATCAATTTTTAATCATTTGCCATAAAATGTGTATTACATTGCGAATTTCAAAAAATCCATATTTGATATCAGAAGGACATTCTTCGTATTCAGAATGCAATTCGATATGTCTGATGTGCTCTAATGTCCCACAATAAATACTGTCCAAAGGTTCATACCCCACCCCTTAACCATGTCACTTGGGGATGTTTTGAAGTGACCGCCACTTGAGATGAGTCTGATATTTATTCCTAGCTATTATGTGAAATGAGACACATGTAGCCTCCGACAAGTGCATCGTTTTGATATGGATGTACACAATTTCTCAACAATTCCTTTTTTTAAATTATATTTTTGACATGGATGTTTGGTCAATTTCCTTTTGTTATGACCATCCAAAATTGACTTTGACCTTTATGGACATTTTAACAAAAACCTCTCTAAAATAAACTTTGATATTTAAGTTAACCTCCAAAATTATGTCCACACCCTTAATTTGCATCTAATTTGCATAACTATTATTTTCTTGATTACACCTGAATTTTTATGTGACAAAACTATCTGAAAACCACATTTTACATAATAACATTACTCATAAAATTAAATTATACTTACATTGGATCCAAACAAACAATATGTTGACTTGAACTGAGCTCCCTCACATGGTGGTCATTTCCCTGGTACTGCCATCATCAAGCACAGGCGTCATTACAACCTCTAGACTGGTACAGCCGTACATCACCCCATGAGCACGCATAACCACTTAATTACATTTGTACCAATACCTTTATTGGAACCATTTATTTATACATACTCTTGTATAATTTGCTTGGACGCAATTATAGTATGTAAACAGTGGCCTTCTTCAGAACTGCCAACTCATCCTCTTTTCGCAGGAGACTCCCTACTTTTAAACCTTCAGAACCCTTAATTTGTGGTCATCTCCCTGAAAAGGAAATGGTTTCGTCCATTAAGATGTACACATTTTGACAATCTCCCTGATTGCAACAGGAAATCTCCCTTTTTTCAAGATTCAAATGTTGGCAGCTCTGCTTCTTACACGAAACTCATAATTGAAATCAACCCTGATTATTCGGGAGGTGGGAGATGGAAAAACCCACATCTTTCTCCGATGGATGTTTACTATCAAGTGACCCATCCAGTCATCCACGCCCTATCATTCAGCGGGATTCGAAACCTCGGCTTTTCCCGTATTGTTCTGAAGTTTTCCCGATTGCCGTTTCGCTGCTTGATTTCGCTCTTGACTGAACACGGTCAATGGACATTGAAACTATTATACAACTCTTGTGAACGCACAGCACAAATAGCGGGAAATGATATTTAATGGCTAAATATTTTCACGGAACTCAAATCTGACTTGACAGTGCTTGGCTGATCCTCGCTGGATGAAAGTTATATTGATTTATGGTCTACAGAAATGCCTCCTCTCCAGACCAATGGTATGCGTTCATATCGATCGGTTGGGCGTCCAAATGTCCCATAAACGTATTATAGAACTTCTTAACCCCCCCACGGTGCTTATAACAGCAGGCTGGTAATCACCAACCTGCAAGAGAGTCTGTGTAATGCCCTTATTCTTTTTCTGTGTGTTTTGTACAGGATTCGGTGACCACATAGACTGGGTTAAACTTGATGATGCTTATGGAATAGCAAAGGAATCGTAAGTATCCACCCAAGACAACTATATGCAGTTTTGTTGTAAGGCCAAAAAAAAAAGGTTTGTCTCAAAGCTTGCGCGCGTGTTTTTAAAATCGCACAATTTGACAAAAAAGAAATGCGGACAATTTTTTTATTTCAAAAATCAGACTTTTTCTCAAAATACCATGAAAAAGTCGGAATTAAAAAAAAAATCGCATTTCGCATTTGTTTTAAATTTCTCGTGAGCTTTGAGACAAACCTTTTTTTTTTTTGGCCTAAGGAGAGTTAGATTAAATTGCACAATGTCTCACCACATAGCATACTGTTCTTTGAATACATTAAGTACTGTATTAGTGTAACATTTATGTATGTATTACAAAATGATTTTAGAATGGTCAACTATTCTCTTCATTTTGTATATTTTCAGAAACAAACCAATCATGTTGATAATACACAAAACCTGGTGTGGTGCATGCAAAGGTAATTCATTTATGTATTTATTATAATATAGCCCTCTGTGTCACTAATCAGGCATGCCACATGGTACTACAACTATGACGGACTCATCACATTAAAAAACCGGAAGCCTTAATTTCATGAGACAAATGTAAAATGTATGACGAAGATGTTTGGACAAAAGTGATATGGAATTTGTACTAATTGACAGCCAACAACAATGGATGATGGTCATACGCAAATTCAAGGTTACGGGTATGCATTTTTGGTCATGATACTCGTTTAACCAATTAATGAACAAGAATATATTAATGAAGGATATAATTGGTATTATTCCTTCCAAATTAATCACCAATCATGTTTTTACACATGCTGTGATCGTTTCATAAGGGAGTGTTCATAAATACTTTGGTGGGGGGGTTGGAAAATATGGGGATCAAACAAATTTGGGTCCTAAAAAGGGGGATCAAATTTGTTTGCGCGCTTCGCGAGCATTTGTACCATAAACTTATTTTGTCGGCAATAGGTGCTGGATTCACTGGACTTCAAGAATTTTTCTCCAACCCCAATGTCAAAAAGAAATCTATGCCACTGTTAATGATGTATATTTCTTTTTTAGGAAATAAAGGGGGGATCAAAAAAATTTTAGACCATAAAAAGAGGGGATCAAAAAAAATCCACCCTTTTTTAGGGGGGATCAAAAAATTTTTGACGTCCGAGGTTCCAACTTTTCCAACCCCCCCACCAGAGTATCTATGAACACTCCCTAAGTGTGTTGAAAAGAACGGTTGAAATATGGGTTTGTGTGATCAAAACTAAAATTTACAAATTATCAAATATATGTCCATCAAAACAAATAGTTAATTTTACTGTACACCACTGTTATCAGCAGCCTCACTCAGCTCCAAAAGTCCAAGAAGCTCATTTAGAGGGGTTAGTTAAAGAGGAAGCCCCACCAGAGCAGTTCTTGTGTGAACCAAATCTGCCTTGTTATCAAAGTAATCAAATGAGGGGAGCGTGGCCTAGCGGTTAAGGCGTTGGACTGTGAATCCAAGGGTCGAGGGCTCGAATCCCAGGTCCGCCTGAGCTCGGCTGGCTCTTTGTGTCCTTGAGCAAGGCACTTCACTCTACTTGCTTAGTGCTTCGGAGGGCACTTTAAGCTGTCGGTCCCGTGTACATGCATATTTTCTCAAATTAATGTAGTGTGCACGTTAAAGAACGTCACAGGCTATTCGTAAAGAGCAGGGGTCATCCCGGTACTGTTGACTGTACTTCAAAAATACACTCATCTACTCTAGGTTCCAGAGTAAAAATAAGTACAGCTTGTCTGTACGCAGTGCGATAATACTCATACAATGAAGGAGGCACTTATAAGGAAGAAGAAATAATCAATTACAAGATTATCTCTGCATTTGACAGAAGCTAATTAATGCAATAATATCAAACTATCAATTAACACCTCTCAAATTCAGAGAGAACTGATTAATTTGATAACCAGGAAGTTTTGGTTCACCCCAGAAGAACTGGTCTGGTGGGGCTATCCTCTCTAAGTACAAAAAAGTCTTATCTACAATAGCTGCCCTATACACATTTGACACTTTCTGTATTCTATATTGCACACATCACTTGGATTGCCTACTTTGTGAAAATATAATGGTTTTGAAACATTCATAGTTCTTGTTTGTGTTTGAATTCCAGCTTTAAAACCCAAATTTGCTGAATCTAAAGAGATAGAGAGACTAAGCAAAGAGTTTGTGATGGTCAATGTAGAGGTAAGAGAAAGATTGATTTATCCCTACATGTGTCCATAAAACAAACCTAATGAGGAACGTTACATTTAAGTTAAAGCCACACATAAAAGTAACAGATGTGGAAATAAGAGTAAACTGGCTAGTAGATATCAGTTGGTAGTCCTACTATCAGTTGTAGTCCAGTCCTGCTAATTCATGGCATATTGGATGGCCTAGGGGAAAGTTAGCGCATATTTGCAAGACTACCCATGCCTTCAAGGTGAAATAAACCTACTCATGTTACCGTCTAGCTTGATTTCTGATCTTTCCCTTGGAAAGATGACATTCCAATCTTCCCTTTTAAGGAGGGATATATGTGACCATCCAGCACAACTGAGCCCTAAAGTCGCCAATCATCATTTTTGAGATATTCAACCAAAATATTCTGCTTGAAATTAGCTTTAAAATGATGTATATCATGTCTATAGTACTTGACATTTAAGTAGTGAAAAATCAATAAAACAGTCAATAAATCCTTTGTTTCCTACTGTTTATTGTTAAGTTCAATGGAGCATATCTCAATAGTGGCACTGGCGACATCCGGGCTCAGTTGTGGAGGATGGTATACGTAGACAGAGCACAGCTGTTGTATTCAGCCATTTGCATTTCAACTTGTATATCATTGACAGAATCTTCCAAAGAGTGCTCCGTGGAACTCTATGGTAGAATAAGAGCTGATTTGACATAATGTTTTTTATCATTTTCTATCTTGATAATATAATAACTTTTTCTGAGGTGACAATCTGCCCTACATGCCACCCGCTCACCCCCTCCCCAATAAGTATGTATGAAAGGCACAGAGGATGCTTATTACTAGAGAAGAGGTATGATAAGCTGGTAGAAACTTCTACTAAATAAATAGCAGTTTTTTGTTACTTTGTTTTTATTGACAGGATGATGAAGAGCCAAGTGATAGCAAGTTTACACCTGATGGAGGCTATATCCCTAGAATACTCTTTCTAGATGCTGATGGCAATGTCAATAATGCTATCACTAACAGCAGAGGCAATCCAAAGTATAAATACTACTATCCCGATCCTACTGGAAGTAAGTCAATCAATCAATCAACCAATCGATCAATCAATCAATATGTCAGTCAGTCAATCAATCAATCAATCAGATAATTAAGAAATGGACACAATAAACATTTGAATTGAAAAAGATCTCACACTATCATGCCAGTCCCATTGAAATTCGCAGTAAGAAAATGGAAGTTTTTCTTCACAGGAGAAACTTAGTTCTTAGCAACAGTTATGATGGTTGAAATGAGCCCTTGTCTGATCTCTCTGAATACGGTCATTGACCACCATTATTTTTTTCGACTGAGCCTTGAAGCTCATGATGTCTGTTGCTTACATACTCTCCATGCAAAATCATGATTTTCTTGACAAAAAATAAAATAAAATTGGTGCTTAAAATCATTCAAGACTACTCAATATCTCCTGTTTGTGGTAGAATTGCAGGATTTAACATTATTATGTTTTCAGGGTTATTAGGAGTTAAGAAAGCCTAATAATGATAATATTGGATGGCTTATTTCGCATGATACCATAACATATCGGATTAAGTCATACAAATATCGAACTCGCCGTTGGCTCGTCCGATATTTTTATGACTCATCCGATATGTTATGGTATCATGCTCAGCCATCCAATATTATATCATTACTAATCATGGTAAATCCAAATTTTAGCCAAAATCATGCAAATTTCTGCACATTTTGAGATTTATTTTAGTGTATATCACCATTTTCCTTGTGAATTATAACAGGCATTAATATTAAGAGCACTCAAACCATATTTCTCTTTGGTGGTGTGAGATCATGTGTATTTTTTGGGGTTGGTGTGTTTGGAAGATTGGTGTATATGTTTCTCAATTCCAAGTCAATACAAAATACTAATGTGAACAAATTGCCCTCTCTTTTGTTCCAGTTATAGCATCAATGAAGAGTGTCGTCCAACCTGCTGGCAGTAAACTGGATGGAACCAATGATGAACTTTAACCTCTGTTGATGGTATATCTTCACTGCAATAAAAGACCTTTTTTTTTCAGTAGTGGTATTGTAAAGGGGTACAGAGGGTTTATGAAATGCTAGTTAGGACTTGTTACTGAAAGATCCCAATGCTTTGTTAATGATCTTGAGATGTGAGCATCGTATCTGTCAATCTCCAGCGTGGTTTGACTATTATTAAAGATGAGAACAGGCTGCAGTCTGCTCAATTTGGGATTGGTAAGAAGTGGTGTGGGGATCAGCTAGATGCTTACATAATGTATAGCGGGAAATTTTTGCTGGGATCTAATTTTCACTGTCGAACAGGCAGCCATGAATTTTTAACCCTGCAAAAATATTTATTATACATAGTACTTAATGTGAATACCGTAATTATATTTGGAAACGCAAATTAAACACCCACTTAACTGTCTTAAGTGTCCAGGATTGATAAAATAACGAAAATTTAACCCAGTGAAAATACTCTACTATACAGTAGTCAAGATTAAAAAAAACACAAACTGTGATTTCAGATTGTTTTCAGCCAACATAATGAACAGGTGGTGCTATTTTGATATGATTCGATAGAGGAGACGCGCCTATTCCTGATAACAATGGACATACATTGGGCTATTCCAGTTGAAATCCATATACCCCTATGAAAGACATGACCTTAATCTCCCACACAGGGGATGTAGATTTCAAATGGAGTCACCTATTTAGGTAACCCCATTTGAAATTCACACTCACTGTGTGAAAGATTAAGAGCGTGTCTTCCATAGGCATGAGAATTTTCAGGTTTAAATGTGTTAAATTTCACACGCTTTTTCATGTTTTTACAAACATTTTAGGTTTTTTCATAGATGATCATTCTCATGTCTGGTTTGGTTTAGTCTGATAGGGATAACTATACTTTATTCTCACATTTGTTTGCAAACCATAAAAACAAAACAAACCCTATAAATTTATGATCGCAGTATTATTCGATCACAAAGAGAATTGTGTGTACATATGCTTTGTCTTTCAATAGCTATGGGTTTTGTTGGGTGTGACACAAAGGTTTAATATATTATCTAGGATTGAAGCATGGAGGGCGTAAGCATCTGGTAGAAAATGCCCCAAATATATTGTTTTCAAAACAAATGTTTTCATTCCAGGTATTTTGATATATAAGGCAAAAATGTGCCAAAGGGAGATATTTGTGTGTGCTTTCATCTATATCTCAAGAACCACAGAACCCATTGAGCCAAATATTTAGTGCTTAGGTTTCAGTAGATACTAGTACAGTAAAATGATTGTATTATTGAAAATGATTGTATTATTGTTCACAAGTACAAAGACAAAAAAATGGTGTACAGCTGTACCTCAGATGTTTGCAGTTCCAGTTGAATACAGCAATCCTATTTGATTATTGTCTATGACATCTCCATGACAACAGTTACTATGGATACTTGTAGAGCATATTACTTGTAGAGCATATTACTTGTGCTTTGATTAGGTGGACCTAATCAGTTATTAGGTTTTGGTAATCATCAAATGGTAACTAATAGAGTGTCAGTAATCACAGTATATTTATATATATAAATTATCAAAAACAGCAATATATTATTAAAGACAAAGAAATGGGTATTGATATCGACCTACTCAATCCAAAATACGATATGTTGGTTTTAGTCACCTGCTTATATATTACTTGAATCATGTAAATTTGAACTACCGATTACTCATTTTCCCATAGGCATAGATTTGTTGCATAGGATTGGAAGATAAGATATCTATTACAATCCGAGTCAATGTGTCATATCTGAACATTTTACAACCTACAGGATGTCCCAATAAAAAAAAATCATAAATTGCACTCTCTTTGAGTCCTCTTTATAAAACATTTATCAATTTTGTTTTAATTATAAACCTGATGGAATACATGGAATAAAAATCAGTTCATATGACCAAGCTCTGAAGAAAAAAAATTTGCTTCTTAAAGAAATACATTCTTTAATAATTTAAAATTAACTTCAACACTACTTAAAGCTTCTTGGATGAGAAGATGATAGAGGGTGGGTATTGAACTGAAGGCCTATAGATAATAACATCACTGCTTCTCCATCTGACTTATTAGCTCAGTTGGTAGAGCATCGGTCCGGTGATCCGAAGGTCCCAGGTTCAAATCCTGGATAGTCAGTGAAAAAAAAAATTTCACTGGCTGTCATTTATGTATGTGTTGACTTGTGTTAAAAACCTTTCTCATATTCAACACTACTTGTTTATTTCGGTTACCGGTAGTGCTGTTGTGGAACTTTCTCTTCATCAACCAATGTTGTTAGCTCTGATGTTTTCTTGGAAACAGCTAGAGACCAACCTGATCAGAATCTGCAATTCTATAAATACAATCTTGTTGATTTTTTTCCACTGTGACTGATGATAGAGTTATGTGGTCTTCAAACTCTTGAGAGCATGGACTTGATAAGGGAAGCAATAATTATGATGAGGATGCTTTTCAATGCAGTGGCGTGCCGTGGCGCTCTCCTGCCCGGGGGCTGAAGGAAATTTAATTTTGCTGCCCTTCCTCAACAGCCCGAAAAGGTTGACCCTTTTTTTTAGGTGGTTTGAAAAGTGAAGAGCAAAAAAAAGAAGGATTTTAGGCGCTAGCGCCCTAAAAGCAATGTATTCTAACATTTTCACAGTTTTTATACTTTTTCACATTTTTCCGCCCCGTTTTTCTTTACTAATTCTTTTTGCCGCCCCTTATTCTTCTGCCGCCCTTCTTTTTGCCGCCCCTTCTTCTTCCGCCGCCCCTTCGTTTTGGCCGCCCCCCTACTTTGACCCTGGGGGCTGGCGCCCCCAAAGCCCCCAAAAAAGATATGCGCATGCAATGGGACACCCTGCAGAAATGGCCAAGAATATTTTTAATATAATTGTATTAAATTATTACAGGTGTAACTAAAGTCAGTCATTGTCAGTGTATCAGATGTGCTGTGTGAGTTGTCCTAGACCATTAAAGCAAGGTCATAACTGATAAATGGTTTATAATTATTAACTAACATATCTAATCTTACCAGTCAAAGTTTGAGTATAGTCGGTTCTAGCCAAAGTGACACATCCAATAAAGGTTGTATATAGCTATAGTCAGTACTACTAGACAATTAAAGATGTCAGTTCTGCTTCATCATATGAAGACCAGACCATGTATATTCCTTATGCAGCATGTTTAAATATGTACCTTAAATACATGTAATACACGGCTGATAAGTACAGTGTTGAAGGAAAGGGAAATATTAATTATCATAATGACTCTTTAAAAAGTTGATGTAAATATTGACCTGGCACCTTTTGTGTACAACTGTCATTATTGTTTCTATTATATGTATATTTTGTAATGGGAATTCTTGAAATACAAAGGGAAATTTAAAACAAACGCACAGTGATATGTCGCTTTTATGTATAGTAGTCGTTTATTTGGACTAAAATCGGTTGAATATCGGAGAGAATGTATGATATGAGAGCTTTTGATGTTGTGTATAGTAGTATGTGCATAGGTTTGAGTCGGCGGTCAAACAAACAAATACATTTGTAAGTGAATATTAATTTCTTCATTTTCATATTTTCAAAACCGTCCGGAAGAATAATAACAATTCCTTTAAAAAAGGAATGAGGCACCCAATGGGAGCTTCGATATTCTGAAATAGCTTGAAATGTAACCGTTTTGATAACATAACATAACAACAAGTATTTATATGCGCTTTTGCCTAGGGATTCAAGGCGCAAGAGAAAAGAAAATTCAAAAATTCAAAAATACATAAATGACTTAAAGCCTTTTTTCAAAATATACCTTTTTTTCAAAACCGATTTTTTTTTTGTGGCATATTTGTAATACTTACACATGTTCCAACTTTAAAAATCTATGAGCAAACTGTCTAATTCGCCCTATTTGTAGTAGAGCGGGATGATTTTCTGTTGGTCCTACATATTATCATAATTTTTAGATTATGATAATATGTCGCAACGATCTCAAATCGTAGTCTCCTACGAAGCCAGTTTGGTTGCACTCCCTCCACATGTGGAGGGAGCGTAACCAAACTGGCTGCGTAGGAGACTAACTCTGAAGCCGCACTCGCCGTCCTAATCCAAATAGTGCGAGATATTTCGAGTAATAGAGGTGAAGTTTATGATGTTGTTTCTTTGCAAATTCCCAATGTTTTTCGGGTCCAAATGTATTGGGAACTTTCATAATGATTGCATATTATCATTTTGAAAGAAAAAAAGGAAAATCTAAAAATGTGAAAAGATCGTACATTAAGGCTTTAAATGACTCCAGGCTGATGGCGTTCTTGATTGTAGATGGTAGGCCATTCCAAAACCTTGTAGCATCAGCATGAGCATAGTATACAAAGAGAGATTATGAAACAGTTGCTAGCCTATTTGAGCTCGGAAACTGAAAGACATTCAAAATATAACTAGTTCGATGTACTATTCACAACTTTTTTATTTGGATTTGGTCCCAATTCATGATTTCACCCCATTCACTCAGTCCTACATAAAATGCTGTCATATTTTACACCTGTCTCTGTGGAATATGATCATAGTGATAGAAGTAGCTCGCGTTTATATCATGCTTAGGCACATTTAAGCAGTATGCAGACTTTTTATTAGACGTACAATATTGTGACGTAAAATCGATATGTTTCTACCAGATATTATACATAACATATTATCGATTTTACGTCATCAAACATTCGTTAGAACTTAAACATTACTGGAAATAGAATGGCAATAGATTAAATAACGTAGATATGTTACATACAATATTGTACGTCTAATACTCGGAGTCTGCATACCGCTTTACGTGCCCATCCGGCCTGAGCCACCTACCCAGCTTAAGAAATCAATCCGGATCTGATATGGATTGTATAGCACCGTCTTGACCGTGCATGATTTTAAAACTATTACACGTAATTTTGTGAATCATCACTTTTAACGCGTACCCTACTCGAGTAGGGTATCGGATGGTATAATATAAAAAATTATACATGACATTAATTTGTTTAAATGAATATAAATGAATTGGTAGGCCTACCGGTGATCAATTAGATGACCGGTGATATAGTCTACGTTTTAAGGTTAATAATATTCTTTTGGGCGATAGGCCTTATTATAATGAAATGATGAATTGTGATCCAACTGATATGAACTTGATCAGACACAAGCCCGGGGACACAGGCCGATGATGTCACCAAGATGTCAGCAACACAGTCACGAATTACTGTTTTCCTATTTTATACTTAATGCTTCTGTATAATGAAGTCGTTTCACTTCCAGCCTATGAATAATCGCGTATAGGCCCATACTACATAAGTGTAATACAGAACAAATAAGATATGGCGTGAACTTTCGAATGTTTTGGGAGTGATACTTCAATGAAAGCTACAGGTGAGTACCTCGGAAATAATAATTATCAGTTATGCTGTAAATTAAACAAATTATGTAACTATTAAGACCATCATATATAGGAAGTGTAAAAAGTTTGTTATTTCCTACATACGGGGCATTAGTTTCTCGGCTAACTGACTAGGGGACGACGGACTTCGTCGGTGTTTTGACATAGGCCTACTCAAAATGAGTTGTATAGGGCCAAAACTTTCAAAATCAATGAGTGAAAGGGCCAAAACTTTCAAAATCAATGAGTGAAACTCACAACGTTTTGGGACCTAAATGTAATTAGTCAAAGAGATATGGTAAATTAGTGCGATTTGGCATACAGTCATATCGTCATACGTCGCTAGAGGCCACCGTGTAACTGCAGTTGCCTCATAATTTGTTTTGACATACTGTCGTATCACATGACGTATTCACGTATAGGCCTATCATTATTAAGACTGGTTGTCAAATTATGCATGATTTGACATACTCTCGTATGAGTTTGCAGATTAATTACTTCTAATTAGTGAATGAATAAAAAGTTTGTATTATGTGGAGAACAAAGACATATATATTATTGATTATATTCGATATTCCGTGATAATAATAAACATATTTTACTTTTGTGTTCTCGATCTCCAGTGGGTCTTCAAAAATTGGAATAGGTCTAACTTTAAATGCGATTTCTCAAAGCTGCATTTTTCGTCATGTTCACAAATGGTCACAAATGCGAGCTTCAATAACAGGCATACAGCCTAATAATAAAAATAACCATCACCATTATTAATTTCCATTGCAGTCCACATAACTTGCAGTTCTCTACCGTCTGAAGGATGTCAATAGTTGAAATGCTGCAGTTCATATTAACATTGCTTTACATCCAGAGGGTGTCGGTCGTGTCGGGTTTCCAAGTGGTCCGCCCACAAAAGCTTGTGCTAGTATGTCACCACATGAAGGTCATAGAAAGAGTTTGGTAACACGACAGTCCTATCCTCGTGTGCCATTCTCATTACTCGTCAATAATCGCACCTATGTACCTGGACAACACATTCAAGGTTTGTGAAAGAGACTAAGCGTCCATCCTGTTTTAATAAAAATGCTGAAATAATAATAGATTGCGATGTTACATATATGGTCAATTCCAGCCAAAGCGGGCCAAAATTCTCTCTGGGGGCCATTTTGAAAATGTTTTCCTTTTCAATTCTAGACTTATCAAATGAGACGATCATATCTAGTGAATCATCAGGTGGAAGTGCCATCGGATTGAAAAATAACTTTTCTTGCTAGACCAAATAAAGTGTTAAATGCGCATATGCATGTTACCCACGAATTCAAGCATTTTTCACCTGTTGTACGCCATAAAATTTCACTTTCTTTAATATCTTTCAATATTTTATGTGTGACTCATATACACTAGAAATCGGTGAAGACTTTGAACGTAAAATAGAATTTTATTACATATATCTACAAAGAAATATTTTGGTTATTACAAACTTTAAGAAAGAACCAGGTGTACAGTTAAGATTGTGTCAATTCTTCGAACTCTTTCCAAAGTGGCTGTCATTTAACATTACTGCATTATTTCGAAAGATTAGAATAAATGCTTCATATAAATATAAAGTTAGATTTTGTATCTCGTCGCAGGATGAGGATCTCGGATGGATTCGTGGGTAACAGCGTCTGGAAAATAGCAATTCCTATTAATTGTTTTAAATAAAAATAAAAATTACTTTTCCGTATGTCAATAATTCAGGCTGCAATGGCACTAAAATGAATTTTAATCAAAATACAAACTACATGGAATATTTAGAATGGATCATTATGGCATTTTGGGTATAAAAATTTTGAGAATAATGAAGTTGCCAAATTCAAATAGACAGAGCAAACAGTTTTATATTATTATTTTAGTAAAATCATTCCATATTTTCATGCAGCAATATTCTATTAACTCGTGTTTGACAGTTCCTATGAACTAAAACACTATCAATACAGTGTTAACTATAATTTAAGTAGGGATTCGTGGGTAACCAAAATGTTCGTGGGTAACACATATTTGAAGGTATGTATTGGTAAGCGGCAAAATAGAAAATATTACAGAAGGTTGGAAACCATCATGCGGTTATTCCTCCATTGTGTTTCAATGATTCCCGTTTCTCTAACCAATTGCATTTACCCAAAATGGTAATTTAGGATAATCAATCAAAACTTCATGATACAGCTTCAGTATACCTTCAAGAGGACGCTATTAAACAGGACTGTTTTGGAACCTATTTCGCATGTTTTCAAAATGTTAAGATGCATAAGAAACATATAATTTACGAGTAAATCCTTGGATTCGTGGGTAACGCCGAATTCGTGGGTAAAGCTATAAGTACTATAGTACCGTTTGGGGTTTGCGTTTCTTAGGTGCATAAACTGTAAGAAATGTAAAAATTATAGCATACCCATGGCTTGAATATGTGCTGATTTAAACTTAAAATAAACAATCTCCTTGTTTTTCAAGGTTAGCATATTTTCGTGATTCGTGGGTAACAAAAGTTTAAACCGTCGTAGGGTCTTTTTTAAAGCGGTGAACGTATTTTTACGATTTACATTTTTAAGCGCTTGTCAAACTAAATTCAGTGTCCAAAGTCATTAAATGTTAATTTAAGTTATGGCAATTATATTTGCTGGATTCGTTGGTAACAGTTGATACGTGGGTAACGTAATTTTATGGGTAAAACGTATTTGCATAAAATAATCACTTGGACCTCAGAATTATAGAACGAAACTTCGTTTCATGATATAGTCATTTATGGCATATACACTTAACATTTTTCAGAACGATCATTTTATTTTTGATACGCGGGTAACAAAATTATTAGCCAAATTGACTTAATGGCCTCTAGAGTCCACAAACTTTGGTGGAATTCAATCGTTTTACATATGATGAGAGATCATGCGAACGTCTTTCTAACGGTAATAATTTCATTTTAATTGAAGGACATTCAATGACATATATGGTGATTTATCTTTGAATTCGTGGGTAACGCCAATTCATTTAAGCCATCATAACTTGTCCCCTGGTATGACTTGCTAGTAAAGGCCTATATGCAAAAAGAGAGCACATTGGACGTGACATGATATGCCCTATCAATAACGTGATTTCCTTTATTAATGACATTTTAAAGTGGCAAGTTAACATAGAGAGAACTTTGTCCCGCTTTCGCTGGAATTGACCATATACGTGATGCGTGAACAGTGTTATATGACGTTCAACCCGCGCCTTATGGTCTTGGACTGGATTGTGCTCATTCATTACGAAGGAGAAAAAGGCGGCTGGAACAAAGACTAACATTTGATCTGGTCACTAGATGGCGATGCGATTGAACATTTAATGGTCACCGATTCCTCTGCCTACTTCTTTACAACAAGTAACATCATGCTTTTGATTTTAGTTAAAAACCAAGGTTAACATACTGTTTAAAATTAATTGTATTTCAGTGCTTCCCAAATATTATAGCTGCCAAAAAACAAATATTTTGGTAGATTAAAAACCGATGCCTCCATATATCATGACTTTACTATCAAAATGAGACTTTTTCGTGGTGAAATTAGAAATTAGGAGCGTTGCATGAACCTCGGCATGCTGTAAAAATCAGCATATTTCAACGCCACCCGTGCGTTTTATACGGTGTTGGTATGTGAAATCGCAATCTCTATTATTAAATTATGTAAGCACTGGACATATGGAATGACTCTGTCCATTTTAAGACGAGAAGACAAGGTACAGTGAAAGAAACCATGCTGGCTATATTGGCCGTTTAACGTGAACTTCTAGGGGAATTTAAAATATCTGATACTTGTGTCAAGTTGCTCTACGAGACCTGGCAAACACTATTTTCCACCAAAAGACCTAAAAATTAGGTCTTGTTGGGAAAAAATGTGTACCTTCTATACGAAAGGTCAACTATCAAAACACCTTTATTTGGGGCTAAAATAATAGGTTGAAATTGCACAAATACAATCCCAGTAAAACCGGAACGAAATACCGTAAAACCCCGTCTACAAGCATATATAGTGGTTTTTTTTTTATAAAAGCTTAATTAATTCGAAGTAAGCGTTAATATACCGGTACCAATACAATAGATCGGTCTTAAAATAATACTTGTTTGTATATGCTTGGATCCGTAATTTATTTGCTCAAACTCCATAATGGCGACTGGATTAATGTAGCTTTCATCAGAAGCACACTATGCTTGTAGACAGGGTTTTACGGTATGCTCGTCCCCTGATCCACTCCCACCCCCCATTTTAATGTTTCCGCCGCCACTGATACCAAGAACTGACTATAAATGTTTCATATTTTTCAGTTATTTTAACAGGTGATATTAATTTCAAAGGATTTTTCGTCCAAGCCAGAAGCATGGAAGGCGACTCAGGTGTACCACTAGGAAGGTTTATCAACCCGCATGTAGGATCCAAAGTCATGTCATGTTCATTGTCACCAACTGCTGCTGTGAGTTTATTATAGGGACCGGTCAATGTTTAAGATGAAGATGATCCGATTTCATCACAATTTCCACCTTGTCCTGGACTTGGGTGGTTTTTGGATTTCACGTGCTCAATCGACGCACAAAGAGGGTGGATTGGTGTTGTTCTTTTATACATATGGATAGGCCTAAGTATACGCAACAATTTCCCCTTGCATAACTCAATTTGGCCAAAGTATGGACTTGGGTGGGTTTTGCATTCACTCAAATGTAATGATCCGCACTGCCAAAGTGCGTCATTAAAGATATGAACCTTGTGCCGAACTTTAACGAACTGCACAGAAATGTATTAAGTAATACCCAGGGTATCACCGCAGGACCATTGCAACTTGTTAAAATGCGATAAAAAAAACCAGTCTGACGTCAAGTTATTTTCCATTAATTTTCAGAACGCCTGGTCTCATATGGATAAGTATCACAAGTCGGATACTACTGCTACTTGGGTAGCGCCACCTAGCAATGAAGGAAACATATTTTTCAGGTATGCTATTCTAATGTATTGGCACGGCGCTGTTGTCCCTGATCAAACGCATGTTTATAAAAGCATAAATTGTAGACTAGGTACTGTTGGTCGAAGCAGCCAAAAAATATTGATTTTCGTTATGTAAATCAATATATTATTGAAAAATAATACTTTGATAATTTGCAATAGTTCATCCTACAAACCATATACTTTCAAACCTCGTTGATAATGAGTTATGTACGTTTATGTAAGTGTTGCAACTTAAGAACCACACTACCTACAAAAGTATATCTGTGATATTTGAATTCTTCTACACACTCTTCTCGCTATGAAATGAGCAATGCGATTTTTGCCAAAGCTGACTACCATTCGCAAGATGCTATGAACTACCAAATCGCAACACTTTAAAATAGTGTCAAACTTTAAGTTCAGAAGTTCGATGACGTCATAACACGAAAGTCTTTTCGTGGTGGTGGTGGGGGGGGGGTCAAAAAGTCCGATTACGTTTGTAAAAAACTATAGGGCCTAGTGATCTTTCGAGTTTGGAATTTTTCAACATTTCACACGTTTCTAGGGATCCTGGGGCCATCAGCCAACGAAAGGGCTTTCGTTTATAGGACTTCATCGAACTTTTTGTTTGCTCACTTAATGTTAAAATGCAAATTACATGTTCTCAAAAAGTTCATTAGGCCTAAATACCTAACGTTCTTGGTACATGGTACGTTAACATTGGGCTTTATAAACAGTTTTTTTTTTAAATATGACCAGGGGCTGAGGTAACCATCATCATCAAAGTGGGAATTTTCCTAGCATGTGATTTGTATCAAACGAAGTCAGGCCTATATGATACAGATACCAACTGGATATAAGAGAGATATCAAGTTCATGTTTTATATGTTATTGTTATTTCCAACGCCAGAGTCTCGAACCATAGAACGCTCGAACTGGCAAAGTTATGTATTTTTAACAATTTTATATCATGGTTGGTCGATTGACATGCTAGGCGGTCCCCGGGGGGAGGCCATGTAGTGCTGCCAGTTCGAGGCTCTAGACCTTCAAACTTTATGACCGGAGCGAAGCCCGTGCACTCAACTTAAATGTTGGTATAGGGTGCGTCGCGGAGCGCCGAACTTCGTTAACTAAGAACTGATTTTCGGACAAAATAGGGGCTTGATGAACTGAAATTAAGGACAAATTATACCTATAGGTTGTGGTGCTAAAAAAATTCCAATTGTTTTCCAAATTTGAGCTTACAGCCTGAGCTACGGTACAAACCAAATGTCAGAGCGAGGCTCAAATGTAAGAACTGGAGCAGATCCAAATGTGGGGCTTATGAACTGCCGGACGCAGCCTGAAAAGGGGACCATTGACCGCCGCACATACCCGTACCACCTTTGTATGTGAGTGCCCCCCCAGCGAAAGGGGAATATTATAGGTCTGAATAAAGTCACGCAATGATCCGTTTAATTAAGTTCTCAGCTGCTAGCTGCGAAAACAAAATGACATATATGAATAAAAGATGAATGACTATCAAGAAAACTGAATTTATTCATTTAACCCTGTGATATTTACACAAAGACATCAAATTATGCAGTATGTCCATAATGCAAACGTTCTCGAGTCAGAATATAAACCATCAGAATACTATTCTCCCATATTTGTGCTTCTTCAAGTCGTATACACAACTGTCATTGTGTGTGTCTCCTTGAGAAGCATGCAGACAACACTATTTGAGTATTCTAGAGGAAAGTATAGTTTTCCGTCATAATGAGGCAATATAAAACTGTTAAGGGACAAGTGCGTGGTCATGACCGTGACCACAGTATATCCTGTTTCTGATTTATCACTAGCATTTCAAGAAAGAGTGGATTTTCGCTCTTTTACTCAAAATGAGCACTATATCTATTGATTCTGAAGAGCCAATAGAATTAGTTATACAGTAGAAATATTATGCGTAGGCCTATAGTGATCATTTTGGTAAAAGATCGATCAAAAATCCACTCCTTCGTTCATGAAATACCTCAAATCCAAACTCATTTGCAGGTGAATTTTACCCACTCAAATCTTACTCTGAAAAGTGGATTTATTCTAGTTTCATATACTATTTTAATAGTGAAATAGCTCAAAATTAGACGATTCGTTGGGCATTATTTGAATGACCGCGATGAATTCTTCTGCACACTTTAATTGTCCTTACGCTCAGTGTATAGTTCTACTGTAATTTGCGGTATTTAAACCGCACGACGTATGAAGCGCGGCACGTGGGCGTTTTTACGTAACAAAAGTCCAATACGTAAATCGGGATGTTTCAAGAGTTTCCAACTTTGAATAATTGGGCTTAAGCATTAAATTAATATAGCAATATCAAAGGCGTTTCCATCACAACAGAATGGTTAATTGCCTCGGTTTATGGGGAATATAAATTACGAGGCCAATTGTTTGGTCCAAATCCAAACATCTTTTCAAAACTTTAATTTCATGTTTCATATGGTTAATGATGTAAGACGGTCATCAATTTGTCTCCCTATAAAAGAGTACTCGTGCTGCCTTCAAAGATGAGCATACTGTACGAGTAGATTTACGTGACCGACGATTTAGAACATTCGGAAATAGTGATGTTTGTCTTTCTGTGCCTATATTCCCTGTCGGTCATGCTGTCGGAGGGTCATATTCATAATAGTTCTCTTTATTGATTTACGTCATCTGAATTGAAATCACTGAGTTATAGTTGAAAAAAAGTTTTAAATATGGATTCAGAATCTGAAACGAATGACATTTACGTCCAGGGACCACTGAAACCCAATGCGTTACCATCCTCAAGAGACTCAAGTAGAAATAACTTGCGGGAAAGGGTAGATTTTCACCCAACATCATGGACCGCGTTTTTAGGGTCCCGTTTTTCAGGCAATGATAAGGCTATTCTTTGCTATTCCCCCTGAATTACCAAAATAGTGGTAAAGGAAAAGTATCTCATTTTCAAGAAGATATTCAAGGAAGGTCAGTGATTATAGGGTTGGTTTTCCGCGGTATTTTTATTTTCACATCGTCACCCTCATAACCAAATATTTTTTGCCCGAGTCATTTTAGAGGTTTTGAGTTTATTTGTTCAAGTCAATCTTTATATCATTTGCCGCCTTGTGACTTGGTCATAGAGCATGCAAGCGCCCTCAAAACACCTTTATGATTTTCTGCCTAAGTCATTGACTTTATAGCATACTGCAGTTACTGTTCATTTTCCTATACACAGTACTCTCACCATTGACGCGTGACCTCTACAAACAGTGGATGTTGCCGCCTTGTGACTTGGTCATAAATCATGCAAGCGCCCTCAAAACACCTTTATGATTTTCTGCCTAAGTCATTGACTTTATAGCATACTGCAGTTACTGTTCATTTTCCTATACACAATACACAGTACTCTCACCATTGACGCGTGACCTCTACAAACAGTGGATGTTATAGGTATAGGGCATTGCCTAGTTAACGTCACTGTGTGAAAATAACCGGCCAATATTTAAAGTACTCTCTGAAATTCTAGAAAATATAGTTTTGTAACATGTCCTAAATTTTTAGCTAATTTAGGTGTTTGGAAATATTCGCATGTAATATTCTGTGTAAATCAAATGCATTGTGTACCGCTCTCTTGTGAAGGGCATTAAAGCTAAACCACTTGACGGATATTTTTGCCCGGATTTTTTGTACTTGATGTCAATCAAGAATAATGAATACATACATGTAGGCTAAAAACTGAGTAGGTTGGGCATCTGCAAATGGTCGTACCTCCCTGATATGTAAATGACAGATAACACCAAAAGAAATGAAGAAATTATTTCCAAACCGTGTTAAGTCTACAACCATTATGTTTCTCATTTTCAAGAATGCTGGTTAACAATATGCAGACTATTTGTCTCATTTGGGAAACAAAGGCTCACACCGTATTGTTACCGTGCGTTTGCGTTATAATCGTTCACCCAACTGAAACTATAATACCAGCTCATTGCAATATCGCACAGGTAAAACAGAAACATGTGTAGTGGGGATTTGACCAGAGAAGATCTGATTTAACATAGTTGAGCTGTTTTCAGTGAGTGTTATCTTGGTTTAATAGCTTTTAATATGGTGAATTCTACTGTATACATAACTGCATCATGGGCGATTTATTTCAAAGAGTTATTCCAGGACTTATACCACTCAGTGATGTTGTCTTTATCATTAGTTAGAATAAGTAAATTTTATGCACATAGGCCTATTTTAGTTTCAACACCTTAACACCACCAACACAATACCCATAGGCTACCAACACCACACCATCAATGTGTTACCCTCATAACCAAATTCATTTAGTTGTATGCCTTTTTCTCAAAACTGCAAAAAAAATGACTTGGGCAATGTGAGAGTCCGCTCGAAAATGTATATGAGTGGCCCGGGGCATTATTTTACGTTGACCGACTTCTCTAAATCAGTATTAAATCAAATTCGTTTTAAACCCTAATTGATTGATAAATTATCAACTCAAGATTTACATGATTCTTTCATTTTAATAGCTTTTAATTAAGTTAAACACGGATTCAAATTTGAACTCATTTCCTGAAGTTTCAATCATGTCATCAAAGTAGGAAGCAAATGCTGTGGTGAATGCCGAAATTTGTAAGATAGTGAACTCTTACACACTCCGAAATGCACGTGCATTTCCAAGATTTTTTGACTCTGTCCTTTATTTTTCTGTTGAGTAAGGATGTGGGTTTTTTAATTAAGCCGATAGCATTTGGTCATTCCATCCAAAGAATTTGCCCAGCTAGCATAAAATAATCTGATCTAGATTTGCTTTAGATTAGCTGTTTTAATATACAGCATTGCTTGCGCATAGTAATTAAAGTGCAATAAGGCCGAAAGCAGATTATAGGGAATTTTAGGTGCTTGACTAACATAATGAAGATGGGTCAAGAGGCAACTGATTGTATTTCCATGTTTTAAAATAAAGGAAAATGTCATTCCGTTAATTAAATATGCAAGAACACGAAATTTTAGATATAACAACATTGTAAGGCCACATAAAATTAAAAATTCGTTTCACGTCCCTATGTATTTTTGGAAAAGTGAGGTGGAAGAGAGGTGGTGGGTTTTTTTTCTTTCTTCAAAATTGACTTTGATAAAGCATTTTTCACGTAAAATTGACATTGCTAGCAGTTTTCAGCATGTTCGAGGAAAACGACGATGCCTTTTTAAAATTCTATTATAAGGGGTTATACACCTTAGACTGGAGTGTCACAGTTACCAAACACTTGAAAGTGATTCATGCTGACTATATAAACTTGTTTATCAGCATTAACATTGTACCAATATATAACTTGAATTACATAGGAAAATAATACAAAAAAATATCCCAGAAAGTGAGAACGGAGGCGAACATTCTTATGCGGCCTATTATGTTGCTTTCATAAATCTATTGAATTTATTTATTTTGTATTTGTTTCCAACCTATTATAATTATATATATATTGTGTGTTTACTTGCTTATTTGTTTATTTGTTATACGTTTTGCATTTAATTATATGCATTAATTATTTGTTTTCCTCTATTTGTTTGAATCAACAGGGCAACAGTGGTTAAAGAGAAGAGTATATACTGGGAGAACATATTTTCCGACATAGTTCATTATACCGGTCCTATATATCAACCTACTGAGCCTCCAGAACTAGAACCAAAAAATGGTAAACTCTTTATTCATTGTAATGATCAATTTATTTCAGAAGAATTTAATTATATAGTTCGATGATAAAAAGAAACACTGAAATTGTTGAATTATTATTTTTTAACAAAAATCTTAGATATAATATCTTTTAAAAACATTTTGTTTTATAAAACGTGGCACCTGATACACTCATATCAGTTAATACCGATTCATACTCAAATCATCAATAGATTAAATCAATTTTACATAATAAAAGACAATTCCCATTTCCCTGAGCCTCCCCCCTCCTACAAGGGAAAATCTCAAGAGAGGGGGAGGTTAATAATAGCTTTTAATAACCTAAACCGATGTGTCTTATTTCCTTTTATGTATTTTAGTTCCGTGCACAGGAGGCCCGCGGCTTGCAGCATCCATTACCACATCAATGATGCGTGTGATTGTCGCCCTTGTTCTCATTATACTGATGTTTTAAGAGCGCATCATCACCTTGGTAACAGCTGGGTCCCGTTATCACCCGGTGGCTAAAGACAAACTTGCTAATCACTCTCAAAGTTCAAGTGCAGTGAGATGCCTAGCTACTATTTTTCCAATGTTAATTTGGAATTTCTCCAGACTAAAATATTTTACGCGATTATTGACAAAAACAAATATAAATTGATGTATTATGAAAACCGTATGTCCGATTTGCTCCAAACAAAAGGCATATCCCTGCTGTACTTTAGCCTACTCAATTAATCTGTTTAAAACATTTTCTAAGCATTTCCTAATTTCTAGAAAATGCCTCCAATACCACCTTAAAATGATAAAATGACCAGACCAGAAATCTTTTGTGACTGTTTATGACATTAATCAACAAATTATGCGGATCCTATTATGTTGCATTTTGATGTGGCAGTCATGTCCATAACACTGGAAATTGATATGTAGGCCTACGAATCATTTTGATACAGCCTGTACACCTGATCCGTGAACTTTGTCTTTTTTAAAGACAAATTATTTATTCGTGTTAATTGTTTATCTTGTTGATTCCGAACAATGAATCATTGCAGAGTTGTTTGGGGTTAACAACAAATATAATTAAAAAATCACATTTATTTAATAGCATAGTTTTGGCGTCAAAATATTATTTATATGGTAGTCTACATTTAAGTGATATGATTTTGGGCCGGAGTGACGGGTGTCTGAAAAATGAAGGTGGAACACTGAAGTAAAGATGGAATAACGAAGACATTTGCCAGATCCACACACATACGGGTGTCTAGAAAACGAGACCGAAGTCTCGAAGATGGAACTTATATAGACCTTCAAACAATATAATACACCGCAAAAACAGTGTAATAGGATTTATACATTAAACACATTCTTGCCTAAGTTTGTAAACGTGTTTAAATACTAAACATGTTTAGAGTATTGATGGATTGAACACTTGATGTTCAAGAATTGATTGAGAATTTTTTACTCATTTGTTGAGTTGTGACCTTTTGACCAGTGTTGAGTAAAATATTTTTTACAGTGTACGTATTGTTTAGTTTCTAAACATGATTACAAAGTGAACGCAAGCATGGCAAGATAGAAATTATGTGTTCAATGGCACAGTTTTTGAAGTGTATAATTTATGTAACTTATACTGAACTTTTTCAACTGATGTGATTGTTTTTGCACATCTAATCAAGTCAATTGATATATAGGATTTTCTCCGTTGTACGCATGACGTCAATAAAAATTCCCTTTAAAAGGGAAAGCCAGCCTCAATGTAGAAGAGGTCTTGTAATTAGTTTTGGTCAATGTGAAAGGCATTTTTAGGATCACGCTTACATCTACATGACAGTCCACCAAACCATCAACGATGAGAACATGCACACTGAAACAGCAGAAAACATTAATTCCTAATCTCATGTCAACTCTTTTAATTCATTACATGTACTCCAAATTGTTCTGGTCTGTTTGTTTTGTTGTTGTTGTTGTTGTTGTTGTTGTCGTTGGGTTTTTTGTCTTTTCAGCTTTTTACCCACGATATCTCAATTTCCAATTTTGTAATACCACAACTTACGAACTCAATATCTTCGCTTAGGAATGTCCGATTTCACTGCTTTCGATATATACACTGCCGGTTTGAGTTAACTTACATGTACATTTTATTTTAAAATAACTTAATTAATTCGCAATGTATAGTTTAAGCCTACTATATTATAATAGATAGTGGCCAGCACATTTATAAAGGACTGGTTACTCACTACAATCTTCACTCTTAAACTGTGTTTTTCTGAATGTGCTGATCATGTTGATTGCTAGTCGGAAACTACTGCGAAGCTATGGACATGGCATCTTACATACTCCATTCTATAACAGTCTGCCTAGTGCCTTGTGTGTTTTCTCTTCAATCATTTTGTTGAATGTAATTTTATGAATCAAATAGTTATGTGTCATTTTATTTATAATAAAGAAGTTATTAAATTAATAAAGTAAGACAATTTATTTATCTATAAGTGCATGTCAAATGGGGTACATTGTTCAATACTATATGCATAAATTATGCCCATATTATAGCTAGGCCCTAAAAACTTTATTTTGCATCGGATTTTTCCCGTTGAAAAGACAAAACTGATGTTTATGATAGCAACCATTTCATCAATAACATTTGAGTCATTTTTATCCATAAAACGACACAGGATATGATAGATAACTAAACACAGCCAAAAAAGAAAGTCTCCATTAGTTCCATCCCCATTTAATCAGAGTCTGATGAGTTTATGGCAAAATAATTTATATAATAGTTTTCTATACACTTTCCCTCAAACGTTGATACCAAATTCGATATTAAAAATTTAATCATCATGAGCATAGGAGCCGTTGTTTGGAAATTCGTGCAATTTAAAAAATGACAAATTACGAATTGACCACGCAAAATCCAATGCATGGTATCAGCTTATTATGTGGCCTGAAGCAACCCGTACATGAATCATTGCACACTTGCCTGCGCACAATTGAAAGAGCGGGTTATTTGATTTGCATTTTGACATGCATGGGTAAACCTTTAACCTGCCGGCCTATTCAGGCGACGTAATTCTTGGTACTCACGCTAGCTCTGCTACGTGATACAATTCCCTATGTCATTTTTAAAATTGCGCGAATTTCCAAACAACTGTTTCTATGCTCACGATGATTAAACTTTTGATATCAAATTTGGTATCAACATTTGAAGGAAAGTGTATAGAAAACTATTATATAAATTATTTTGCCATAAACTCATTAGACTCTGATTAAATGGGGATGGAACTACTGGAGACTTTCTTTTTTGGCTGTGTTTACTTTCACATCAATATGGTCCATATGATCACAGATTGTTGAGAATCTGTGATATGATCCGGGGATATGGTGAAGATTTTGATTCTATAGATCTGTTATCAACATGAGATCACGCTGTTCAGTGGTCAAGGAGTAAGGACCCCGGTCAAGGACACTGATATGACATCATAGGTGATGTCAGATTTTCTTCTGCTGACCATATGATGCTATATATATTAACTATTATTGTTACATTTAGGCCTTTAAACTTTTAAAGTCATAATTAATTAGTTCAAACATAACTTTGGTAATACTCACTCGTTTTCGTTCGTTGAAACGGCAAAACATACTTACTTTTCCTAACAAATCGAATTAAAATATTTAAAAAAAATTTAACCACAAAAAGTAAAAAAAAAAATCATTCCAATACCACTAAAATATAATCTCTTGAGTAAACTGACCCCAAACCTGAAACAGGTACCAGCCCCGAATGGGCTGGCGAAAAATGACTTCATTTACATGATTTAAGCCTTGCGATTGGTCACATGCAGAATGAAAGTGTCATTGTCAACAAATTGACGTCAGGCGTACACATATACGCTTGACATCAATGTATTGTCAACGACACTTTCATTCTGTACACGCACCTATCTTTAATCATGTTTAAAACACGGGAGCAGGCGGAAAGTTGAGAAGCTTTGAGATGACCTATAAGATGCCCCGCGACTGAAAAACATTTCCTCTTTACTACGCTGATTAATTGCGAGATAATATTGTAAAAAGTTGATGTCGGCCTTGATATATAGTTATAGGTTAGTTGATATCTGGGCATTAAAGACATGATAAATAACATGCATATTGCATGGTAATGAAAAGGCTAGTATATAAATGTACAAATGAGGCCAAGAATCAATAATTTGTAATAAATCTGTATATATGTATTTGATATTGCAAAAAAAATAATATAGCTGAAAATGATGAATGGCTTGTTCATGTTGTTATGAATTGACGTCAAACTGCTTCTTGTGTTAAAGGGCAGGTCTATCAAGTTTATCTCTATTCGAAGAGAATAATTATTACATTACAAGTTGACACTCGTTGCAATTTTTTTAAAGTCCAGCCTCGTACGTGTTCTGCCCCCGTTTAGTGAAGCGTATACGTGTTCTTCCCCCGTTTGGCTGATGACGTAAGTAAATGAAGCGGACACATACCTCTCTCATCATACAATCACAATCACTTTGACAAGTTTGACATTAGCAACAATGAGTTGTTCTATTATTTACCATAACAATGCTGCATAACAATATGCAGACTATTGTTCTCATTTGGGAAGAAAGCGTTACACAGTATTGTTACTATGCGTTTGCTTTGTAATATTTCATCCAACTGAAACTAATAACTATAGCATATTGCAATACCGCACAGGGAAGTATACATCCTGTGCATTGAGAATGTTTATAGTCCCTTCTCGCAGAGCAGGCACAGTCATTTCATGACGTCAATCTTTTTCTAGGCCAAATCTGTCTCGTTCGAAGGAACTCATCGCTTAAGTTGGTTTTTGCGGAATATCAATTTTAAACGTCTTATTTTCTCCAAAAGGAGTCATTTTCATTGTCCTCATAATATTACCTTGCCAATGATATGATGTTGTCCGAGCAATATACCTGACCTTTAAATGTTGCTCGAATATTCGGCTGCGGTTTTAAACTTTAAAGACAGGTGTATGAAAGTGATATTATTTTGGAAAGGAAACAAGCCATAAGAATGCAACTTTAATTTCCAAAATTTTTAAAAAGAATGATTTTTTGAGAAAATCCCAATGGCATTTCCACCCAAAATTTCAAACCACCATGACAAGTTGCGTCCATCTCAACAATCAACGTATTGGATGAGACAAATATCTATACGTACATTCCTCTCAAGTTTTGAGTATTTGGTCCTCACATTTGCCAAAGTTATAAATATCCAAGAACTTGGAATTACCATAAGTAAGCCTATAAGTTCAAAATTTGAAAATGTAGTGCTATTTCAGTTTAAACAATAATTAATAGGCCTAGTTGTAGAACTGTAAGTAGTTATGATGGTTATAACATTTGTTATTTTCTCAACTAATTTTTCCAAAGACAGTTTGCATTTTTTGTATGTTCTTTCCACAAACGCACACTTTCATATACTTGTCTAACATGGTGAAATGCCACCGCTGCTGTAAAATGGGTACAGTGCACGTAAGGCGTCGGACTAAAATTTCTAATTATACATGTAGGCCTATAATACTGGCCATATAATGCAGATTTTACAAGAGTCAGTTTTACCGAAAATCGCGAAACCCGATCTTTTATTCTCCTGCTCCTTACATAAAGAGGTCAGATTAAATATTGCAGCACTCGATGTATATTGCATAGCTTTTGATTTATGTAAATATTTGTAGAACATGTAGAATAATATCAAACATTTCAATGACATATCATTATTTGTAAAGCAATACTATTTACCGCCACCATGGTATTTACAGATACTTAAAACTAGCAAGTATTGTAGAATTTTGAAAATGAATTAAATATTTTTACAAAATTGCATAAAATACAATGTGTGCTTTGTTGTTGTTGTGTGTTTTTTATTTTTTGGGGGGGGGGTTATTTGCTTTTGTCGGAGTATTGTATTTAATTAAATATATCTCAGTGATCTAGCACATTAAACTTTTAGATAGAATTTTTAGATATAAAATACTACGTCTAACTTGAGGGATCGGATAGCAATTGCACAGTATTTTTACGAGGAATGTCCTTCTGATATCATATAATTTTGATTTTATAGCAAATTTAATATAAAAATGATATTTTTGACATTTAACAGTCCTCGATGTAAACTTCGTAAATCTAATGATTTTAAGTAGGCCTACATATTCTGAAGTTTACTTTGAGGACTGTTAAATAGGCCTCTATCAAAAATGTAAAAAATATCAAAATTTAATAATTTGCAATAAAAATTTGTATAATATCGCGAATTTCAAAAAACAAAATCAAAATTATTTGATATTCCTCGTATTGAGAATGCAATTTGCTGTGTCTGATTTGCTCCCAGATCCCCAAACAATTATGTGCAAACGTTAAGCCAGCTGTGTATATCTGAATGAGTAGATATTTTGCTTTTCTTGAACACAATCCGTGTGTGTCAATATCGAGGTATATACAACAATTTTTCCGTCAGTAAAGTTGCACACTTTTCGCAAAAAGATGACTTTTTTGGTCCTGTAAGGAGCACCCTCAGGAAATAATGGTTCTTTTAATGTTCAAGAGCCCAAAGGTTCTTGATAAAACCAAAAGGGGTTCTAAAGACCCTTTGGAGAACCGGGTTATTTGAAGAATCTTAGGTTCTATCTAGAGGACAGTCAAAGAACCATTTCGGTAAAGATATTTTTTTAAACTACTTTTAACAATTACATGTGCTTTATAGTTGCTGTTGCATAGTTTTACGATACGGAAGATAGCGGAACATGCAGATCCAGCAATTTTGTTATGGCGGAAAATTTCCCGTAAAATTGCAACGTTACGGTTACAGCATGCCCGAGATACTTTTACAGTGTAGGTCATAGTTCTAAAGATGACAAAATGTGTCATCAATCAACATCTTATATAAAATAAAAATGTACTAGATATGGTATCAATTTTTCATACATATACAGGGTGTCCCAGAAAAAATTACTGGGCAAATAAATTTGGTCGTAAGTCAAAAAATATACATCAAAATCCAAAGGTCTGAACATCAGCGTTTAGCCCATCTTATTCTTCATCTTATATGCCAATTTTACTGGAATCGGTTGACTAATCGCGAAGAAATGAGCGATTACATAACGCATGTGTCAACTTACATCATTCAACACATATGCGCACTCTAGTGGTTTAACTGTCAATGGGCTTCTTATTTTGTTCTTTGAAATCCTTTTCGTTCTTTTTAAACAACATGTTTCTTGCAAAACATTTAATTAGGTTTTGTTCAAATTTGAAAACCTGCACGATATTGAAAATGAAAGCTTGCGTGTAAGATAATGCTCGGTATTTGTAAATATCTTTTTTCGTTAATGTTAATATAAATGTTGCATAAAGAATTACAACATAAAGAATTCCAGCTGGCTTAAAAATTTCTCACACACATTAATGTTTTCGGAATATTTCCAAGAAATTGTAATGCAAAGTTAAATATTTTAAAACTTCAACATTAATGTTGCGTGGTATATAAAATCACACATAAAGCTGTAAGCACTTGATCATTGTCATTCTTGGCTCAAATGTTCTTTGTAAAGTATATTCGCACGACCTAAAGAATTAAAGTTGGAGAGCTTCCAAATGCAGAAATCAAAGTTTTCTCGGACAAACTGTTATTCATCTTCAGTGAAAACATAACACCGTCGGGTTTTAATAGATAATGTAGACTAAATTTAATGAGATAAACAAACTTTAGCAAGCGGTGAGCGAGTATGAAAAAAGCGCCTGTAGATCATTATGCAATTATTGATTTCTCCGGAACCAGTCAACCGAATCAAATAAAAAAATTTGTATGTGATGCACAACAAAATAGGCTATGCACTACATTTTGAATTTTTTGATTCTGATGTCTATTTATCGACTTACATTGAATTTTATTCACTCGGTAATTGTTTCTGGGACACCCTGTATAGGCCTACAAGTTATTTTCACGGATTCGTATTAAATTAATATTGTATTTGTCTTCAATTAGATTTTAAATTTTAAAGTGATAGAAAAACAATAAAGCGATAGTTTGTATAAAATTGATGACACAAATTATACAAATAATGAGCTCAATAACCACATCAGTGATGGTATAATTTTATCATAGTGTTACAGTTTTAGAACTATCAGCTGAACTATGCACTGAGCGAGTATTTTGAGGTAACGCTAATGGCGATATTAGGCTAAAATTAATATGCTTCCTCTGTCGGCTACTAGAGCAAAAGGACGCGTTTTACGTTTTCTGTAAGCATACTTTCTTATAGATTGGTACCCTTAATATTAAAATGATGTAACTATACAACGTATAATTAACGGTGTATGCGTATAATATATATTAATAGTTAACACAGGCAGATGTCTATGCTTTCTTCTGTAGTGGTAAGCCGACATTTTGACAATTCAAACGTCATTAAACAGGCCACTATCTTCTGCTTATCAGGGTTTACATTCTCTATGAAAGCCACAATTTTGGGATGACAGGATGACAAACTGGGCCAAAAAATGTATTGACCATAGCGGCATGCATCCGAATTTTGTCAGGGGAGATTTGCGCCAAATTGCCGCAAGAATTGAACATTTTCGTAATTTTGTGTTTTGACTGATGGAGGAAACTGGAAGAAAACCTCCTGACTGGGGCATCCCCTTAGTCTTGGCGCCGCCGCCGCCATGATCATTTGGCGATGAATAATCACATGATGAGCAATAAGATAGCTCATTATACATGTCATCAGAAAGCTCGATACATTCCATTGGTCAAAACCAGTCGCTTGCTATCAGCGACTGCACTGAACAGTAAAAACAGCATCTTTCTCATGGGATAAAGCATATGAGATATTCATGTCTATCTTGTAGTGATCTTGTTGGCGAATGAAGCAGATATCTCTACCCATGCTCGGGGGAAATCAGTTAATGCCCATAGTATCCCTGAAGAGAATTACTGTTAAACTTCTAAAGTAAGTTTAGTTTGCCACCGAAAAATATCCTGCATTCAGCGACGGCGTCGTAACATGGCAAACTAACATCGAGGCACACCGTTGAAGTCTAGTTAGCCTGTCAAGTTGTGTTTTAGTGGAGACACACGCTGAAATAACAAAGCGAAACACAATGGGTGAACTAATGATAATCATGTATGTTCAGAGGACAGAAATTATTTCCCAGCTTAGCAGGTATATATAACAATATGAGGCATCAAGTCTCTTGTACCACTATCAATCCTTGCTCTCTTCTTAAACCCGCATCCTTGGAGCATTCTCTGTATATAAAATGGAACACATCACCAGACTCCATTTGCAATGGCCACTACTGTAACTTAAAACTCATTTATTAGCTCATTTGCTCGCAAATGTAGCTATAGGTGTAGTCCATATTTCTGTATGTTTTTTACTTTCTCTTGCTACATTGTTTGACCAATGGAGCTGCTAATTTGAGGGAGCAATCTTTGCATGATCGTTCATGATTGTTACTTAATTAGCTAGGAAAATTCGGACGGAAAGTGTGATTTTTGGAGCATTTTCTTACGAAAATTTTTACCAGATTTCATAGAATAGTCTCCTTTACAGACTGTTTGTGGTGCTGATCATATTACAAACACTGTTCTAACTCCTTGATCTGGCGATTTTGTAAAAGAGATGTTGAATTTTAATTGCTTCAGTGCGGCTTCAATGTTTGCTTTTCAGTGTTGCTTGCCATACATTTTGCAAGTCCATAGATATTGCACCAAGGCTAACTAATAACTCAATGGTGCTGCTATGTGCTAATAATGTGTAATTTTTCCAATTGGGAGGTTTTTGGGGGACCAGTAAACAACTATAAAGGCTTAGCAGTCATAAAATACTGAGCAAATAATCTGAGAGCTAATTAAATACACTTAATTAGATCAGGCAAACATGTTGTGTTCAAAAGTAATTATATCAAGAAGGTCGTATCTGCAATAGCTACCCTATACATAATCTTAAAAATAAAGCACTTGACAGCTATTGCATAAACCCTACCTAGATGGGTTTTTACAATTTTGTATATAAGAGATAAAGTACACATTAGGGGTTTAGGGCAAGAAACCCCTATCTGCAATAGCTGCCAGGTGTAAAATGTGTACAATATAGATTGCAGAAATTACCCAAATGTCTATGGAGCAGCTATCACTGCAAACCCAGAACGTCTAAATTCAGCAAAACTTCTAGTATTGGAGATTAGATATGAATCTAGAGTATTAGCCTTTGTTAAACTGATACTGGACAAAATTACTTATGGAAACAATTATTATAGACACATTCATGGTCTGCTAGCTCCCTCCCAATTGGTTTGATATACACTTTTTCTGAAGATCACTAACTATTATTCAGTGTTGATTGTTGTACAACTATATGTAAAATTACTGCTCAAATAATACTATTAATAACATCACCATTGAAATCCATGCTTATTGTTTGCTAGCAATTCACTGAACTGGAAATTGCTCCTTTGCAATGATTTATAAGAGCCCATAATGTTACCCATGTTTGCTTCTTATTCCAGAACCACCCATGTGTAAAATGCACCCTATGCTGTTTTGGGCTTATAGTGTCTAATTTTGAGTCTATTTATCAGACTACATTTGAGGTCTGATCTTCTGGATTGTATACTCCCCAAATAGTGGTCTAAATTTGTGCCTATATTTAGTAATTAATCCCTCATTGTTACTGCCAAACCAATTTTAGAGGATCTGCTGAAATATAGGCACTTTGGGTTTGCAGTGTATGGTCCTAAACCCTCAATATAATTGTTTCTTGTTTTTCTTCTCACCCAGTTGTTTGTCTCCAAGATAAGTACTTAGTGGTCCAATTAACATTATTGTTATCTTATTGACTATGCAGCTCGTAAAAATTTGGCCCTGCTTTATATTAAGGTGAGACAGGTGTAATCGGTTTTTGTGTGAAGATCATAGAAATTTAAAACTTGGTACAAAGTAATTGATATAAACAAAAAATACTCAAATGTTAAGCATATTAATTAACTAATTTGCATATTTAATTAGGGAAAATGAGCTACAGCACCATTGGTGCTCTTGTCTATATTCTATTTTTTGCTGTATTGTATTGGAGTGCACTGTTTTCTACTTAGATACTGCTGTCTACTCAAAATAGCAATATCTTATTGCTATCTAAGACTTGCTATCTACTACAGATAGCAAGATCCTATCTCAAAAGACGTTCCATCTCTTGCGCTATCTACTGAAGATAGCAATATCATATCTAATCACATGACTTTATACAATGTAGAAGAGAACAAAATCTTATGTCAAAACACATGCTGAAGTTGGTAATATCTTATATGTTACATCGTATCTCAATACTTACTATACATCAGGATAGAAATTATTTCTTTACTATATCTACTGACGATAAAATATCTTGTTATGTCAAAAGACTTACTATCTTCTGAAGATAGTATACAAATATATACTGCCATGAGAGGTTCTGGTTAAAACTATGGGCCCGAGGTGAGATCAATAGTGCTATTTTCCTGAGGGGCGCAGCCCCGAAGGAAAATAGTATTAATTGATATCATTGATTTGAAAATAGTATTAATTGATATCATTGATTTGTTAAAAGAAAATTATTTTTATCTTATTATTATGATTATCATTATGATTATGATTATCTTATTATTATGATTATCATTATGATTATGTCATAACTTACTATCTATTGATAATGGCATATCTTTATTGTCAAAAGACTGAAGATATCAATATCATCATATGTCAAAAGACTTACTATCTATTGAAGATAGCAATGTTTTATTTAATATGTCACAAGACTTACTATACTATCTACTGAAGATAGCAATATCTTATTATATCAAAATACTAAATATTACAGGAAGATATGTCCAGATGATTGACAGATGAGATGTGTCAAAGACATGGCATTATAATTGACAGGTGTCATCATTTCCTATATAGCACTGCTGTTCTTTGTTTCCTGTGAGGAAGCTTGAAGTCGTTACTTAGGCGTGTTTGAGAACAATGTTGTAAATCAATTTGGTCTTCTGTCAGTTAAATATACATAATATTATACACATATAAATACTTCTGCTCTTAAACTTGTCCAGCAATATCTGGCTCACTATCTGAAGATAGCAATAATTTATTATGCCAGAGCACATAAAATTATACTAATACTGAATATAGCAATATCAGATTATATCAAAAGACTAATCTAGCTAGTATTTGTTTTGACATAATAAAATATTGCTATCTTCAGTAGGTACTGAGTTTTTTGATATAATAAGATATTGCTAGAAAAGTTGATGTGCAGAAGTATTTATATGTGTACGTATTATGTGAAAAGACTACTATCTACTGAAGATAGCAATATCTTATCATGAAACTTACTATACTGAAGATAGCAGTATCTTATTATGGCGAAATACTTTTACTATCTACTGAAGATAGCAATATCATATTATGTCAAAAGATCTACCGAAGATAGCAATATCATATCATGTCAAACGACTCATTATCTACTGAAGACAGTAATATTTTATTATGTCAAAAGGCTTACTATCTACTGAAGATAGCAATATCTTATCATGAAACTTACTATTATACTGAAGATAGCAGTATCTTATTATGGCGAAATACTTTTACTATCTACTGAAGATAGCAATATCATATTATGTCAAAAGATCTACCGAAGATAGCAATATCATATCATGTCAAACGACTCATTATCTACTGAAGACAGTAATATTTTATTATGTCAAAAGGCTTACTATCTACTGAAGATAGCAATATTTTATGTTAAACGACTTACTATATCACTGAAAAGTTTCATCTGTAGGATTGTTCGAGAAATTATTCAACTTTTGATAGGCAAATCCAGAAATTAAAACTTACGTTTCTTAGTTTTCGATAGCTGAACACATATCTCAAGAAAATCATGTTTTCAACTGGAAGAGGGCGAAAATCATAGACAAAGACTCAAATCAATACACCAGGAAGATCCGCGAAGCAATATGGATTCGCAGAGGGGGCGACAAAATCATGAACAGAGACACTTGGAATGTATTCTCTTGACCACGTATATGACTCACTGATTAAGTACACATCACATCGTAGGAACGAGACTACCAGTTCCCGCGGGAGATGCAGTGAGCCTGGAAAGCACATGTGATCAGGATGGCATACCCTGCTATCGAAAGCTAAGAAACGTAAGTTTTAATTTCTGGATTTGCCTATCAAAAGTTGAATAATGACTGAAGATAGCAGTATCTTATTATGGTAAAAGACTTTACTATCTACCGAAGATTTTATAATGCCAAAAGAGTTACTATCTTCTGAAGATAGCAATATCTTATCAGAAGACCTTTACTATCTACTGAAGATAGCAATATTTTATTATGTCAAAAGATTCACTGAAGCTAGCAATATCATATCATGTCAAAAGACTTACTATCTACTGAAGATAGCAATATCTGAGTATTTCAAAAGACTTACTATCTACTGAAGATGGCAATATCATATTATGAATGTTTATTATATATCTGCTGAAGATAGCAATATCCTGAAGATATCAATCTTATTATGTCACTGCACTCACAACTATGATTTATCATGAGACCGCGTAACACTCTAAAATATCACGACTGGGACAAAACATTATATATATTAAAATACTTACTATCTACTGAAAATAGCATATCTTATTTTGGCAAAAGACTAAATATCTACTTTAGATATCTTATTATGTCAAAAGACTTGCTATCAAATGAAGATAACAATATTTTATTCATGTCAAATATGTCAAAGATATCAATATCTTATTATGTTAAAGACTTGCTATCTACTGAAGATGGCAATATCATATCATGAATGTTTATTATATCTACTGAAGATAACAAATTATATCCTGAAGATATCAATCTTATTATGTCACGCTATGATTTATCACATCCGAAAGGAGATTATGAGACCGCGTGGACATAATAATAATATCATGAATGTCTTAACGCTAAACATTGACATTATGACATAATGTCATAACGTCAAACATTTGACTGGGAAAATCTCAGTCAAATGTTTGTCGTACTTCTCAAGTCATGTAAGAAAAGACATTATACAAATTCACATAGAAGAGTGACCTTTAAAAGCAAGTATTGATAGAAGGTTGTGTTACAATAATATCTCATATTTACACGTTCGTTTTTTGTAACCGCTTTCTCCATGTTCTCACTCAACTGTTCAGATACGCTAACTTGCAAAGTGACTAGACTCTTTAAATCTACCCCCTCTTTGTGACACTAACTTTCATCCTTACTTTTTATTTTAATGATTTGCATACTCAACATCATGCCATCAACATGGTCAACGTTTTGTTGAAATGAAGGACTGAATTTGGGTTAAAACTAATTAAAGTATTTTATTTTTTTGTAAATCTTTTATCACCATTGTCGGAGATCGCAAGAAAAAACGATACCGGACCGGTCACACCATCCATGTGAAAAGGCTGCCAATTTCAATACAACTTTGAAATCTAAAACTTCAGTAAAATTTAAAAATAAGCAAAATAAATGTAGCAAAATACAACATTGAAATTTTGAATGCATGGTTGATATGCCCAGGGCCGAATTTACCATTGGGCCAGATGGGACCGGGCCCAGGGCCTCCCAAATTTCCCTGTGTATCTTCATTTTTAGCCCATGTTTTAAGCCATGATGGGGTAAAATTGTAAGATAAAGATTTTGGTATGTTCAGATCTGTGTTCAGATCATGCGCGTGAATTTGGAAATGTGAGTCTAATCAATCAACATTGAAAAGTTATGGAAAGTTGACAACGGTTGCAGTAAAAAACCAGTGCAGATCAAACAACGTGTACAAAGGGAACTTGTATAAAAGTAAGATATTGGACGGAGAGGGTTGTAGTTTACTTCCTCTTGCTACACTAATGCATTGTTTTGTTTAAAAGTGCACATTGTCGTTCATTTAATACATTGGTTTTTATTTAAGTCGGAACACATTGTCGTTATGGTCATTGGCCTTCAAAGGTTCAGGGAAACACGCATGAGTTGGTTTGAACTAAGTTCAGATATAATATGAAAACAAACAAACCAAATTCAATTTACAATAACGGTTAAGAGTCATAAAAGGAGGCTAACAATATCATTAATTTAAGGGGCGCCATGATACCCCTAAGGGTAGTGTTTGGTGGGGGTTTGCGAAAAATCAGAGTCATTGCAAAATTGACGACTGAAAGTCTCTTGTCAGACCTTTTTAGGTTGATGTTTTAAAATAGCAAATGTATAATGCATGCAAGCTTTCTGAATGTCAACGCTTAAATAATGCAACGTAAACAAACTTTTATGTTGTGAAGTCATGCTTATGACTACAAGTACAAAGTAGTACCGTATTGAATTTATATTTTGTAGAAAATACACACTTGAAAAGAACATAATCATTATCCTTATTAAAGTGACTCACGCATGGAAGTGGAAATGTCCTTGGATTTTGTACTGTTATAATAATAATAATTGTTGCACATCATTATTATAAATACTAAAGGTAATTTTGTACACCATAAATTTTATATCCAGCCTCGTTGATGTTATAAGGGTTTTTAATAATTGTGATAAATGCAAAACAAAAAAACAAACAAACAAAAAAAAACCCAAGGTAATCCATATTTTAAATATTTGACGATTTATCAACTACATGTAAATTGCCATATACGCTAGACATAAGTTTGATAAATATTCAATTAAAATTTATGATGATAAAAATAAGCAATAAAAACAGCACGTTTCATTCGTAATGGATATCTAATACTACAATAATGCCGTTTTGATTTGAATATCAACAGCCGGTTATTATGAAAGATGAAGGTTGATGCCCGTGTATTCGACCTTTCATTCAAAACTGGTAAAAAATGCCTTAGTCAACGCTGGACCTTTCTTCCATGGCTGGACCACACCCGCGGGGCCACACAATAACAGCAACATTATTACACGACTGATATTACAATACGAAGATGATTACAATGTAGATACATTTCATATGATAATTTTTATGACTCATCTTTTGCTGCTTTTGTATCCCCTCTTTTCTTCTAAAAATGTAGTAAATAAAAAACTCAATATCGGAATACGTACATAATTCAATTTGCATAGTAATCTGTCACCGCAACAATAACAAGCTTTTACATGCACATAAATTCGCTGAACATATTTTTTTATCTCCTTAAATCCGATTATTGCATTCAATATATCGATATTACATGAATATCATTTTTTATAAGTGAAGATCTCACAGTGGGGGCAGGTGTTCTAAACACCCCGTGTGTTCACCTCATATACCAAAATATGAATAATTAATAAGTGAGATCAATGTTATACCTCATCGTGGGCTTCCGCAAAATTAATGACAGTGTGATGCTAAATAATCTTAATTCAATATAATGAATTCAAAGCTGCTGATTTCTCAGCTTAGGTCACCGACTAGCAATGGGCCACATCTTGCATTTATTTATCACATCAGCTAAGGGAACTACTAAAGGATAGATTACTCCGGAGTTGACCAAGCTTTTGAGTGCTATATTTCTATTGATGATATTTAATATACGAGGAAGGTTTCATTATTAAGGTAGGTATTCTAGCCGTTGTCGTGGTTTTTGAGTAGTTGGTGGTAAATTTACCGTGACTAGTGGGACAATAGAACGACAGAATAACCCTCATAAAGAAATTATTATGACCTATGCAGTTTACTCAGAGGTACATTAAAATGCTGGAATAAAAGGGAACAATAGCGGTTTGAAGAAAACGTACAGTCAGTCACTTGTAACCGGAGGGAAGATTTGTAGTTGAATACTATGAATTCAGAATGGAGTAAATCCGTTGCTTGGATAAGCTTTTAGATGAGGACTACGAGTGGTTTTAACTGAATCTTTAAGGAGCCGAACACAAAGGACCATAACAGGTAATCAGTACTTCTTACATTCTCAACATGCATGTCAAGTGAGGATCAGTGAAACCTTGTTACTACAATACGTTATATGCCACATCATGAATCAGTGGTATCACTAACGCACTTTTGGAAAACACATGTTCTCTTAAACAGCAACATCATCTCGCGATAGTTGCATTACCGGTTTTTGTCACATATTTTATGCTAGCGTGGGTGCGTAAAATATTTGAATTGCTATTTTGCAAAGAATCTACATAGAGCGTGAAACTACTCACTCTAGTCACACATCAACGATTAAGAAATAGAAAATATTCATGGGATGTTTGCTTGTGTAGGTAAACACACACGTCGGTCGGACACAGTCAACTCTCTCTTATTATGCATTTGACAACCAAGCTCTCTATTCAAGCAAGCAAGCCACAGCAATTCTACGTGTTACTTGCATAGACGTAGAGGAGACCAATGCTACTTCGTGTGAGATGAATTGCTAAACTGAATGAAAATAAAATTCATATATCTGTGCAGATGACTATATTGTGGATGACAATGTGACAAAGCTGAGGATGATAAAAGCGATAAGAGGAGGAATAGTAACGTCTACACTTGTCAATTTTCATTAATAATTGCTGTTATTTAAGGTAGGCTAACCACTCTACGTCGGATTTCTGATTGACTACTGTCTCGCACTGCTTGGGATGTCTCAGGTTGGATTCTAATTTGTTCACTCTCAATGAACACAATTATAATCTTCCAATTTTATCTGGTTAATTTAATATGACCTATAAAGCGATGGAGGAAAAAATTAAGATGTGATCGCACTCACTTTAAAAGCAGAGTTATGCACGTTCCTTAAAGGCTTACTAAAAATACAATATTAGGCATTCTTTGACACTGTGCTGAGTCACACGGGGATACACACGGTATGAATTACCATAGTATGGATCTGTGCTTTGCCTCAATGCAAAAATTCAACTGGTAAGAAGAGCTCTGGTATAATGTGTGTGTCATCAGTATATGAACATTGTGGTGGGGATAGTGGGTGTGTGTATAGGGAGGGGAGGGGTAATTATGATGATGAATCTGTGATGGGGGTGCGTGTGTCAACGTGTCAACTAGATAATTACGTCATTTGAATGACACGTGAGCCCTCGAATCTCGTGAATGCAAGATCATGAAGATGGGGGTGTGGGGTGGGTGTGTGTGTGGGGGGGAGTCACGTGCTGGTGGTGGAGTGTGCAATATATACATGTATGCTTGTCCCGATGAGGATGATGTCTTAGAATTTGATGAGTAAGAAAAGCATTTTTCAGTGGTATTGCGAGATGTAGTAAAACGACATTACTTTACTATGTGTCAGTTATTAAGACTATGATGGGGTGGGTTGGTGTGTGCAGGGTGGGGTGGAGGTGGGGTGCGTTCAGATGTGAGAAGGGTTGGTGTGGGGATTTACATGTGAATGTATACTAGTGCATCCATCAGGGGCATAGTGGGTTTGTTTCTCTGATTGCATCTGCATTTTATTTCTCTGACTGCATGCGCTAGAATGTTATTGAATGTGTATATCTGTGAAGTTTTGTATTCGGCATTATATAATGCAATTAAGCTGTCAGTGTCAGTAGCCAGTGAACGTGAGACTTTAACATGTGCATATTATATCGGTGTCAAATGCATCCTTACACTAATGTACAATACAATTAATCATGAAAAACAGCCGAGTGGAAAAACAGCGATTCGTCTTTTGTTCAGGTCAATATCCTCAAGTTCATTATAAATTCAAGAGAAAAAAGACGATAGATACAAGAATGCGGCGATATTTAGATAACGTGTACTTGAATCACCATTGGCAATAGAGCAAGATGCAGGAGATGTTATTCTAAAGCTTGTTAGACATCTAATTTTGCCGAATTGATAACATCAGTACATGACTCTGTAGTTATCTTGTTGAATAAACTGACAGTATAAAATGAGCTTCATTCTTTTCCAGGCATGCATGCATTTGCCAGGCACGAGTTCAATCTCAAATATACACAAAACTTAAAATCCCCGGTTGTGAAATCCGATTCACATAGGCCCAGAGTGTCCTACTCAATATCTTGAAAATAGCATTTCGAGATTAATATAAAACATTATTAACTTGAAATTTAATGCAGTTATTTAGTCGTATGAAACCATATAGCTTTTAGATAATTTTGTTAATAAGGGATGTCGTTGTGGCTGAAGTGTCATTGCGTGCACGAGCATCAGCTCCAACATACCGCGATGTAATTACATAAGAGACATTAGACCATCTCCGTTAGAAATATCAAATAATACATTTCAAGTTCAAATAGTAAAAAAGACACACTGACGCTGTCAATAGTTTGTATTGGAAAGAGGTTTAAAAAAGAGTCAGCAAGACTAGACGGCAACGGTTAAGATGAAGACATCTTTTATCAAATGTCAAAGACAACGAGTTACATCAAATATTGAGTAATTTGTTAGCCCGCTACATGCATGCAAGCAACGCAGACGACTGCCACAGAAAACTGGTTAAAAAATGATCAGAAATCAGAATGCCTTCAATATTATTTGCAATATTTAAAATGATCCGTAAAGATGAGCAGTATTAATCCAGCGATTCTTAAACTAAAGTAATATATTGTAAAAAAACGTTTGGTAAAATTTCTATTGTATGAGTATACCGATATTTTACATTCCTCCAAATTACGTATTGATCAATGTATCATATAACATCTTCATTGCCCACTGAATCAGAATCGGAATAGCTACCACTTGTCAAACCAAGCTTGCTTCGATTTCAAACTGAACCTTCAACTAAAGTCTTTGCAAAATTTTAAGGGGCCAATACCTTAGGCTAGTTTTTGCTATTTTAAGAGTCTTTATGCGAGTAGCGTCTTGAATGTAAAGAGGGTGGGAAGAAACTTCTTGATTCTATGTATGGAGGTATTCAAGACGCATGCATAGTGGTTTAGAAAATCTCTTGTAAACCTCTTGTACCGGGTAGGCATGTTTGAACCAATGTGATGCTATAGTATGTGTGTTGAAAATATAAAGAGTACATCAGTACATTGTCGGAAATTGCAGAAGTTATACAGTAGTCCAAGGGCATTCAATCTGCAGAATTCGGCATCCGAACAGCTTGTGATGTCAGTATAGAAAAGGGTATTCATACTGTGCGAGAAGGCGCGAATATGCAAAACTGGCTATCTGTGTTAACTTGATATTGTAAGCCATTTCAAGATCCATTTTATATTGATGTGAATTGATTTTCTTGCTGAATTCAAATTGCGCAAAAGATAATGTCTTTTTTGGACAAAATTGCTTTTTGCATAGATAGTAGATACTTCACATGGCACACATGTGCATCGAGGAGGTTAACGCTATAAGACTTGGCTTGCTTGCTTCAACCAAAAGATGCCTCCGGTTTTAACTTGTGTATAAGGTCATTTTGTTAACCGGGAGGAAATCCGAAATAGATTCACTCCATACAATAATCTTGTTATTCTTCTGCATAAATCAAAATAGCTCCATGAAAATAACGGTAGTAGTTATAAAGCACCCCTGATTCTTGAATTACAATGGATTTTATGACCATGTAAAATGCTGTTTCATTTCATTCTAAATAGTATGGTTACATTTCAGCAAATGTGGGCAAGGAAATGGGTTAAATCGATTCTACTTGTAATTAAAGTGTGGGTTAGTGCTTCAATCCGCGTGAAGAGAGGATAGTATTGCCATAATGTGAGTGCTTTAGCCATAAGGTTTGTAAATCCCGTTATATCAGTGAGAGTTACACTGACCTCCTAACTACCTTCATTTGCAGTTTGCATTAGTGGTTTAATGCAGTCTGATTGGACAAATATCAAGGCAACTTGAAAGCCAATGTCAGTGTACTGATTGGCGTTAATCTGATTTAGGAATGGGATTTTTGTGTGCACTTTCCGCAAAGTAAACACTTTTAGTCCGCATAATTTGATCAATGTCAGAATAAAATCAACACAATCACTTCACTACTTTTATGAAATTCAAAAACTGGTTTCAACCCATTACTTTCCATGCTATGATAGCTGTGCCCGGGACCTGTGCATAATTTTGTTTCATCCAACGTAGCATCCTCTGTTCATATGTTTTGTTATCGTACACCATTAACAGAAGATGTACGTATTTGATTTCATTCGTTTTATATGGCTTGTGTCTGAACATACACGCTTTGATAGGACCCAAAGTAAAATGTAACTTACACAGGTATATTAGGCCAAGTAAAATAAAATACAAGTTTCTCGTCCCCGCCCGCCTCCTTTTTGGCCGCCGCCTCCTTTTATTTACTATTTACTATTTATTTAAAAAAAAAAAAAAAAAAAAAAAAATCGATTTTTTTTTTCCCAAAAAGTTTTAAACTGTTTTTCCTACCCTTGCACAAAATCTAACCCACCCCAAACCTTACTACATGTATACAAACCCACCCAAGCTCAACTAGCCAAACACCCTTGCCCCAACCCCCAAAAGGGAATTAGGGATGAAATTGATTTCACCCCAAAATCGGACCTATATTTGGTATTTTTATAATTAAAAAAAAAAAAAAATTCCAAATAACAATTTCGATAAAATGAGGCAAAATAAAGTAATTAAAACGTTAACACATTCATGCATTTAAAAACATTATAGGTCCGATTTTCAGGTGAAATCAATTCTCCCTAATTCCCTTTTGGGGTAAGGGCAAGGGTTTTGATTAGTTTCAAGGTTAGTTGGGCTTGGGTGGGTGTATATTTGGGGTGGGTTACAGTTTGTGTAAGGATAGGAAAACATTTTAAAATGTTTTTAAAAATTAAAAAAAATAATGTTCGATATCGGTTTCGGTATTGATTTCAAACCGATATAAACCAGGAACTTCGGTAAATCGAATATATGCCTATTGTCAAGCTAAACAAATGTACATTTTCACTGTTTCTGAATTTTGAAACATGCTTAGCAAGTGGACTAAAAATGATACATTTGTTTTGTCATACATTGCATCAGTATACTCAAATATCGGTGATTAAATTGAACAGCCATATTTAGCATGGCGGCCATCTTGGAAAAAAATAGCAAAAATTGAAAAATAGTAAATAGTAAAGCCCTGCCTCCTCCTTTTTTGAAAAAGTCCGGACGAGAAACTTGTTTCTTTTTTACTTGGCCTTATGCATAATGTCGGTCAAAATATGAATGTAGATTATGTCCTAGTTAGTACTAGTAGTTGATCTATGTTATTAATAGGCGTGCCTCTGTGTTATTGTTACCCGCCACTATATGTGTCACAAGTTGAATTATTCATGAACGACCTCAATATACCTGGTTTTAAAAAGGGTAAGAATTGAAATGTAGCTGAATAAGCTTTCATTGGCAAATTGTATTTACTTAGCGTAACCCTCATATGTAAGAGATACGGTGTATGATATGGATGAATGGATTGAATGAGGCAGTAATGGTTTCATTATGTGGTTAAGGTAACAATGACCTTGAGAATATTCTGATTGTTTTAGGTTTGAAATTAATTTTGACAAGTCCACTACTAGTATCCCGAAAGTAAATCAGACATCTCACATTATCTGGCAGGTTACAGGCTAATATTTACATTGCTTTATAAATAATTGTAAAAGGGGGAAGGAGGACTTAACATTTAATCAGCATCTGTGTCACCATTATTCCATTTAGACGACTTGATATAATCCATCATGCTAGTTTTCAATATTATAAGTTGCAATTGTATGCATTTGATATTATTGTTATGTAGAGACACATTTTGACAGGATGATTTTAAATGCCAGTACATCCAGGCAGTAGATATTTATGTCTGTGATTACTGGTAGTATACAGCTGTCCAGATTTCATAACATCCTCCTTTAGGCCTCCCTATGTAATTATACCTCTGTCCTCGCGGATATAGTTAAAGTTATCCTACCTTTTCAAAATTTCAGAACAGTTTATGTTTTATTCTTTTGTTTGAAGGATCACCTTGAAAACTGAATGAATATTAATCCACCAAAGTCAGGTCCCAAGTCCAGAGACTTCAGAGTACACTGATCTAGACAGAGCTGTTCTGCATAAGGTGAATTTTCCCTACGAAGTTGTCTTCACAGAGTGATGTACCAAGAGTGCTTATCTTAAAACGGATGAAATAGGTTCCAGTTAACAGCGCTGGTGTTCTACCAAAATGAACTATTCACCAAATGAACTATAGTCCCATTTAATATTTACATGAAAATGGTTTCAAAACAATACAAACAAGCTATACATAGCATATCGGTAGAGTGGCGTATGGTTCCTGAGTTAATCTTATTATTATTTGACCCATTTTCAGGCACATATACGGTGTACATGTTTTTAAACTGATCTGCCTTCATATATAACATTATAAAAATATCTATTTGAAAAGGATATGCTGAATTACTTAATAGTTCTATTAAAATACATTGTACATTAATTTTTAGTCATCTCGTTGAATAAACAGACAATTTTAAATGAGCTTCACTCTTTTTCAGGCATGCATACATTGCCAGGCATTATGCTCAACCTCAAACATACAGAAAAGTTCAATTCCCCAGTTGTGAAATCTGATTCAACGTTGGCCTATACAGATTGTCCTACTCCAGTGTCTTGAAAATAGCATTTTAAAATTAATGTAAAATAAGCTTGAAATTTAATGCAGTTATTTAGTCGTATGAAACCATATAGCTTTTAGGTAATTTTGTTATAAAGGGATGTCGTCGTGACTGAGGTGCCATTGCAGCATGCCTAGCCTGCAGACCACCAACTCCAACATGTAATTACATAAGAGACTTTTAGACAACCTCCATTCGAAATAAATAGCAAATAGTTTCAAGTACAAATAGTAGAAAGACAAACTGGCGTTGTCAATAGTTTGTATTGAAAGCATGTTTTACTTATAAAAAGAGTCAGCAAGACTAGACGGCAACGGTTAAGATGAAGTTATCTTTGTCATAGACAACGAGTTACATCAAATATTGAGTAATTTATTTGCCCGCTAGGTACAACGCGCAGACGAATGTCACAGAATATTTAGAAAACGATTAGAAATTAGATTTCCTTCGATACTTTTTGTGATATTTATATGATTCGTATATGGTCGAATCCAACCAAAAGTGTTCACGGGCCAAAAATAAAAGTCCGAAATAAAAATGTCTCCACAATTTTTTCCTTTTGCCCATTGATTGATGACATATTGGCCTTATAGGAACCAAAAGTGCCATTACTAATCTTGAAAAATAAATCCAGGACGTGTGATAGTAAATGTGATATAAAAACCAATGTTACCTACGAATACCACTAGGATGCTTTCACTATCGCAATACTAATCAACCTAAAACAAATGGAATATTCCCATTAACGCTTTTTTTCGTGTAATGTAGACCACAAGGTGTCAGGAAAATGCTAGCTCAACCAGAAAATATTTGTTTTTATTTTTATAACGCGATCAATATGATCTTAGTCAATTTATGCTAGTTTATTTTTGAAAATGAAGTTTAGGTCAGTTTCTGTATTTTATTTATCAAATGAGTATGAATCAATTTACACATTGTATAAGAACGAGTATGATATATGTTTTCAAGAATATTATGAATTATACGCATACACCTAACGCTTTATACAATGAAAAGGTGAAGAAACCCGGGTATTCGTAGGTAACATGAGCGATTTAACAATATCTATATTGAGTTTATAGGTTTAAATTTTGCTATTATGGTAATGAATTAATAAAATGGTAGTTTTTAGATCTCTTTTAGATGGTACGTCCAAATGAATAAATGCTATTACCGTAGATCAAAAAAAATTTGATGCTTTTAGCAAGATTTTGACCACTTCATTTTGATATACAAGTAGTTAATCAGCAATTTTACATAATAAATAATTGTTGAATGAATCCGTATATGGGTAATAATAGTGTCCTGGGGTACCGCTTAAAGTTTTTGGCAATTAATTTCCATTGGTAGGGACACTTCATTACACATATCATATATTATGCTGTATTCGTAAGTAACATTTCAGTATTTGTAGGTAAGAATTAGACTTTTAGTGGATATCGCAATCAAAACTTCATTTTATAAAGCACTTTGAATGTATTATTTTCTTTATGTGCGTTTATTGATACTTTAGACCCTATCATGTATTAATAATGTCGGTTACAGCGGTTGAAAGAGGATTGAAGTAAGAAACAAAGGCACTAAAGTGACTTTAATTTGTAATTGCACACAAATCGCTTAAAACCGTTATTGCAGACTTGTGAAGTCCATCTTGGAGTCAGTTACGACTTGTGGCCTTTCGTTTGAGGACAACTACAATTAGCTTTATACCAGGGTCCATCAATGTGTTGTCTAGATCATTAGACAATGAGAACAGTCGTTTTTTCCATGGTATTCGTAGGTAACCTTAGCGAAAACGTCAAAAGTTACCTGCGAATAAATCTATTTGGACACAAATTACTCAGAAACCAGAAGGTCGGTAAACATTTAAAATGAAGCACACATGACAGCTGACAAATCCAAGTATTTATCCCCTTCTAATCTCCTTTGAATCTGATTTTTCTTTCAAATGAGCAGACCGTCGTCTATTTCAGTATATATTTTTCACCAATTAAGCCGTATTCAGTTTTGCATGGTGGGCATGTATGTGAATTTGCAACTTTCATTGACATATGATTTGATAGCAAACATACAGGCCTTCGTTATGTACCAATATGGGCATTGGCATGAATGGCGGTGTTTCACAATACTGTCATGATGTCAAAAGTGTATTCGTAGGTAACATTCGGTTACCGAAATTTACCTACGAATACTTGCTTTTATTGTTGACATCTCAGAAATATTTAAACGCAGGTTATTGAAACTTGGTAGAAATAAAGAGTGTATTACCCTGCACCTATTGCTTAACTATTGTTTACTATTCTCTCACTTTGTGAAAATGGCACAGCTTTTAACATGTATTCGGAGGTAATGCATATTTTTTACCAAACCTACCTTTGTGCCATTTAGAATTTCTGGCAGCTAAACACAATCATAAAGATGTCCGAATGCAATGCACTTCAGTATTGGACATATCAAAGCTTGTATCAATTGCACATTTATTAGTGATTTCCATTTTTAAAGATATATCTAGTGCTATGAAAAATTGTATTCGTAGGTAATGTAAAAAATACCACTCAAAAAATTATCACAAAAATTCATAATTATGTACAAATATGTGAAAAATTGAACAGGCAATCTTTGAATACACACCTTTCAGGAAATCAATTTAGATTCAATCCAATGACTTCTTTTCATAACTGATTTAGTTGTTTTTAAAAATACTTTAAGAAATATTTTGAAAAAATGGGTAAAAATAGCATGTTTTGGGGTCTCTGTGTCTAAGTTTTTCACAGAAGGGGTCTTATTATATATGGCGCGAAGCGTATGATCAAGGCGAATAAACACAATACAAAAACGAATGCCAATTGATTAATACTTTTAAGTTATGGGCCTGAACATGCCGTGTACACTTTTCGTTGGATTCGACCATATCCATAAAGATGAGCAGTATGTCCACAAATTCATACTGTTGGAAATATTTCCATTCCTTCCATTTTGGCTATATACATGTACTGATATAATACATTAATTTCTCCAAAATTACGTATTGAGTAATTTAATAGTGTATCAGATAACATCTTCATTGCCCACTAATCAGTCCAAGAGAACGCCAAATATGGATCAAGAGTATTACATAATAATACCCTGCTATGACAATAGCTGCACTATAGGTTAATCGTATAATCTCCTTATGTGGTTAGCATGGCTGGGCCAGGAAATCCACAAGGTCAGCCAATGTATGTACATGTATTCGGTACATGTGCCATATCTTTTACAATGGGTGATAAATTTCTGGTTTGTTTTATTTCAAAACGCAACAGTCGATATTCTAAAGCTTGGTCCAAATCCAAGAGAAGAACCAACTCTAGTAATTTATGTGGTTTCAAATTATATCGGCCGTTGCCTTTTTGATAGAAATGGTGTTTGTTGATGTGCACAGTTTCCCATTAGATCATCACATGCTGTTGTACATCCAAGGTCAAAGGTCTTTTAATCCATATTTGGCGTTGTTCTGGGACTGATAATGAGAATAAGACTACAGCTACCACTTGTCAGGGTTAAGCTTGCTTCGATTTCAAACTGAACCTTCAACTAAAGTCTTCACTAAATTTTAAGGGGCCAATACCTTAGGCTAGTTTTTGCTATTTTAAGAGTCTTTATGCGAGTAGTGTCTTGAATGTAAAGAGGGTGGGAAGAACTTGAATCTATGGAGGTATTCAAACCCGGAATTCAAAACGCATGCAAATGGTATAGAAAATCTCTTGTAAACCTCTGCTTGTAACGAGCAGGCATGTTTGAACTCAATGTGATGCTGTGAAAATAGTACATCAGTACATTGTCGGAAATTACAGGAATAAAGTAGTCCAAGGTTATTCAACCTGCAGAATTCGGCATCCGAACAGCATGTGATGTCAGTATAGAAAAGGATAATACTCATACTTTGCCAGAAGGCGTGAATGTGCAAACTGGCTTTTTCTGTGTTAACTTGATATTGTAAGCCATCTCAAGATCATGTGAATCGACGTTCTTACTGAATTCAAATTGCGCAAAAGATAATGTCTTTTTTGGTCAAAATTGCGTCAGAATCTTTTTGCGTTTACACAACCATAACTACTGTATGTGCATAGAGGAGGTTAACGCTAACCATCACTGCGGTATAAATACATGGGATTGCTTGCTTCAACCAAAAGATGCCTCCGGTTTCAACTTGTGTGTAAGGTCATTTTGTTAACCGGGAGGAAATCCGAAATAGATTTACTCCATACAATAATCTTGTTATTCTTCTGCATAAATCAACATAGCTCCATGAAAATAAGGTTTTGCAGATATAATAAAGCGCCTCTGACTCTTGAATTACACCGGATTTTATGACCATGTAAAATGCTGTTTTGTTTTCTAAATAGCATGGTTACATTTCAACAAAATATTGGCAAGGAAATGGGTTAAATCGATTCTACTTGTAATTAAAGTGTGGGTTAGTGCTTCAATCCACGTGAAGAGAGGATAGTATTGCCATAATGTGAGTGCTTTAGCCATAAGGTTTGCAAATCCCGTTATATCAGTGAGAGTTACACTGACCTCCTAACTACCTTCATTTGCAGTTTGCATTAGTGGTTTAATGCAGTCTGATTGGACAATATCAAGCCATCTTGAAAGCCAATGTCAGTGTACTGATTGGCGTTAATCTGATTTGGGAATGGCATTTTTGTGTGCACTTTCCGCAAAGTAAACACTTTTAGTCCGCATAATTTGATCAATGTCAGAATAAAATCAACACAATCACTTCACTACTTTTATGAAATTCAAAAACTGGTTCCAACCCATTACTTTCCATGCTATGATACATGTAGCTGTGCCCGGGACCTGGGCATAATTTTGTTTCATCCAACGTAGCATCCTATGTTCATGTGTTTTGTTATCGTACACCATTAAGAGAAGATGCACGTATTTGATTTCATTCGTTTAATATGGGTTGTGTCTGAACATACACACTTTTATGAGAACCCAAAGTAAAATGTAACTTACACAGGTATTTTATAATGCATAATGTCGGTAAAAATATGAATGTAGATTGTGTCCTAGTTAGTACTAGTAGTTGATATATGCTATAATAGGTGTGCCTCTGTGTTACCCGCCACTTTATGTGTCACAAGTTGAATTATTCATGAACGACCTCAATATACCTGGTTTTAAAAAGGTATAAGAATTGAAATGTAGCTGAATCAACTTCCATTGGCAAATTGAATTTACTTAGCGTAACCCTCATATGTAAGAGATACGGTGTATGATATGGATGAATGGATTGAATAAGGCTGTAATGGTGTCATTATGTGGTTAAAGTAACAATGACCTTGAGAATATTCTGATTGTTTTAGGTTTGAAATTAATTTTGACAAGTCCAGTACTAGTATCCCGAAGGTAAATCAGACATCTCACATTATCTGGCAGGTTACAGGCTAATATTTACATTGCTTTATTATAAAAGGGGGAAGGAGGACTTAACATATAATCAGCATCGGTGTCACCATTATATTCCATTTAGACGACTTGATATGATCCATCATGCTAGTTCAATATTATTAGTTGTAATTGTATGCATTTTATATTATTGTTATGTAGAGACACATTTTGACAGGATGATTTTAAATGCCAGTACATCCAGGTAGTAGATATTTATGTCTGTGATTACTGGTGTATATATACAACTGTCCACTGTCCAGGTTTCATAACATCTTTATCTAGGCCTCCCTATGTAATTATACCTCTGTCCTCGCGGATATAGTTAAAGTTATCCTACCTTTTCAAGATATCAGAACAGTTTATGTTTTATTCTTTTGTTGAAGGATCACCTTGAAAACTGAATGAATATTAACCCACCAAAGGTAGGTCCCAAGTCCAGAGACTTCAGAGCACACTGATCTAGACAGAGCTGTTCTGCATAAGGTGAATTTTCCCTACGAAGTTGTCTTCACAGAGTAGTGATGTACCAAGAGTGCTTATATAACGGATGAATTACTTAGTAGGCTCCAGGTAACAGCGCTGGTGTTCTACCAAATGAACTATTCCCATTTGATATTTACGTGAAAATGATTTCAAGCTATACATGTAGCATATCGGTAGAGTGGTGCATGGTTCCTGAGTTAATCTTATTATTTTTGGACCCATTTTCAGGCACATTTACGGTGTATAAGTTTTTAAACTGATCTGCCTTCATACATTATAAAAATATCTATTTGAATAGGATATTCTGAATTACTTAATAGTTCTATTAAAATACATTGTACATTAATTTTAGTCATCTCCTTGAATAAACAGACAATATAAAATGAGCTTCATTTTTCAGGCATGCATATACATTGCCAGGCTAATATGCTCAACCTCAAACATACAGACTAAAGTTCAATTCCCTAGTTGTGAAAGCTGATTCAACATGGGCCCATGGACCCTACCCTACTCCAGTGTCTTGAAATAGCATTTTAAAATTAATGTAAAATAAGCTTGAAACTTAATGCAGTTATTTAGTCTTATGAAACCATATAGCTTTTAGGTAATTTTGTTATAAAGGGATGTCGTCGTGACTGAGGTGCCACTGCAGCATGCCTAGCCTCCAGACCACAAACTCTAACATGTAATTACATAAGAGACATTTAGACAACCTCCATTCGAAATAGCAAATAGTTTCAAGTACAAATAGTAGAAAGACAAACTGGCGTTGTCAATAGTTTGTATTGAAAGCATGTATTAGTTATAAAAAGAGTCATCAAGACTAGACGACAACGGTTAAGATGAAGTTATCTTTGTCATAGACAACGAGTTACATCAAATATTGAGTAATATATTAGCCCGCTATAGGTACAACGCGCAGACGAATGCCACAGAATGTTTAGAAAACGATTAGAAATTATTAGATTTCCTTTGATACTCTTTGTGATATTTATATGATTCGTATATCCATAAAGATGAGCAGTATTGGTCCACAAATTCAACATGCATACTGTTGGAAATATTTCCATTCCTTCCATTTTGGCTATATACTGATACGGTATACATGTAATACATTAATTTCTCCAAAATTACGTAATGTATCAGATAACATCTTCATTTAATCATTGCTCACTAATATGAGAATCAGACTACAGCTACCACTTGTCAGGGTTAAGCTTGCTTCGATTTCAAACTGAACCTTCAACTAAAGTCTTCACAAAAATTTAAGGGGCCAATACCTTAGGCCAGTTTTTGCTATTTTAAGAGTCTTTATGCGAGTAGTGTCTTGAATGTAAAGAGGGTGGGAAGAACTTGAATCTATGGAGGTATTCAAACCCGGAATTCAAAACGCATGCAAATGGTATAGAAAATCTCTTGTAAACCTCTCCTTACGAGCAGGCATGTTTGAACTCAATGTGATGCTGTGAAAATAGTACATCAGTACATTGTCGGAAATTACAGAAATAAAGTAGTCCAAGGTTATTCAACCTGCAGAATTCGGCATCCGAACAGCATGTGATGTCAGTATAGAAATGGATAATACTCATACTTTGCTAGAAGGCGCGAATGTGCAAACTGGCTTTTTCTGTATTAACTTAATATTGTAAGCCATCTCAAGATCATGTGAATCGACGTTCTTACTGAATTCAAATTGTGCAAAGGATAATGTCTTTTTTGGTCACAATTGCGTCAGAATCTTTCTGCGTTTACACTACCATAACTACTGTATGTGCATAGAGGAGGTTAACGCTAACCATCACTGCGGTATAAATACATGGGATTGCTTGCTTCAACCAAAAGATGCCTCCGGTTTCAACTTGTGTGTAAGGTCATTTTGTTAACCGGGAGGAAATCCGAAATAGATTCACTCCATACAATGATCTTGTTTGAGAGAGGGTTTTTTTAAACACAAGTCTCCACATACATAAATGACAGCCAGTGAAAAAATTTCACTGACCATCCAGGATTTGAACCTGGGACCTTCGGATCACCGGACCGATGCTCTGCCAACTGAGCTAATGAGTCAGATGGAGAAGAGCAGTGATGTTATTATCTATAGGCCTTCAGTTCAATAATCTTGTTATTCTTCTGCATAAATCATGTAAATCAACATAGCTCCATGAAAATAGGGTTTTGCAGATATAATAAAGCGCCCTGACACTGGAATTACACTGGATTTTATGACCATGTAAAATGCTGTTTCGTTTTCTAAATAGCATGGTTACATTTCAACAAAATATTGCAAGGAAATAGGTTAAATCGATTCTACTTGTAATTAAAGTGTGGGTTAGTGCTTCAATCCACGTGAAGAGAGGATAGTGGGGATAGTATTGCCATAATGTGAGTGCTTTAGCCATAAGGTTTGTAAATCCCGTTATATCAGTGAGAGTTACACTGACCTCCTAACTACCTTCATTTGCCGTTTGCATTAGTGGTTTAATGCAGTCTGATTGGACAAATATCAAGGCAACTTGAAAGCCAATGTCTGTGTACTGATTGGCGTTAATCTGATTAGGGAATGGGATTTTTGTGTGCACTTTCCGCAAAGTAAACACTTTTAGTCTGCATAATTTGATCAATGTCAGAATAAAATCAACACAATCACTTCACTACTTTTATGAAATTCAAAAACTGGTTTCAACCCATTACTTTCCATGCTATGATAGCTGTGCCCGGGACCTGTGCATAATTTTGTTTCATCCAACGTATCATCCTCTGTTCATGTGTTTTGTTATCGTACACCATTAAGAGAAGATGTACGTATTTGATTTCATTCGCTTAATATGGCTTGTGTCTGAACATACACACTTTGAGAGGACCCAAAGTAAAATGTAACTTACACAGGTATTTTATGCATTTATGTCGGTCAAAATATGAATGTAGCCGTTGTATGCCTCAATATTATTGTTACCCGCCACTATATGTGTCACAGGTTGAATTATTCATGAACGACCTCAATATACCTGGTTTTAAAAAAGGGTAAGAATTGAAATATTGAAATGTAGCTGAATCAGCTTCCATTGGCAAATTGAATTTACTTAGTGTAACCCTCATATGTAAGAGAGTACGTTGTGTGATATGGATGAATGGATTGAATAAGGATGTAATGGTTTCATTATGTGGTTAAGGTAACAATGACCTTGAGAATATTCTGATTGTTTTAGGTTTGAAATTAATTTTGACGAGTCACAGTACTAGTATCCCCCGAAAGTAAATCACACATTATCTGACAGGTAAAATTGCTGTAGAATATGTAGAGGCTAATATTTACTTAGCTATTGCTTTATAAACATGATAAATGGTAAAAGGAGGACTTAACATATGTGACCCGGCAGCACAAACGAGCCGTAAATTCCCTAAATTGTATTCTGAGTTATGGTGTAAAATGTGTACGAAGGTCGTATTCATCGGTCACTAAAGCTGGCGGCGACATCTGTCTTATTTTGATAGTCACAACACCAATCAATAATCCTATTATTGAAGTGGATAATAAGCTTCTACCTTAGATGGCTATAGAACTTTTAATAACTCTGGTCTTTGCTTGCTTTTGCTAAATCCTTTTCAAGTGGTGGGTTATTTGTATAGGTATGCATAACCAACAATTAACAATGAGAGAACCTTCTTAAACCTCGTTGACTTGGGGATGATTTGAAATGACCGCCAATTATGACTGTTTGATATTTATTGCCAGCAATGTGGAAAAAGAGACACACATAGAAACGAAAAAAGCTATAATTTTGTTGAAGGAGCAAAGTTTAACTAACCATAACTCCGCTTCTGGATATCGTTTGAAGTCAAATGATATACCATTTTTAAGTTTATGATGTTTATTTTTTAAACACGAAATAAAACAAAATTGACCGGGGGAGGAATTTACGGCTCATTCGCCGTGGACGGTCACATATATATAATCAGCATCGATATCACCATATATTCCATATTAGACGACTTGATATGATCCATCATGCTAGTTCAATATTATTTGTATGCATTTCATATTATATAGAGCCACATTTTGACAGCATGATTTTATATGCCATTACATTCAGACAGTAGATATTTATGTCTGTGATTACTGGTATATACAAGCTTATACAGCTGTCCAGGTTTCAAAACATCCTCATCTAGGCCTCCCTATGTAATTATACCTCTTATCCTCGCGGATATAGAACCATGGTGCTTCAAGTTATCCTACGTTTTTCAGTTTATGTTTTATTCTTAACTATACTAGATATTTACGTGATAATACTTTTAAAAGAATAAAAGCAAGCCTGGTTCCCGAGATGCTCCCATATTTTTAGACCATTACTATGCTATTCAGGCACATTCACGGCATCCATGTTTTTAAAATAATGCAATAATTTTGATAGAGACGTGTATTATCATATTAAATATTTATATAAATTATATTGAATGGCTTATAATGCTCTGATAAAATTCATTGTGCATACATTAATTTCTGGGTAATTAGTAATAATTATAATTTGTCATACATGTATCTCTACGTGTTAGGGTTTTCTCCCGTATATCATACATGGCACAGCTTTCACAAGCTCATCTGTCGTCACATTATTCTCACCAGATTCATTTCCATCGAACTAAAAGCAAATTTACTCTAATCTAAAACCGGTTTCCACGACAAATATTCACGAACTGGTGAACTGAAAATTAACATTAATACGAGTTAGCACGTTACTTAGAATTTAATGAGGACAAGTGTGTCACATTTAAGCAGCAAAAAACCTAATCTGTTCTGGAGATAAGTTTGCGGAGATATCTCCAATTTCCGCGATGAAATCCACAGTCGCTCTGTACAGATTGCCTTTCTAAGTTGACATATTCCCGCATCAATCAAAAAGCTATATAAAGAAATAAAGGTCTGACATTTCCGACGAAACACTTGAGAGTTTTACCGATTTAACATGGGCAAATAGTTACGTGAATACCGCTATGTAATTTGCTGCGAAAGAATCATATTTCTCTATAAATAAGCCAGTTAATGCTGTACGTGAGATAAAGCCATACTTGCAATATTAAAGCAATTTCAAGGCACTGTCAGTGCTTCATCGAATCAGAAAATCTACAAAACTAATCGGAAATCAGATTTTTGTAAAGAGTAAAACATACTATGTACGTGAAACCGAACATGAAACAGATCACAAACATAGTCAATGTTGGAGTCTGTTCTATACGAAATACACCTAATATCGTAACAATTTTATTGACTTATCAGCTCTTATCCTCCACTTGAAGTCATTCTAAAAAAAACACCATCTATTTTTCACTGGTTTGCGGGATAGAGAACACTTTTGACCACTTTTTGCAAATGTTACATAATAAACACACTACGTTTTAAGCTACCTAAATTTCAAAATGATCTTTTTGCAATATTTCTATGTAACTACAATTAAGCAACTCACCTGTTCATATAATGTGCTTTAATATACTGACTGTACTTGTATAATTGACATTTCATGTGATCAGGCAAAATAAATCATTTATGGAGGAAAATCAATTTTATTCTTTTTATTTAGTGTTTTTTGCAAATGTTTTTAGTGGTACATGGAACGTTTACATTCACGGTCCTGCATATTAGACTATTCGTGCTATTTGCACGTTGTATAAAAAACAGTTAAAAAAATCTGCAAATGTCAAATTGTCATGTTTAAAAACTATTGCAGTTATTTATTGCAATGATATAATTCAAGTAAAACACTACAACCTTGCTGACCAGTAATTGCTAACATTAACAGTAATGTTATCATCGCGGTGTACCTTTAATTCAAGCCTTTATAACAAACATTCACATGGATGCAATTTCGACATGCTTGACATATGAAATACATTGTACGTTTTCGTTTTATTAATTTTTGTGACTCAAACTACATCTTTTGCTACGGCTCATCTAAAAATAGTACATTTGTGTACGTAGTATTTCCATGTGACAATGCGCCGTATGTATATATAAAAGTGATGTTGTAAATTTGGACCGTATGCATGGTATGGCCCCTTCGGCCCTGGTTCGTACATTGAACTGATGCATTCGCTTCCATTACAATAAGGTTTAAATATAACTTGCACTTAATGATTTTGAAATGTAGAACTCACGTAAGATTTTTATACGAAACAGAAGTTGTTTACAAATGCAAGAAACAACACTAACAGACTTTCCCAGAGTGTTCCTCACAATTTGTGCAGTAAGAAAAAGGGTCGTCATTTCTTTTGATATATTTGTCTGCAAAACAAAACTATATGATTTTAAACATGAAGCTCATGCTGGATTAATAATATGAACTGAAATGTGAAAAAATAGTTTGTTTGTTTAAACAAATTTAGCAGATAATTGTCAGATACATGTATGCGTTCTCCGCGCTGGTATTCTAGTAATATATGAGTAATTCTCTTTTATAAATTTATATAATCATATGCCATCTCTATATAATTGAATTCAAAATCAGATAAGACTCTTCAATGGATGGCTGTTCAACGTAAGTTTTTCCATGCAAGCTGGTACGTTAAAGTAACAGGTGCCATGCTATTGTTGTTGTTTAAATAAAGCACTACGACCTTTCACATATAACAAAGACACCATAATTTAATTAGCTAATTGGCTTAACGTAATTATTTGCTAAATTAACCTCTTTTGTTTGACGGTTAGGTAAAACTGTAAAAAACAATGGAACAACGAATGGTCAGCGAAAGTAGTATTGTTTTGATCATAGCTGATGAACGCGATAAAGCACACTTAGTATATCCCCTTAGCACACATTATGTAGTATGTAAGCCACTCTGTCGACGAATCATTCGTGTAGGAGACACCAGACATAACAGTCAGAAAGGCACTCTTGGGAGCCGTGCGTGTCCGATCAGGACGACTCTGTCGGTCGAAACTTTACTTTTCTTTAGTCGGGTAATGGTGAGGCATTAACCTGTGATGTATATGTGATCTGACTATCTGATACAGCCATCTTCCGTGAGTGAAATTTTAACTGCAAAACAAAACTTATCGTTAAATTATGTGGCTTCTCTACTTTCTTTTTTATGCTCAGCAGCATGTGTAGGGAAAATTGTATCCTCATGCTGAGGACAAAGTTCAACAACGCTCAAGGAAGAGGCACATTATTTCCTTGTCTTATTATGAGGGTACTCGACACAGTTCCTCGGAAATCAGATTGAGGTCCATTTTACAATACACCGACAACTGCAAGTTTCTGAGCTATACATTTGGGAATTCCGAATGGTGACTGCATCACCTTAAAGATATGATGACGCTACTTCATTTGGCAAAGACAAGACAGTTAACACTCAATCGATTTTGTAGAGAAGATACGTGTAATGATTGATGACTATATATTACCATCTATGCAATACAAGTCATCATTGATGAGTCTGTCCATCCTGTCATGCCGACGAGGCAAATGAAAAAGATATACCGGGAGGATGAATCAATCTGCATAACTAAGAAAATTATGTGATTCTGTGGGGTCTCTATTAGCTTCTGGAATTACGCCATGGCTTCTGGAATTACGCTGGATTTAAGGAAACCAACGAGTTGAATGACCCTTGTCAGCTTATGACTGGACTGATTGTGGTTAAGTCTTTTACAAATTGTGATGTTTTACAATACCTAATGATGACTAAACGGTTGGAAATGGTAATACTGAATTGTTGAAGGATCCTGTGCATCAGGTTTGGTTCGAAAATGTGGAGGAAAACGCCCGAAACAGTTGGTATTAACCAGGCCATGTTTACATGATTAATAATATTATTAATGATATAACACTGACGCAGGTGTCGATGATCACTGTCGCAAAAAGTACAACCAGGCTGTATTATTTATATTCTGGATAGCTCGTTCTTGTTTATTATTATAGTACTGTCAAGAAGTTCCGACCAAAAAACTGAAACCATTAGATTTTTTAATGTTTGTTAAAAAAGCGACGTGCATCATTATAACTTTTTTATGTGATGTCCTAATACGACTGTTGTTCTCCTTTCTAAATCAAACAAAGAGCGTACTGAAGAATACTATAGCTACTATACTGAAAATACTCAAAATAGTACAAGTTGGTACTCCAAGAAATGGTAAAACTGCATTGACACCATAATTGCCGATAATATATAGTATACCAATGTGTCATATACTAACAGTGCAGACTGTTCGTTATCATGGTGGAGTAGGTGGTGGGGAGTGGGTGTGGGTGTGGGGTGAGTGTGAAGGTGTAGGGTGGGATTTGCAAGGGAGGGGGTGTGTGGAGGCCCAATACATATGGGTTTAATTGTTGGTGGTGTGTGTGTATACTATTATGAGCTGCCATGCGAGTTTGTGCTTCATTTTAATAGCTTTAAATTGTGGTTATTAGATTATATAAATGTGCATTTCAGCAACCTCATTACTTGAGCATTCAGTATACCACGCTATACATCGAATTCAGCAGGGAGATATTTTAAGTTCACATCAGCAGAGGAAAGACATAGATAGATGAGCGTGCCTTGCAAATCAGACATTTTGTAGCCTAATTCGGAATGACAAAACAAGCAGTAACCGTTTATCTTAGCTCTACGTGGTAGTACGCTTTACCTTTCACGGCAACCAAATTTAGCATCAAATAGAGCTCTGGGCTCAACGTAGTTTTCCCAGGAAATGGGGATTTGACTGTTATAAGCTTCCCATGATAATGTAAATGCGATTTGTTTCATCCAATTTGCAGAGTAAGCAAGCCTCGCTAAACCTCATTTATTATCCCAAGTATAGATATATAATACGATGCGGTAATTTTTCAATTTTCATTCTCAGTGGTAGCAGGTAGCGATATTGTACTTTGACAATCTGATGAACTCTATATATTTTCCTGTAACAATTCGTGCATGAACATTTTATGAGACGGTAACAATATGTCGGCTACATTCATTAGATATTACAAATATAGCAAATTATACGTCGGTAAAACATAACGAGAAACTAAATCGATACTATAGTATTATTACCATTTTAATTATGTCGTTTCTTCCGGAATGTTCTAAATGCTAAAGGCATAACAAATTAAATTAAATTGACATAAATTTAAGCATATTTTATTCTTCTTTTTGAAAAAAAAATGCTTTGTCGATTTCGCTTGGTTGCCTAAGCCTTCAAAAGGTTAAATCGTGGTTGACTACTGTATCTTTTTCAATTTTTGTCATTCTATGGCTGGGTGGTTTATGATGAATACAAAGAATAAAGTTGTAACTAGTCGACGTCATTGGCTGACTTATTATTGCCCTAAGGTAAATGACAGGGCGGACTAAATAACTAACCTCCAAATCACACGTATCGTTAATTGTTATTCAAATCGAAGGTATTTTGTTTTTCTTCACGTAATTCTTCGTGATCCCTTTCTGACAAGCGACTGCTACGCCATGAATGCGTTCTTTTTGTGTTTAAGGAACTCTAAACCATTTTTCCCTCTTTCCTTGTTTACTATTCAAACAGATTCAACATAGGAACTGAACCAAGATGGAAGCCTCAACAGTGACAGTACTGTCTGTACTTCTAAGTATTATACAGTGTGTAAGGACTGATTTACAGTGGATTTCAGATTGTGATCGAACTAAAGGGTGTTTTCGTTACCCCCCTGATTGTGCCAGATTTCCCGATATAAATAGTCTTCAATATGATGCAAATGCGTGTGAATTTACTATCACTTGGCAGCAAACATTTGATACGAAATCAGTCAATTTTGAAGTCTATGCACCTGCCACAATGGATGATTCGGAATATATCGCAATTGCCTTTTCACATGATCAGAATATGGTAAGTGGGGACTGGGTAACAATATGGCATAAAGTGTACATAATTAATTATAAAACTTCGTAAATGAAAAACAAATACAGTCTAATTCTTGAAAGCACAAACTGAAAATTATCCAACACTATTTCTTTCTTTTCTGGCCAGCATGCGTATGCTTTTCTAAGCCTGGCTTGAGCATTTCCCTGAGCCTGGTCCCATCAGGACCGGTCTGTCCCATCTCCGCACGGAGGAATGACCGTTTAGGGGCTGTGCAATAATTATGAGGGGGGGTAAATTTTCCGACGGCGTGTCATAAATACTTGCCCCTCCCCCTATCTGCCTGCAAAAATCGCTTGCCCCCTCCAGGCCTTCCAAAAATCTTTCCCCCTCCTTTGCAAATGCCATATTTTTTGGATCTTAAATGGTCTAGATAATATGGCGAGCGTGTCGAGCAGGAAAAATTGCAAAACGTGTCCGTACTGTTTTCCTGAGTCGTTTTTGAGCGTTTTATTTAAAAGATGCCAAAACTCGATTCCCCCCCCTCGGCTGGCCAAAAATGTATTGCCTCCCCCCAATATCCCCAGGGCTCATAAATATTACATAGCCCCTTAATCAAACAAACAACAGCAACCCACAACCACCAACCACCAACTTAAGGCCCATTCAAGGGCTCTTGGCCCATTCAGTGATTTGCTCATCATCATCGGGAGGATCGTAAAAATCATCAAAATTAATTTTACCATTGTTAGTGTCTTGTTAGTGGTTAAGCTGAAAGCCGTGTATTTAAAGACAAGAAATTTTACACGAATCTGTAATTTCTTTACTTAAAGGCCCATTCAGTGATTTGCGCATCCGGACAGCCGTAAAAATCATCAAAATTCAGATTTTGGTACCTTTGTCATTGTCATAGATGTGCTAACATAGCCTGCTAGTGTTTGAGCCGATTTTGTTTTTAAATACACGACTATTTTGGCTTAAATGGTTAATTTTGTCTTTATTTTTAAAGACAATATTTTTATACTGACAGTATATATAAGTAATATTTTGATTCTCTTATTTTCCCACAGGCTGGTTCCGATGTTTATGCATGTATATCATCAATGGGTAATACAAATATGGACAATAATAAAGCTCAAGTAACACTGTCACATTCGTATAACACAGTCTCTCATATAAATGAAGCAAAAGAATTAGTAAGTTGAATTTTTGCTTAGCTATATTTGAATATTTTTCTTGAAGACCGTGCAGAAAGAAGCACTTCTAAGTGGTGCTAAATGCACTTCTTCAAACTCACATACATTTTCTCAGTCTCGTTCATGTAACCATCTATAATCTCACTTAAGGGATCAGATAACAACGTTTGCACATTATTTTTTGTGGGACATATCGAATTTCTATTCTGAATACAAGGAATGTCCTTCTGATGTCAAATATTTTTGACTTTAAATTTGAAATTGGCGATATTATGCCTACATATTTTATGGCAAATTATTATAATTTGATATTTTTTTATTTTTTCCCTATTTAACAGTCCTCGATGTAAAATTTATAAATGTAGCTGGGAGGAAAAGCCGACGATCATTCGAAAAATTTATTTGACCTTTCGTATTGAAGATACACGTTGTTTCCCCAAAAGACCTAAATTTTTTATGTCTTTTTGGAAAAAAATGTATATCTTTAATACGCAAAGTCAAAATCTTCAAATGATCGTCAGCTTTTCCTCCCAACTACATTATACTTTACAAGTAAATATCATTAGATTTATAAATTTTACATCGAGGACTGTTAAACGTCAAAAATATCCATTTTTAATAATTTGCCATAAAATTTGTATTATATCGCGAATTTCAACAAATCAAAATTATTTGATTAAGAAGAAATTAACGATTACATAATGCGCGAATCAATGCAGTTCATTTCAAGTTTGATCAACAGGCGAGGCTTTTTCATACTCGCTCACCGCTACCCAAAGTTTGTGAATCTCATTAAAATTAGTCCACATTATCTATATAATTTACAATCCGACGGTGATATGTTATTCATGCTTTCACTGAAGATGAATAACAGTTTGTCCGAGAAAACTTTGATTTCTGCAATTGGAAGCTTTCGAACTTTAATTCTTTAGGTTGTTCAAATATGTTATATTAATGTTTAACTTTCCGAAGAACGTTTGAGCCCAGAATGACAATGATCACGCGCTTACAGCTTTACGTATGATTTTTGATACCATGCAACATTAATGTTGAAGTTTTAAAAGATTTAAACTTTTGAATTACAATTTCGTGGAAATATTCCAAAAACATTTCTCACACACAAAAATGTGTGTGAGAATTTTTTTAAGCCAGCTGGAACTCTTTATACAATAATTCTTTATGCAACATTTATATCAATATTAACGAAAAAAGATAAGTACCGAGCATCATCTATGCAAGCTTTCATTTTCAATATCGTGCAGGTTTTCAAATTTGAAAAAAACCTAATTAAATTTTTTGCAAAAAACAGATTGTTTAAAAAGAACGAAAAGGATTTCGCAGAACAAAATATGAAGTCCATTGACAGTTAACCACTAGTGTTGAATGATCTTTCTTTCAAACTTGGAATGAAATGAATTGACGCGTGCATTATGTAATCGCTCATTTCTTCGCAATCAGTGAATCGATTCCAGTAAAATTGGCGTATACGATGCAGAATAAGATGGGCTACACGCAGATGTTTAGAATTTTGGATTCAGATGTCTATTTCTCGACTTACGTTCAAAATTTTTCGCCATGTAATATTTAATGGGACGCCCTGTAAACAACACCTACATAGGCCTACATGATTGCACTGGTAACGTTAAGGACACTCCTTTTGTAGCATTATTCAAATCGTTTGGTACATACACACCAACATCTCAATATGAAGTAAAAACAACCTGCCATGATATATAGAGCAATAGTATTTTAATTCAAATCTTAGATTATTATGAGTCACTAGAAATTGCCACATGCCTCGTCAGAAACCGATAACTTGATTTTGCCGTTTCCTTTTCTCAAATGCTACAAGCATACATTTCCCTTTACTTACCCCCATTCTCGATGGAACTCATGACTTATAAGCTTTACTACGACATGTACAAGCTCGTGCGTCCGTTGATTTAACATTGTATTGTAATTTTTTGTGTCAAGTTGTCAAAAAAATCTTCAAATAATTTAAATGAACCAGCACAATTTGCGCCTTAATTGGATAGGGTTGGAATTATAATTTTGATTTATTTCGGTATTAGAAATGTTGGAAATGCCTAGATAATATGCATATTGCATAATATCAAACCTGTCCATGTATATAGCCTATAGGCCTATATCTGTAAAGCTGTAAAAATAAATCCTATTTTGAATTGTACATATTTCTTGCAGATCGGAGTAAGTCGTCTTTCCGGATCCAACTCGAATGGAATAATAAATTGCAACTTCACTCGAATCAAACATATAGATGGCCAGAAATTTTTTCATAATTTAAACAACCAATTTTATATGCTAGCATCGCGTGGACGTGCTTTAGAAGGTAAGGTTTGTTAGAGCTGTTACTCTATCCAATTCCTTATGGATATATATAAATCCAAATGCAATGTAAACTGAGCTCAAAAAGAAACTTATACTTTTTTACAACTTGTGAATCACAAGGTCATATCTTAAAATACTGTCAATCAAAATGAACCAAAATTACACACAGGATTACCTTAATACTCTACTCAAAACACATGTTAGTAACCAAGCAGTTGTCCAACTGACACAACAGCAAAATGCACTGTCATGGGACAGCTTCCCGGACTTCCTTCACTTTCACAGCCCCACAAGATCCTGGCACAGATGATAAAACGATGCTGCTTTCTGCTTTTCATACACTTTTTTCATGAAACAGGGCTGGGCTGTGAATGTGGTCCAGGAAGCTGTCCCATATCAGTGAATTTTGCTGTTGTGTCAGTTGGATAACTGCTTGGTTACTGACATGTGTTAAGAGTAGAGTATTGAAGTCAATCTGTGTGTAATTTTGGTTCAATTTGATGAACAGGATTTCAAGATATGACCTTGTGAAAAATTATAAGTTTCTTTTTGAGCTCAGTTTATTTTGGAATCATTAATAGACTGCATGTGACATGAACACAAATTATAACTTTGCACATTGAAGACACACAATGTTTGTTTGTTTTAATTCAACTATGAATGATCCTAGCATTTAGCTAGTTCTCCAAATCCGTATAAATAAAAATAAAAAAGAATAAATAGATATATAAAAATTGTGTCATCAACATGCAAAGTTATAATTTGTGTTCATGTCCTAGTCTATTAATGATTTCAAATTGAATAAAAATCCAATGTATTTTGAAATCATTAATAGACTATGACATGAACAAAAATTATAAGCATATAAAAAGGTTTCCACTATAACTTTGACCACAAAGCATTGGCATTGATATTAACGTCGTTTGAGGTAGTTTTGTTTAATTTGTTAGCTGCAGTTTGGTACCATACTTGTGTAAAACAAAATAGGAATGGTCGAGAAATTAAGGATTGAATGGAATTTGATGCGATTTGAAAAGTTGCAAATTCAAACAGATTGCCTGGTATGAAATTACATACCGTTCCACATGTTCCACTCACCTGACGTGAGTGGCGGTCAGCGTGTGTTATCGATCAGCATGAGCCATCTCTGACCGCGGTCTATTCAATTTGACGAGCATTATGCATGGTTGAAATTCATTTCAAGTTCTTTTTAAAACTGTATACTTGTATACAGCAAATTATTAGCAAACCCATATACATGTGGGCACATTTATATTAAGTCCATTCTTGTTTTGGAGAATCCATGCGTCAATGTAAGAGATGCAGGTTCGTGACACCTCATGGAAACCAAACGTCGGGTGTTCATTTTAAATGTTATTGCTATACCAATAAATACCCTGATATTGTAAATTTTATTATGTGTTATAAATTATAATTTGAATTATCCATCTTTCAGGTAACGTAGCGTATCACACGATTGGCAGATGGAGATCATCAGATGAAAAAGAAAACAAATATGATTTCAGCAAATTTACAGCTGACCCAGAGCCAACAACGCAGTCGCTAACGTCAGACTTAGGTTACAAAACTGGACAATCTGGAGGTAAAGTTCTTAACGTTCAAAACTCCGAGTGGGTACAATCATGCAATGCAATGCAGAACAGGCAAAAGATGACTGAACTCCTTTTTACTGGATACATTATTGTAGTATTCATCAGTTCATCCAAAACATGAAGCTATTCCAGTCACCCTTCCATAGGAATTTTGGCGATGCGTAGTTGCATTTTTCGACACAATATGATTGCGTTATATTCGTTTTTGTACCACACGCAACTCAATGGTTAAGCTTCCGATAATTTCAAATGTATACAGATAATTTCAAATGTAAGGGAGCACGGTGGCCTAGCGGAACGGGCACTGACTCATAATCGGAAGGTTGTGGGTTCGAGCCCCGGCGACGCCATCGTGTTTTTCCCTTGAGTAAGGCATTTTATCTCGATTACAGTCCACCCAGGTGTTTAAATGGGTACCGGCATTCTTAAATGCTGGGAAGGTAATAAAACTCGCTGTAGAGGAGGTGTAGCGAACCCCTATAGCAACATTACATGGAGGAGTCTGGCCCAATCGCCAATGAAAGAGAGATGGGCACTCCAATCACTGCTTATACAGGATCGTCTCCTTTACCTTTACCTTTACAGCTGATCGTAACTTATAGAAGCAGTGTCGAAACTGCAACAAGGGGTGTGTGGCTTTTGTGCCGTTATTTATTTATTTATTTATTTTCTTTCCAGGTCTTTTAGGAGGCCATTGTTCAAGTAGCCCATGTCAGAATTCAGGAACTTGCACGCATACAAAGACTGGCTTCAAATGTGTGTGTGAATATGATTACATCGGAGATAGATGTCAGCAGAGTAAGTATAGAGCATCATCTAATCATGGCAAAGTGCAAGTATTTCGCCTATTCGTTTCTCCGACCTCTTTACCCCCGATTTCAGAAAATGTGGAATTACTTTAATAATCCTATATTGGGAGTAGTACTTAGCTGTAATAAAACAATTGAGAGTCATATGAGTTTGGAAGTAAATGGCAAAACATAAAATAGCGCCTTTTTACACATATAGTCCTCTACCTCAGTCAAAGACAGTAATTTAGGGTTAGGAATAGATTAGGGCTTAGGTAAGGATTAGGGTTTATAATACTTTTTTAATTCTCGGATTACCGACCTTTCGGACTTTGTAAGCATCTTACTTGATTAGTGATATCAGTTGCCGTTTGCAAGTTTTTTTCTCGAATTGTAATATTTGAGTCTATAGTAAGACTTGAAACTTGACGTGTCACTTCTAGGAACAACAATTTGTTCCTGTCAGTCCTTGGATTCATCTTCAACGAAGTGACCATCCAATGTCCTTATTCACTCCTGAAGAAAGGTTACAAAAATATGACATTTTTATATTTATTGAGATGCTGAAAGTATATACCAAGCATTTATTGGACCTCACTATATAAGTATAAATTATACCACAATAGTATCGTATTTTGTATCCCAAAATCAAATATCCGCCATGATTTACATCAAATTGGACTTCCCAATAAAGATGCAGATCACATCTATGGGTGACGTTAGTGGGGTTTGTGAAGCATATTCACTTATTAAAGAGGCTTTCAGGGATGGACGGAATAGCCATCTATATAAAATGTGTTAAGGGGGTACACCCTGCCCAATTTGTGCCTATTTTTGCATTTTTCTCACAAATTATAGCGCATTGGTGACAAGTAAGGTATGTATATATATTTTAGGGGCAAGGACTACAACTTCTGCACTGGAAATTTTATTTCAGCACGGACAACAGTTGTGGAGTTACAGTCAAAAATGAGGGAAAACCAATATTTTATCAATGAATCAATAACTACTTGCCTTGAGTTGCTGAATTTTCAGTGCAGTAGTTGTAGTCCTTGCCCCAATAATATACATATCTTACCTGTCACCCATGCGCTATAATTTTTGAGAAAAATGCAAAAATAGGCACAAAATTGGCCAGGGGTGTAGTACCCCCTTAATGTGTCAAATATTGCAGAACAGAGTGAAGTAAACATCCCTTATGTACTATGACCATGTCGCCTCGACTAAATTCTGAAACACGTCACGTGTTTATGGCGTTTTTTGATGTAATTGTAATTGGAAACGCGTACTAGTATTTAGATTGATTTGTCCGAGTTAAATTGTATTCATGTTATGGCTCCATGCATTATACTGGGTGTTTATAAAGCATAAAGCATGTTCAGAATGAATATTGACGTACAGACATGGCTAGAATACGGTCAGCAATATTTACCTTGTATCCAGGAGTTCCTTAAGGAGAGGATATATATTTATATAGATTTGTCACCGACTCATCGTGATTTGTCATCATTCCGTACGCATTTTTTCTTTCGAATAATGGCGTTGTTTTGCGTAACGAGACTGATATATCAATGGCCAGTATGAGGTCTCGGGTCCTGAAAGTTAGTCTCTTAAACACTTTTTCATAATTAATCGTTTGCCAAAAAACCAAAAACCAAAAAAAAAACACCAAGGAATACAAATTTCCTATACGTTTGGGCCGTCAAAACTTTTCATACTCGAATACAGAGTGCTTTGCTAGGACTCGTTCATTTCATCATCAAAGAGTATGCATGATATAATATCAAAGCGACTTAATAAAGGTAAAACTGTTTTGTAAATGTTGGCCGTAGGAGTTCGTACGTACGGACAAGTTACAGCTACGTGCAATTGAAATATGGAACTTCACATTTTGCAGCACTCCTTTTTATATCAATTTTTCACATGAAAAAAGTACAATTTCCCTTTTTAGCTTTTTCATATAAAAAGATCACTAAATGTATAACAAATCTTTATTGTATGCTATATTTCGATCAAGAAAAATATTGTTTCTGAATAAACGGCATAAATAGATCATGTAGATAATCGACATATTTGAAGGAAGTAAAATGCACATATGTAGGCCACTACAAGAAAACCACGCAGTACAAATATAATAAGCTATATACAAAATCACATAAAAAACTACATTATGACCTACTTTATATTTTTGTTTCTTTACAGAGTCAGCAGGCAGTGCGGTGGTCTATTCACATAGGATACTATTATTAGCGATTTTGGTGACACTAGTTGTACATTCATTATGTTTATGACCTTAATATAAGATATTGTTATGTATATTTTTGTGTTGTTATATGTAAAATTTACTGTACAAATTACTGTCATACAAAACACGTGTCCATGGACATTGTCTTCCCAGCAAACATGGCAAACACAAACGTTTTCGTAACATTCCCAAAATAAAAGGGCGCACAAAAACTATTAAAACGTGGCGTTATATAAAGGTGATAAAAGGTTTTAATAACATTTTAAAATTGTAACATAATTATGTTTAACTGTTGGCAAAAGATTTTTTTAAACTGAAGTTATGATAACATTTTGACAACATTTAAAACAAAAAAATATATTTAGAATGCACGTTTTAAAACTGTTTCCTAATCTTTTTCATAACTCGACACTTTAAGTTTACGTTATTGAAACGTTTTATAACTTGTCGAAACTGTTTTTAAAACGTTTTAAAAGATATTTTGTGTTTGCTGGGTATCGATATCCTTCGAATACAACGGATTTTACTACTCTAAGAATACAAAGGATACATAGACCAATACCGCAAAAAATCGTTAATAAGCATATGTGCCTATTAACGATATGTGCTTATGAACGAATTTTTACGGTAGTCTATTAAACATTAAACAAACTACCGTAAAAATTCGTTCTTGTCCTAGCAAATCGTTAATAGACACATGCTTGTTATAACGAATATTTACGGTAGTGTTAGGCCCTATAAAATTAATGTTTTGGTTCTCGTCCCCTCCCTCCTCAAATTTCTGGGATTTGTCAGATTTTTATTTTTAGATTTTTAATTTGTTTTAGACTTTGGAATGATTTATGAAATCTTCATACATATAAATAAGTTTATTAGAGTCTTCCAAGTCTTTTGGGGGGTCTAGGGGGTTGTCCCTCAGAATCTCACATTTGGAAAAAAGGTCTCATCGTTTCCTTGAGCACTGTTGGAAAATACCGAAAACTGCTAACAATGCCAATTTTACATTGAAAAAAAAAAAAACACATCCCTCCCTCATCAATTCATAAAAATCCTCTGGACGAGAACCAAAACATTAATTTTATACGGCCTTATCTGAAGATACACGACATGCAGCGTAACAAATTTACACCCTAAAGTATATCTCGTTGGGCGTACTGCGCTAATTGTGTAAGTAATTTTTTGTAATTTTGAGAAACATACATTTTAACATAGGCCTATTTACTCACCAATCTTTGCATAAGAACACATAATAATGAGTCAAATTAAAGGGAATAATCAGAAATAATACATGATTACGTAACTGATGCATGCTTGAACCATGCTTTGTACTTTGTTCTCAAAATTACAAAAATTGACTTCGGAAATTAGCCTACTGTCATAATGCGACGCGACATGTGCTTTCTCGCATATACGGATATTCGTATGTAATGTCTGTAATACATCGGCTATAGTTATATATCACGTATATATATAATTCCTATAAATGACACTTTCCTGTCGTTGAATATCATGTATTATAAAAGCAGTTAATTAACGAAAGCGAGACCAGAACGGCGCAAGATCGAACAGCAGGAAAGCGTCAATTATAGGAATGGTCTATATAATAGTGAAGACCATCATGAGACATGTTGGAGAAACGACCCATCTGGATAAAATCCGTCCAGTCGTACTTTACCTCTCTATTTTGGTTTTTAACTGGATTTGGCGATGAGCTACGTGATATGTGATAATCGGTGTACACAGGTGTTAATTAACTGAGAAGTGAAATGTATAGTCCCAGGAGGTATATATAGTCCATGCTTGTAAGGAAATTGATACAAAAAGAATGGCGACGTTAATATGCATAATAGCTATAAGGCAACCGGAGATGTTTCTTATACAGGACAATGGTAGAAATCTATCTTCCGATCCATTATGAAAATCTCACTTATTTTCAGATAATCTTGTATCAAAACAAATAACCAGAATGATGTCTTTCAAGACGTCAGGCTTCCATTTTTTGACAGTTTGCAACTGAACATTTCAATTGGAAACTATTTTGTCATTGTTTTGAAGTTGTACATATTTTAACTTTGATAAGAGTGCCAAAATTTAAATGAATTAAAGGAATAGGCCTATCAGGTATAGGCTTAAAGCTAGGGGCCAAAACTGTTGGGCCAAACCAAGATACTGATGTTCTTTACAACCGGTATTATTACGCAAATTGCACTTCGGTTACTAAACAAGACCGCTCTGTACTTTACATTTTGACTGTAATGGACTTTGAATACTTATTGTAGGTATATGAGACCTTCATATAGCCATATGACGTTCTCAGTTAAATTGACGGTTATGGAAGGTGTGATATGATGTAGTATTTGAAAAAGGTGCCGCATGATTGCACTGAAAATAATAGTAAGAAAGTGCTCTTAGGTCGTAGCAAAATGATATTATGTATCAAAATATGCATTTTTATATCGACAAAGTATTATGTTGCTGTAACGCAGGCAGTTCAGTACCGTACACTTTCAATTGGACGGTCAAATTATGTTTGGTAACTGGAAAACATGCATGCATGTTTAATAAAATCTGCTCTATAGTCAGAATGAAAATAATTTCAATGTCTGAAAACATACTAACTATAATTTTGGTATATAAATGTGAATTTGTGGTCACTTCTGATTTGCGATTTCTGGTGATACCTTTTTGACCATTAACTGAATTATATTTTCCGTTACACATGTAACAATTCATTTCATTGGTCATAGACAATGTTATTTAGCAGCGAGTGAAATGCAAAAGCTGGTCAATCTAGTCTTATTACAGGTAAAAATAAGACCGTAAGAAATATTTTACTAATTTTTTTTACTGCAACATGTGTGAAATAATTTAACAAATATATTAATATAATTATTAATGTAAATAGCTTCATAACACTACGCGGATTTTATATTGCATTTGTAAATTTGGAAAATATTGTATATAAATGTTTGTAAATAATAACAGTGTTATTATGTATATGTTGAATGATGGTCACATATCTCTTGTATTTTGCTGGCATTTGGTTTGTGGTTGTTAATATTAATGCTTAAGACTTGTGTACATTTGACTTAACAAACCGAATATTATGTAAAACTTATTACCGACTGTGTGTATATAATTAAACTGAATTCTATCATAATTGAACTTGTATAGTGTGAGATGTCAATTCTTTTTGTACACTGAGTGTTCCAGAACGCGACTATAACTTTAAGGGTAGACGAGGTATTGTTGGTCGAAGCAACCCAAAAATCGATTTTCATTATCTAGATGAATATATTATTGAAAATTAACACCTTGATGTTTTGCAAAAGTTCATTCTATAAATTGTATACTCTGCAAACTTGCTTAATTTATTGTTGTTAATTAGTTATGTACGTTTTACAAAAGTGTTGTTGTTTCAGCCCTCTTCACAACGTAACTCAAGAACCACAGCTCCTATAAAAGTATATCTGTGATATTTTAATTCTTCTACACGCTCGCTATGAATTGAGCAATGCAATTTTGCCAAAGCTCACTACCATTCGTAAGATGCTGTGAACTACCAAATCACAACAGTTTAAAATAATTAATAACCGTAAGCATTTTTGGAAATAGACCTTAGGAGTCTCTTAGGGTGGCTCAACTCTCATTAAGGGTATGCTCAACTCTCCTTACCTTACAGGAGACTTGTTTCACCTGGCAACTTTATTTAAATGGAATATTTATGCAATAATGTAATCATCTGGAGAAACTTACACTGACCATAATTATGTTATCATAGTAGTTATAATTATGTCAATATGCATATAAATGTTCCACACAAGTCGCCAATAAAAAAAAATACTGGCCAGAATATAAAACTATGCTCAACTCTCCTGGATATCCCCTACAGTTTGGTTTACAAATTCCAGTTGTTGTTTTAGGTCCAAAATGCTATCTTTAGTAGATAGCGAAAGAGCATTTACTGAAGGCGCTGGCAGAGCGCGTTTTTGTATAGAGTCTATTGGAATAATTTTGATATGTCATGTTTTTTTTTGCTATCTACTGAAGATAGCACGTAGGGATTATGCTGGTAATTATTGCACTGGTACCGTAGTCAAACAATTTCAAATGACTTTAATGATTTTCTTGTGAATATCTGTTCAAAATTGGCATCCGAAATGGAGAATAGATGCCAGAACTATTATGAATTCTTTTCTTATCCACTGCCTTGTAATTTGTTCATGTCCCCTATATCAGAAAATGAAAATTTGAAAATAATTGGATAATTGGATTCTAACAAAAGCCCTGGTCATGATGGACTTAGCAACCTCTTAATTAATTAAAAGGATAGCCAACGAAGTATACTCTCCTCTTACCAACATATTCAACTTCTCTATTAGGCCTAATTTAGGGGTTCATTCATAGGATTGAGGGCATGATCGCTGTTTATGCCCGAGGCGCGAGCCAAGGGCATAAATCAGCGATCATGCCCTCAATCCTATGAATGAACCCCGTTCATACATACCCAACATTCTTAGCAATTCAATACAGATGAAAATAATAAGGGTTTACAAGTTTAAATAACATTTCCATACCGTTTTCCTTCATAATTTGAAAGAAAATGAGTAGGCCTACTTGCAGATCTAGGAAGCAGCTCGACTCATGAGGTCAACGGCCGGGAGTCAACGCGTAATACGCGTCACCTTTTGCGCTCTGCGTGAGATGGGCGCGGTGACATGCGCGTGTACGCAACACTAGCAAATCGTGAATCGTGGGTTCCAACGCTGCGTGACGCAGCTTGTTTATGCCCTGCGTACTGGTCATAAACGGTATTTATGACCAGCACAAAAAGGCGCAAATCCAATTAGAAACGTCATTATATCGTGAGTATGTATGAACGGTATATAGTTTTGTCAGAATTCCTTTATGTATGAACGGTATATAGTTTTGTCAGAACACCTTTTTTCATTTCCGATTGTCAATTTTTCAAAATAAACGCGTGAATATACCAATGGCTGGATGATTCTACATGTCACAATAGTTGCATATTTTGGCAGTCGGAAGTGAAAAATGGTGAAATCAAATCAATAGTCTTAGCGAGACTTGGACCTACGAAACCACTGCATTATAAGAGACATTCCGGGGGGAAATTGCGATTTCCAAACGTAGACATATGCAGATTGATCGAATGGCGCGAGCGACTGCGTAAAAACAACGCGAGACTTTGGTGCCACGGTTATCCGCGCATCCATTTTACGCTTTGTATGACGTACGGACTAGGCCTACTCTTTTTCAAAATAATGTCGCAACAAGCCTAACCGCTTGAATGTTTACTTGATCTCCAGCAGATAGCACAATTGGAGACCAAAATTACACCATATTTAATTTAAGCTACAGAAGATAGTAAAAACACGAATTTAACCGTGATTTTTTAAAGAAAGAAAATGTCGCAAGACATGCCGTAATTTGCTCGATTTTGGTACCCGGTGTCTATTAAGCTCATGCATTGACTTGCACGGTGAACGTTAAAATTGAAATATCTCAAGAAAGGAATATCGTATGACGCTGAAACAAACTTTGAAACAAAGCTATAAGATTTCTCTATCTGTTGTTTTTAATTTGGCGCATGTTGAATTCGTGTGTTTTGCTATCAACTGCCGATAGCTCAAATTTACTCGTAGTTGGCTGTCGTCTTTATCTGCTGAACGAGATAAGAAGGCACACCACTGACGTTATAAGATTTCGCAATCAAAAAGTGCAACCCGTAAAATAGTCCCCGTAATACGTCGAAATTGAGCTTATTTGTTTCATTTTTCAGCCAATGTGTGTCTGAAATACGTTTCTTTGATGCTATATTAAACCTGAGATGGTTTTTATGAAATTATGTGCAGAAAAAATAAATCTGTTCTGGCGGACTAATCACGCAAAATGCATTAAATTTGAGCTATCTTTAGTAAATAGCAACAGAGCAAAATATTGATTGAAATAAACGAAATGCTGTCGTACACAATTTATAATTTAATAATATTCTGACTTAGGATTGTGAACAAAAGTTTTTCAGTACTGTCATTTTAGAAATTGAGAAAGGTTGAATATACCGTATTTTGTTAGGCCTATCTACTGATGATAGCATTTTTAAACCTAATGAAATAATACAACAAAAAAAGAAGGAAATCGTAAGACTTAGCATGAGACGAGTCAGAAAGATCATTTGGTATATTTTTTTATGTTTGTCTGTCTGTTTGTCTGTTTGTTTGTTTGTTTATTTGTTTGTTTTTTATCTACCCAAGATACCATTTACGGTGCGATTTGCAAATCACCCGTGGCGACATGCATCATCTTCTGTGAACACGCGCGAGCCCACTTATGGCATGCATCATTTACGATCTGCATCATTTTCTCGGAACGCGCCCGTAAACGGCTATCTTCTGAAGATAGCATTGCGGGCCTAATAAAACATCAGAAAATATTTCACAAATTTAGAAAACATCTGTTAGGAAAGTTTGTTTTTGATGTGTATTGTTTGGGTTTTTTTTGGTTTTTTTCCGCTATCTACTCTAAAATTCCTATCGTTTATTCTCTAATTGACCGGGGCTGCGCTATGATGATTCAGTACGGCGCGAAACGGCAAAACTGCATTGACCGGGGCTGCGCACTTAGAGAAAAAAATCGGCATTAGACCGAATGCAAAGCTATAGAGAAATGTTAAAATGACGAAGCTGACCAAAATTGCTATCTTCAGAAGATAGCAAGCAAAAAACATGAAAAATAATAATATTTAAAAAAGAAGAAGAAAAAAAGAAGAAGAAAAACATTGTCTAACACGCGTTGTACATGATATGATTCAGTACGGCACGAAATGGCAAAACTGCATTGACCGGGGCTGCGCGCTTAGAGAAAAATCGACATTAGGCCGAATGCAAAGCTATAAAGAAATGTTAAAATGACAAAGCAGTAAAAATTGCTATCTTCAGAAGATAGCAAGCAATAAACATTAAAAAAATAACCATTTAATTCGCGCAGAGTAACCGTGCGCGTTTTAGGATTTGTTTTCGCTTTATCTAGGCCTACTGATGATAATATTTAGAATCTCATCCCGATTCATTGCATCTTTCTACTCTGGAAGTAATGTTTTACATTATTTTCTCTAAATTTTACTTCATCATGTAGCGGCGAATTTCTTCTTTCTAATACATCAGTCCCGATTAGAAAGTTAAAAGCGATATTACAGACTCATCACTTTCCGCATCTGCCTGTTTCTCTATTTTTACCTCTTTTCCCCTTTTTTTCTTATAGCTTGGCATATAGGCCGAATGCCGATTTTATAATTCGCATCTGCCTGTTTCTCTATATTTAGTAGATAGCACCACTATTACAACAGTAAAACATCGATTTATTTCGTTATAGGAAATAACAAAATGCATTAAATTTGAGCTATCTTTAGCGCATGAAGCAGAAATATATTGATTAAAATAAACAAAATGCAGTCGTACACAATTTCTAATTTAATAATATTAATTCCGACTTGGGATTGTGAACAAAATTTTTGTCATTTCATTTAGTCAAAGCTGCTGTTTTGTTTCTCATGCTGGTTTTTTTGTTTGGCATTATATTTTTTATTGGAAAAAGCAAACATAAGAATAATATAATCACAGAGAATCACAATTACAGCTGCAAATGTGTGTATACATACATGGCATAGTGTACTACATAATGCACAAATAATGAATAATGAGATACATTTTGTATATCATACAGAGTCAACATACATGTACATGTGACATAATGGCAAAACAATATTACAGTGCTGATGCACCTTGTACATCAAATGTCAAAGCACCACTTTTTAAAGTGATTACTTAATTTACCCTTTTTATAAGCAATATCATATTCCATTTTTCTTTTCATCAAAATGAAGTTTTTCAAAGCAGTAAAGTTTGGGTTCATTTCCTGAAATCTACATCTGTAAATGTAGTATTTACTGCATAATATTAAAAAGGAAAGTAAATTATCATTGGCAATACCAAACATAAGGTCAAAACTATTAAACTGAATATTCAGGTGAAGTTTGTCATTTAACATGTTAAATAACTCATTCCAGATACATTTAACTTTATCACATTCACAAAAAACATGAACCACAGTTTCGGGAAATTTGTCACAAAAGAAACAAAGAGGAGAATCTTTTCTTCCAATTTTGTGGAGAAAGCTGTTGAAAGCAATTGCCTTATGGAATAGTTTAAAATAAAATGATCTTAATTGAGTCTCAATGGTACATTTGAAATTCCGGATATGAATTTCTTCCCACCCTACATTCCCCTTATCACAAAAATCTTCAAAGATATCTTCCCAGAATTTTTGAATTCTTTTAGGGGAAGCTTGTTTAACATTATACTGTAGTTGTAGCGAGGGACCCTGGGGACCAGGATAAGATTATTAGAGAAAATGTCGAAAGTGTCAAAATCCTGGTCCTCAAAATCATCCAGCATCCCACAATAATGAACAATGCTATTCATCAACACATTATATTTTCTCCTATCTCTGTAAGAGATATCAAATTCAATTATTAAGTCGTCAAAAGATTTTAAGACTGGTGTGGGAAGATTATCATAAAGAACATCAGATAGAGTACAAATCCCTTTAGTATACCAAGAATCGTAATAAAAATACTGTTTTGATTTGGATCTAATACTTCTATTGAACCAAATACAAGTGCTATTCTGACTCCTCATTTCTCGGATCTCATAACCAAGGTCTTCAGTGGCTTTATCTCTAAAAGAATACCACGATCTTATTGAATCAGCCAGCTGCATATTCTTCAGACGCGAAAGAATACTTTCAGGTGCATGAGATTTCCACAGAATTTTAACATCAGAATGAAATTTTTGAAGAAAAGAAATCTCAAGAGATTTCCACATGCACTCATAGTTGTCATCAAGTAAATATTTTACCCAAATCAATTTTTGAGCCTCCGCAAAACATTTTACATTAACCATACGTAAACCACCCAAAGAATAATCAAGACATACAAAATCCCTCTTCACTCTGTCATTTCCCCCATTCCAGATGAAATTAAAAAATAATTTATTTAAATTTTTGAAAAAAGTTTCTGGAATTTTTATACAGAGCACAGAAAAAAGATGCAACAACTGTGGAATTCTCATGCTGGTTTTGCTGTTTACTGCAGATTGATCGAATGGCGCGAGCGACTGCGTAAAAACAACGCGCGACTTTGGTGCCACGCGTTATGCGCGCATCCATTTTACGCTTTGTATGACGTACGGACTAGGCCTACTCTTTTTCAAAATAATGTCGCAACACTCTGCAAGCCTAACTGCTTGAATGTTTACTTGATCTCCAGCAGATAGCACAATTGGAGACCAAAATTACACCATATTTAATTTAAGCTACAGAAGATAGTAAAAATTAGGGGTTCATTCATATATTTTCATGACTAAACGATTGTTTATGCCCGAGGGCTTTAGCCCGAGGGCATAAACAACGTTTAGTCATTCATATATTTTCATGACTAAACGATTGTTTATGCCCGAGGGCTTTAGCCCGAGGGCATAAACAACGTTTAGTCATGAAAATATATGAATGAACCCCGTTCATACATACGCAACATTCTGCTTGCTGTTATTTTTCTCCAAAACTAAAAATACCATCATTTTAAACTAAAATTACCAGTTCCTTATCATTTTTAACAGTTTCTCTATCGCTAATTGTAAGAAAACGTTTACTTGCTCAGTCCATCGTGCTTGGACGCGCGCGAACATCGCGTACATCACTCGCGCTTTGCGTAAATAGCTCGCGAACATAGACGCCTAATATCCTACTCGCTAGCGTCCATCAGTTCCCGCGCGGCTTGTTTATGACCGGAACGCCGGGCATAAACGTTGTTTATGCCCGCCTATCGACCAATCACGCATGCTGTTATATAGCGAGTATGTATGAACACGAATTTAACCGTGATTTTTTAAAGAAAGAAAATGTCGCAAGACATGCCGTAATTTGCTCGATTTTGGTACCCGGTGTCTATTAAGCTCATGCATTGACTTGCACGGTGAACGTTAAAATTGAAATATCTCAAGAAAGGAATATCGTATGACGCTGAAACAAACTTTGAAACAAAGCTATAAGATTTCTCTATCTGTTGTTTTTAATTTGGCGCATGTTGAATTCGTGTGTTTTGGCTATCAACTGCCGATAGCTCAAATTTACTCGTAGTTGGCTGTCGTCTTTATCTGCTGAACGAGATAAGAAGGCACACCACTGACGTTATAAGATTTCGCAATCAAAAAGTGCAACCCGTAAAATAGTCCCCATAATACGTCGAAATTGAGCTTATTTGTTTCATTTTTTCAGCCAATGTGTGTCTGAAATACGTTTCTTTGATGCTATATTAAACCTGAGATGGTTTTTATGAAATTATGTGCAGAAAAAATAAATCTGTTCTGGCGGACTAATCACGCAAAATGCATTAAATTTGAGCTATCTTTAGTAGATAGCAACAGAGCAAAATATTGATTGAAATAAACGAAATGTTGTCGTACACAATTTATAATTTAATAATATTCTGACTTAGGATTGTGAACAAAAGTTTTTCAGTACTGTCATTTTAGAAATTGAGAAAGGTTGAATATACCGTATTTTGTTAGGCCTATCTACTGATGATAGGATTTTTAAACCTAATGAAATAATACAACAAAAAAAGAAGGAAATCGTAAGACTTAGCATGAGCCGAGTCAGAAAGATCATTTGGTATATTTTTTATGTTTGTCTGTCTGTCTGTCTGTTTGTCTGTTTGTTTGTTTGTTTATTTGTTTGTTTTTATCTACCCAAGATACCATTTACGGTGCGATTTGCAAATCACCCGTGGCGACATGCATCATCTTCTGTGAACACGCGCGAGCCCACTTACGGCATGCATCATTTACGATCTGCATCATTTTTTCGGAACGCGCCCGTAAACGGCTATCTTCTGAAGATAGCATTGCGGGCCTAATAAAACATCAGAAAATATTTCACAAATTTAGAAAACATCTGTTAGGAATTTGATGTGTATTGTTTGTTTGTTTGTTTGTTTGTTTTTTCCGCTATCTTTCCTATCGTTTATTCTCTAATTGACCGGGGCTGCGCTATGATGATTCAGTACGGCGCGAAACGGCAAAACTGCATTGACCGGGGCTGCGCACTTAGAGAAAAATCAGCATTAGACCGAATGCAAAGCTATAGGAAATGTTAAAATGACGAAGCTGACCAAAATTGCTATCTTCAGAAGATAGCAAGCAAAAAACATGAAAAATAATAATATTTAAAAAAGAAGAAGAAAAAAAGAAGAAGAAAAACATTGCCTAACACGCGTTGTAGATGATATGATTCAGTACGGCACGAAATGGCAAAACTGCATTGACCGGGGCTGCACGCTTAGAAAAAAATCGACATTAGGCCGAATGCAAAGCTATAAAGAAATGTTGAAATGACAAAGCTGAAAAAATTGCTATCTTCAGAAGATAACAAGCAATAAACATAAAAAATATTAATTTAATTCGCGCAAAGTAACCGTGCGCGTTTTAGGATTTTTTTTTCGCAAATATCTAGGCCTACTGATGATAATATTTAGAATCTCATCCCGATTTATCGCATCTTTCTACTCTAGAAGTAATGTTTTACATTATTTTCTCTAAATTTTACTTCATCCTGTAGCGGCGAATTTCTTCTTTCTAATACATCAGTCCCGATTAGAAAGTTTAAAGCGATATTACAGACTCATCACTTTCCGCATCTGCCTGTTTCTCTATTAATTTTTACCTCTTTTCCCCCTTTTTTCTTATAGCTTGGCATATAGGCCGAATGCCGATTTTATAATTCGCATCTGCCTGTTTCTCTATATTTAGTAGATAGCACCACTATTACAACAGTAAAAACATCGATTTATTTCGTTATAGGAAATAACAAAATGCATTAAATTTGAGCTATCTTTAGTAGATAGCAACAGAGCAAAATATTGATTGAAATAAACGAAATGCTGTCGTACACAATTTATAATTTAATAATATTCTGACTTAGGATTGTGAACAAAAGTTTTTCAGTACTGTCATTTTAGAAATTGAGAAAGGTTGAATATATTTTGTTAGGCATATCTACTGATGATAGCATTTTTAAACCTAATGAAATAATACAAAAAAAGAAGGAAATCGTAAAACTTAGCATGAGACGAGTCAGAAAGATCATTTGGTATATTTTTTATATTTCATGTTTGTTTGTCTGTCTGTCTGTTTGTTTGTTTGTTTGTTTATTTGTTTGTTTTTTATCTACCCAAGATACCATTTACGGTGCGATTTGCAAATCACTCGTGGCGACATGTATCATCTTCTGTGAACACTCGCGAGCCCACTTTACGGCATGCATCATTTACGATCTGCATCATTTTCTCAGACCGCGCCCGTAAACGGTTATCTTCTGAAGATAGCATTGTGGCCAGCCGGCCTAATATTTCTAAATTTAGAAAACATCTGTTAGGAAAGTTTGTTTTTGATGTGTATTGTTTGTTTGTTTGTTTGTTTGTTTTTTCCGCTATCTACTCAAGATTTTATTTTTTTAAATAAAATACAAAAAGGTAAGAAAGTTTGACAAATAAGGGAAAATAAAAACAAAAATTCCTATCGTTTATTCTCTAATTGACCGGGGCTAGGCTGTGCTATGATGATTCAGTACGGCGAGAAACGGCAAAACTGCATTGCAAATCTTTAAAGTTCGAGTGGATAGGCCTATACAGGGTGTGCCAAAAAATATATAGGGTGATTCTACTGAAAAATACCTAAAAAATTACATTTCTTTACCACTCCAATATTTCTACAAAATACCGGTATATTAAATTGGAAAATGAACTTGATATTTGTAATGTACACAATTAGTCCTTTCATTAAATATGTAGTTTGCACTATATTTGTTAAGCCCATTGTGTTATACAGGTTATGAAAAAAAGTTGTATTTTAAATTGTTAAATTTAATGTAAAATTTCCCTAAGTGCCAACAATTGTAACAAATGCACTTTAAATTTGGAAAATATATTCAAAATAGTTTTAAAGCATTGCTATTTCACATTTAAATATCCAATTCCCATATAGGGTATTCAAAAAATCAATATACAGTGAATAATTTGTACATGTGTACATGTAGGCATATATCACAATTATCCTACATCAATAAACTAGTTTTACAGTAACCAGAGATCAATATGTCATCAAATTAAATCCTTTGATTGTAATAATCTCCTTTGAGAAGATTTATTTGATAGATATTTCAAAAATAAAACAATTTAAAAGATCTATTTATGACAGATGAAATTTATTTTCATTCCTTTTTTCATGCATGCAAAATTTAAAGCCCATTGTATTGTATGACACACATTCCACTGCATTGATTAAAAGTTCGTTAAATCCTTAATTAATAAGTTTATTTAAAAGATTAACTAGGCAATTATAGTCATAGAAAGTTAAAAAATAAGATTAACATTATGCAAATGCATTTCTACTTCTACTAGACAATAAAGTGCATACATTTTATTATTGAACACCAACTTCCCATTGGAATTACACAATGCTCCTCCGCTTCCTGCTCCTCTGCTTCCTGCTCCACCCCTGACTAATTAACTTAATTAAGCTGTTGTAATTAATTAATACATTTGTTCAACTGTATTTGTTATTATTTCATTAAATTAATAATTTATCTTCAAAATAAGACCAAAACCATTTCTTCATGATGGATTTTTGCAAAAATATAGGAATAAGAAGAGAAAAAATTTGAAAAAAAGGTGACAGCTCCACCTTTTTGGGTGCCCACCTCAAAAAACATGAACTTAGAGAAAAATCGGCATTAGGCAGAATGCAAAGCTATAGAGAAATGTTAAAATGACGAAGCTGACAAAAATTGCTATCTTCAGAAGATAGCAAGCAATAAACATAAAAAATAATAATTTAATTCGCGCAGAGTAACCGTGCGCGTTTAAGGATTTTTTTCGCTATATCTACTGATGATAATAGTTAGAATCTCATCCCGATTCATTGCCTCTTTCTACTCTAGAAGTAATGTTTTACATTATTTTCTCTAAATTGTTACTTCATCATGTAGCGGCGAATTTCTTCTTTCTAATACATCAGTCCCGATTAGAAAGTTTAAAGCGATATTACAGACTCATCACTTTCCGCATCTGCCTATTTCTCTATTTTTACCTCTTTTTCCACCTTTTTTTCTTATAGCTTGGCATATAGGCCGAATGCCGATTTTATCATTCGCAAGCCTAACTGCTTGAATGTTTACTTGATCTCCAGCAGATAGCACAATTGGAGACCAAAATTACACCATATTTAATTTAAGCTGCAGAAGATAGTAAAAACACGAATTTAACCGTGATTTTTTAAAGAAAGAAAATGTCGCAAGACATGCCGTAATTTGCTCGATTTTGGTACCCGGTGTCTATTAAGCTCATGCATTGACTTGCACGGTGAACGTTAAAATTGAAATATCTCAAGAAAGGAATATCGTATGACGCTGAAACGAACTTTGAAACAAAGCTATAAGATTTCTCTATCTGTTGTTTTTAATTTGGCGCATGTTGAATTCGTGTGTGTTTGCTATCAACTGCCGATAGCTCAAATTTACTCGTAGTTGGCTGTCGTCTTTATCTGCTGAACGAGATAAGAAGGCACACCACTGACGTTATAAGATTTCGCAATCAAAAAGTGCAACCCGTAAAATAGTCCCCGTAATACGTCGAAATTAAGCTTATTTGTTTCATTTTTTCAGCCAATGTGTGTCTGAAATACGTTTCTTTGATGCTATATTAAACCTGAGATGGTTTTTATGAAATTATGTGCAGAAGTAATAAATCTGTTCTGGCGGACTAATCACGCAAAATGCATTAAATTTGAGCTATCTTTAGTAGATAGCAACAGAGCAAAATATCGATTGAAATAAACGAAATGCTGTGGTACACAATTTATAATTTAATAATATTCTGACTTAGGATTGTGAACAAAAGTTTTTCAGTACTGTCATTTTAGAAATTGAGAAAGGTTGAATATATTTTGTTAGGCCTATCTACTGATGATAGCATTTTTAAACCTAATGAAATAATACAAAAAAGGAAGGAAATCGTAAGACTTAGAATAAGACGAGTCAGAAAGATCATTTGGTATATTTTTTTATATTTTTGTTTGTCTGTCTGTATGTTTGTTTGTTTCTTTGTTTGTTTCTTTGGGTTTTTTTATCTACCCAAGATACCATTTACGGTGCGATTTGCAAATCACCCGTGGCGACATGCATCATCTACTGTGAACACGCTCGAGCCCACTTACGAAATGCATCATTTACGATCTGCATCATTTTCTCGGAACGCGCCCGTAAACGGCTATCTTCTGAAGATAGCATTGCGGGCTAATAAAACATCAGAAAATATTTCACAAATTTAGAAAACATCTGTTAGGAAAGTTTGTTTTTGATGTGTATTGTTTGTTTGTTTGTTTGTTAGTTTGTTTTTTCCGCTATCTACTCTAAAATTCCTATCGTTTATTCTCTAATTGACCGGGGCTGCGCTATGATGATTCAGTACGGCGCGAAACGGCAAAACTTCATTGACCGGGGCTGCGCACTTAGAGAAAAATCGGCATTAGACCGAATGCAAAGCTATAGAGAAATGTTAAAATGACGAAGCTGATCAAAATTGCTATCTTCAGAAGATAGCAAGCAAAAAACATGAAAAATAATAATATTTAAAAAAGAAGAAGAAAAAAAGAAGAAGAAAAACATTGCCTAACACGCGTTGTAGATGATATGATTCAGTACGGCACGAAATGGCAAAACTGCATTGACCGGGGCTGCGCGCTTAGAGAAAAATCGGCATTAGGCCGAATGCAAAGCTATAAAGAAATGTTAAAGTGACGAAGCTGACCAAAATTGCTATCTTCAGAAGATAGCAAGCAATAAACATAAAAAATAATAATTTAATTCGCGCAGAGAGAGTAACCGTGCGCGTTTTAGGATTTTTTTCGCTATATCTAGGCCTACTGATGATAATATTTAGAATCTCATCCCGATTCATTGCATCTTTCTACTCTAGAAGTAATGTTTTACATTATTTTCTCTAAATTTTACTTCATCATGTAGCGGCGAATTTCTTCTTTCTAATACATCAGTCCCGATTAGAAAGTTTAAAGCGATATTACAGACTCATCACTTTCCGCATCTGCCTTTTCTCTATTTTTCCTCTCCCCCCCCCTTTTTTTCCTTATAGCTTGGCATATAGACCGAATGCCGATTTTATCATTCGCATCTGCGTGTTTCTCTATATTTAGTAGATAGCACCACTATTACAACAGTAAAACATCGATTTATTTCGTTATAGGAAATAACAAAATGCATTAAATTTGAGCTATCTTTAGCGCATGAAGCAGAAATATATTGATTAAAATAAACAAAATGCAGTCGTACACATTAATTCCGACTTGGGATTGTGATTTAGGGGTTCATTCATATATTTTCATGACTAAACGGTTGTTTATGCCCGAGGTGCCGCTTGCCCCGTTCATACATACCAGAACATTTTGTGATTCTTATTTCATCAAAATAATAACAAAAAATAACAATCAACATCATTAAAACCACAAATTTCCTTCGTTTTTCCTACCCCGTTCCTACCCCGTTGTTTATGCCCGGCTCTCGACCAATCACGCGCGCCGTTATATAGCGCGTATGTATGAACAAAATTTTTGTCATTTCATTTAGTCAAAGCTGATGTTTTGTTTCTCATGCTGCACTGCTCGAATGGCGCGAGCGAATGCGTAAAAACAACGCGCGACTTTGGTGCCACGCGTCATGCGCGCATCCATTTTATTGACGCTTTGTATGACGTCAGGCCGTTGCAACTCATATGCTAGCGCAATACAAAAAGGTGGCGACAGCGTCGGCTTTCCCTGTGTATTACCCTCACAGAATTAAAACCAGAGAACCAGGACTTGACCGCCATCTTGATACAGGCATGGAGCAAAAATTGGGGGTATTCGGTTTCCCTCGGAATGCGCTCGAGGCATTCGTTGTCATGCAAGCGCGACATAGATGATGGGCGCATTTGAGAGACGCACTTGATGCGACCTGCACGCGAGTACCAAGACGCTTCAGATGAGACGCAGAGTTGTTTTCGTTCGTCTCCGCGCACCGTCGGCAAGGACCCGAATACCCCCAATTTTCTCCCCATAGCTGACGGCGCGATTGTACGTGGCGGTATAGGGAGTCCCGGTTCTCCTTCTCTAATTCTGTGATTACCCTGCACTAACATGGCGTCCAATGGCGTCTCCCGGGCGGGGCCATTTTGGAAAAGTAAAGAAAAATGCTGCTGCCACCACGATAGTACTAAAAGCTACGTAAAAAAATATGCGTAGTGCTGTGGAGACTTACTTTAACATGACGTCACGAATATGCTAATTAAAGAAAAATGCTGCTGCCATCTACGGCCACATGTTGCAAGCGTGACGATCGCCTAGCCTCACGTCGACGAACGGAGTTTCAATTCCATCGCACTACGTGCTCTATATACTTATTCCATGATGACGTACGGACTAGGCCTACTCTTTTCAAAATAATGTCGCAACACTCTGCAAGCCTAACTGCTTGAATGTTTACTTGATCTCCAGCTGCAGATAGCACAATTGGAGACCAAAATTACACCATATTTAATTTAAGCTACAGAAGATAGTAAAAACACGAATTTAACCGTGATTTTTTAAAGAAAGAAAATGTCGCAAGACATGCCGTAATTTGCTCGATTTTGGTACCCGGTGTCTATTAAGCTCATGCATTGACTTGCACGGTGAACGTTAAAATTGAAATATCTCAAGAAAGGAATATCGTATGACGCTGAAACAAACTTTGAAACAAAGCTATAAGATTTCTCTATCTGTTGTTTTTAATTTGGCGCATGTTAAATTCGTGTGTTTTTGCTATCAACTGCCGATAGCTCAAATTTACTCGTAGTTGGCTGTCGTCTTTATCTGCTGAACGAGATAAGAAGGCACACCACTGACGTTATAAGATTTCGCAATCAAAAAGTGCAACCCGTAAAATAGTCCCCGTAATACGTCGAAATTAGGCTTATTTGTTTCATTTTTTCAGCCAATGTGTGTCTGAAATACGTTTCTTTGATGCTATATTAAACCTCAGATGGTTTTTATGAAATTATGTGCAGAAAAAATAAATCTGTTCTGGTATGGCGGACTAATCACGCAAAATGCATTAAATTTGAGCTATCTGTAGTAGATAGCAACAGAGCACAAAACAGACATGCATCATCTTCTGTAAACACGCGCGAGCCCACTTACGGCATGCATCATTTACGATCTGCATCATTTTCTCGGAACGCGCCCGTAAACGGCTATCTTCTGAAGATAGCATTGCGGGCCTAATAAAACATCAGAAAATATTTCACAAATTTAGAAAACATCTGTTAGGAAAGTTTGTTTTTGATGTGTATTGTTTGTTTGTTTGTTTGTTAGTTTGTTTTTTATTTACTCTAAAATTCCTATCGTTTATTCTCTAATTGACCGGGGCTGCGCTATGATGATTCAGTACGGCGCGAAACGGCAAAACTTCATTGACCGGGGCTGCGCACTTAGAGAAAAATCGGCATTAGACCGAATGCAAAGCTATAGAGAAATGTTAAAATGACGAAGCTGACCAAAATTGCTATCTTCAGAAGATAGCAAGCAAAAACATGAAAATAATAATATTTAAAAAAGAAGAAGAAAAAAAGAAGAAGAAAAACATTGCCTAACACGCGTTGTAGATGATATGATTCAGTACGGCACGAAATGGCAAAACTGCATTGACCGGGGCTGCGCGCTTAGAGAAAAATCGACATTAGGCCGAATGCAAAGCTATAAAGAAATGTTAAAGTGACAAAGCTGAAAAAATTGCTATCTTCAGAAGATAGCAAGCAATAAACATACAAAATAATAATTTAATTCGCGCAGAGAGAGTAAACGTGCGCGTTTTAGGATTTTTTTCGCTATATCTAGGCCTACTGATGATAATATTTAGAATCTCATCCCGATTCATTGCATCTTTCTACTCTAGAAGTAATGTTTTACATTATTTTCTCTAAATTTTACTTCATCATGTAGCGGCGAATTTCTTCTTTCTAATACATCAGTCCCGATTAGAAAGTTTAAAGCGATATTACAGACTCATCACTTTCCGCATCTGCCTTTTCTCTATTTTTTCCTCTCCCCCTCCCCCCTCCCCCCCCGCTTTTTTTTCCTTATAGCTTGGCATATAGACCGAATGCCGATTTTATCATTCGCATCTGCGTGTTTCTCTATATTTAGTAGATAGCACCACTATTACAACAGTAAAACATCGATTTATTTCGTTATAGGAAATAACAAAATGCATTAAATTTGAGCTATCTTTAGCGCATGAAGCAGAAATATATTGATTAAAATAAACAAAATGCAGTCGTACACATTAATTCCGACTTGGGATTGTGAATTAGGGGTTCATTCATATATTTTCATGACTAAACGGTTGTTTATGCCCGAGGGGCCGCTTGCCCCGTTCATACATACCAGAACATTTTGTGATTCTTATTTCATCAAAATAATAACAAAAAATAACAATCAACATCATTAAAAACCACAAATTTCCTTCGTTTTTCCTACCCCGTGATCGCACATCCGGGCCACCGGGCATAAACGTTGTTTATGCCCGGCTCTCGACCAATCACGCGCGCCGTTATATAGCGCGTATGTATGAACAAAATTTTTGTCATTTCATTTAGTCAAAGCTGATGTTTTGTTTCTCATGCTGCACTGCTCGAATGGCGCGAGCGACTGCGTAAAAACAACGCGCGACTTTGGTGCCACGCGTCATGCGCGCATCCATTTTATTGACGCTTTGTATGACGTCAGGCCGTTGCAACTCATGCTAGCGCAATACAAAAAGGTGGCGACAGCGTCGGCTTTCCCTGTGTATTACCCTGCACTAACATGGCGTCCAATGGCGTCTCCCGGGCGGGGCCATTTTGGAAAAGTAAAGAAAAATGCTGCTGCCACCACGATAGTACTAAAAGCTACGTAAAAAAATATGCGTAGTGCTGTGGAGACTTACTTTAACATGACGTCACGAATATGCTAATTAAAGAAAAATGCTGCCGCCATCTACGGCCACATGTTGCAAGCGTGACGATCGCCTAGCCTCACGTCGACGAACGGAGTTTCAATTCCATCGCACTACGTGCTCTATATACTTATTCCATGATGACGTACGGACTAGGCCTACTCTTTTTCAAAATAATGTCGCAACACTCTGCAAGCCTAACTGCTTGAATGTTTACTTGATCTCCAGCTGCAGATAGCACAATTGGAGACCAAAATTACACCATATTTAATTTAAGCTACAGAAGATAGTAAAAACACGAATTTAACCGTGATTTTTAAAGAAAGAAAATGTCGCAAGACATGCCGTAATTTGCTCGATTTTGGTACCCGGTGTCTATTAAGCTCATGCATTGACTTGCACGGTGAACGTTAAAATTGAAATATCTCAAGAAAGGAATATCGTATGACGCTGAAACAAACTTTGAAACAAAGCTATAAGATTTCTCTATCTGTTGTTTTTAATTTGGCGCATGTTAAATTCGTGTGTTTTTGCTATCAACTGCCGATAGCTCAAATTTACTCGTAGTTGACTGTCGTCTTTATCTGCTGAACGAGATAAGAAGGCACACCACTGACGTTATAAGATTTCGCAATCAAAAAGTGCAACCCGTAAAATAGTCCCCGTAATACGTCGAAATTAGGCTTATTTGTTTCATTTTTCAGCCAATGTGTGTCTGAAATACGTTTCTTTGATGCTATATTAAACCTCAGATGGTTTTTATGAAATTATGTGCAGAAAAAATAAATCTGTTCTGGTATGGCGGACTAATCACGCAAAATGCATTAAATTTGAGCTATCTGTAGTAGATAGCAACAGAGCACAAAACAGACATGCATCATCTTCTGTAAACACGCGCGAGCCCACTTACGGCATGCATCATTTACGATCTGCATCATTTTCTCGGAACGCGCCCGTAAACGGCTATCTTCTGAAGATAGCATTGCGGGCCTAATAAAACATCAGAAAATATTTCACAAATTTAGAAAACATCTGTTAGGAAAGTTTGTTTTTGATGTGTATTGTTTGTTTGTTTGTTTGTTTGTTAGTTTGTTTTTTCCGCTATCTACTCTAAAATTCCTATCGTTTATTCTCTAATTGACCGGGGCTGCGCTATGATGATTCAGTACGGCGCGAAACGGCAAAACTTCATTGACCGGGGCTGCGCACTTAGAGAAAAATCGGCATTAGACCGAATGCAAAGCTATAGAGAAATGTTAAAATGACAAAGCTGACCAAAATTGCTATCTTCAGAAGATAGCAAGCAAAAAACATGAAAAATAATAATATTTAAAAAAAAGAAGAAAAAAAAAGAAGAAGAAAAACATTGCCTAACACGCGTTGTAGATGATATGATTCAGTACGGCACGAAATGGCAAAACTGCATTGACCGGGGCTGCGCGCTTAGAGAAAAATCGACATTAGGCCGAATGCAAAGCTATAAAGAAATGTTAAAGTGACAAAGCTGAAAAAATTGCTATCTTCAGAAGATAGCAAGCAATAAACATAAAAAATAATAATTTAATTCGCGCAGAGAGAGTAAACGTGCGCGTTTTAGGATTTTTTTCGCTATATCTAGGCCTACTGATGATAATATTTAGAATCTCATCCCGATTCATTGCATCTTTCTACTCTAGAAGTAATGTTTTACATTATTTTCTCTAAATTTTACTTCATCATGTAGCGGCGAATTTCTTCTTTCTAATACATCAGTCCCGATTAGAAAGTTTAAAGCGACATTACAGACTCATCACTTTCCGCATCTGCCTTTTCTCTATTTTTCCTCTCCCCCCCTTTTTTTTTTTCCTTATAGCTTGGCATATAGACCGAATGCCGATTTTATCATTCGCATCTGCGTGTTTCTCTATATTTAGTAGATAGCACCACTATTACAACAGTAAAACATCGATTTATTTCGTTATAGGAAATAACAAAATGCATTAAATTTGAGCTATCTTTAGCGCATGAAGCAGAAATATATTGATTAAAATAAACAAAATGCAGTCGTACACATTAATTCCGACTTGGGATTGTGAATTAGGGGTTCATTCATATATTTTCATGACTAAACGGTTGTTTATGCCCGAGGGGCCGCTTGCCCCGTTCATACATACCAGAACATTTTGTGATTCTTATTTCATCAAAATAATAACAAAAAATAACAATCAACATCATTAAAACCCACGAATTTCCTTCGTTTTTCCTACCCCGTGATCGCACATCCGGGCCACCGGGCATAAACGTTGTTTATGCCCGGCTCTCGACCAATCACGCGCGCCGTTATATAGCGCGTATGTATGAACAAAATTTTTGTCATTTCATTTAGTCAAAGCTGATGTTTTGTTTCTCATGCTGCACTGCTCGAATGGCGCGAGCGAATGCGTAAAAACAACGCGCGACTTTGGTGCCACGCGTCATGCGCGCATCCATTTTATTGACGCTTTGTATGACGTCAGGCCGTTGCAACTCATGCTAGCGCAATACAAAAAGGTGGCGACAGCGTCGGCTTTCCCTGTGTATTACCCTGCACTAACATGGCGTCCAATGGCGTCTCCCGGGCGGGGCCATTTTGGAAAAGTAAAGAAAATGCTGCTGCCACCACGATAGTACTAAAAGCTACGTAAAAAAATATGCGTAGTGCTGTGGAGACTTACTTTAACATGACGTCACGAATATGCTAATTAAAGAAAAATGCTGCTGCCATCTACGGCCACATGTTGCAAGCGTGACGATCGCCTAGCCTCACGTCGACGAACGGAGTTTCAATTCCATCGCACTACGTGCTCTATATAGGCCTACTTATTCCATGATGACGTACGGACTACGGGACGGACTAGGCCTACTCTTTTTCAAAATAATGTCGCAACACTCTGCAAGCCTAACTGCTTGAATGTTTACTTGATCTCCAGCTGCAGATAGCACAATTGGAGACCAAAATTACACCATATTTAATTTAAGCTACAGAAGATAGTAAAAACACGAATTTAACCGTGATTTTTAAAGAAAGAAAATGTCATAAGACATGCCGTAATTTGCTCGATTTTGGTACCCGGTGTCTATTAAGCTCATGCATTGACTTGCACGGTGAACGTTAAAATTGAAATATCTCAAGAAAGGAATATCGTATGACGCTGAAACAAACTTTGAAACAAAGCTATAAGATTTCTCTATCTGTTGTTTTTAATTTGGCGCATGTTAAATTCGTGTGTTTTTGCTATCAACTGCCGATAGCTCAAATTTACTCGTAGTTGGCTGTCGTCTTTATCTGCTGAACGAGATAAGAAGGCACACCACTGACGTTATAAGATTTCGCAATCAAAAAGTGCAACCCGTAAAATAGTCCCCGTAATACGTCGAAATTAGGCTTATTTGTTTCATTTTTTCAGCCAATGTGTGTCTGAAATACGTTTCTTTGATGCTATATTAAACCTCAGATGGTTTTTATGAAATTATGTGCAGAAAAAATAAATCTGTTCTGGTATGGCGGACTAATCACGCAAAATGCATTAAATTTGAGCTATCTGTAGTAGATAGCAACAGAGCACAGAACAGACATGCATCATCTTCTGTAAACACGCGCGAGCCCACTTACGGCATGCATCATTTACGATCTGCATCATTTTCTCGGAACGCGCCCGTAAACGGCTATCTTCTGAAGATAGCATTGCGGGCCTAATAAAACATCAGAAAATATTTCACAAATTTAGAAAACATCTGTTAGGAAAGTTTGTTCTTGATGTGTATTGTTTGTTTGTTTGTTTGTTTGTTTTTCCGCTATCTACTCTAAAATTCCTATCGTTTATTCTCTAATTGACCGGGGCTGCGCTATGATGATTCAGTACGGCGCGAAACGGCAAAACTTCATTGACCGGGGCTGCGCACTTAGAGAAAAATCGGCATTAGACCGAATGCAAAGCTATAGAGAAATGTTAAAATGACGAAGCTGACCAAAATTGCTATCTTCAGAAGATAGCAAGCAAAAAAACATGAAAAATAATAATATTTAAAAAAGAGAAGAAAAACATTGCCTAACACTCGTTGTAGATGATATGATTCAGTACGGCACGAAATGGCAAAACTGCATTGACCGGGGCTGCGCACTTAGAGAAAAATCGACATTAGGCCGAATGCAAAGCTATAATGAAATGTTAAAGTGACAAAGCTGAAAAAATTGCTATCTTCAGAAGATAGCAAGCAAAAACATAAAAATAATAATTTAATTCGCGCAGAGTAACCGTGTGCGTTTTAGGATTTTTTTTCCGCAAATATCTAGGCCTACTGATGATAATATTTAGAATCTCATCCCGATTTATCGCATCTTTCTACTCTAGAAGTAATGTTTTACATTATTTTCTCTAAATTTTTACTTCATCCTGTAGCGGCGAATTTCTTCTTTCTAATACATCAGTCCCGATTAGAAAGTTTAAAGCGATATTACAGACTCATCACTTTCCGCATCTGCCTGTTTCTCTATTAATTTTTACCTCTTTTCCCCCTTTTTTCATATAGCTTGGCATATAGGCCGAATGCCGATTTTATAATTCGCATCTGCCTGTTTCTCTATATTTAGTAGATAGCACCACTATTACAACAGTAAAAACATCGATTTATTTCGTTATAGGAAATAACAAAATGCATTAAATTTGAGCTATCTTTAGTAGATAGCAACAGAGCAAAATATTGATTGAAATAAACGAAATGCTGTCGTACACAATTTATAATTTAATAATATTCTGACTTAGGATTGTGAACAAAAGTTTTTCAGTACTGTCATTTTTGAAATTGAGAAAGGTTGAATATATTTTGTTAGGCATATCTACTGATGATAGGATTTTTAAACCTAATGAAATAATACAAAAAAAGAAGGAAATCGTAAAACTTAGCATGAGACGAGTCAGAAAGATCATTTGGTATATTTTTTATATTTCATGTTTGTTTGTCTGTCTGTCTGTTTGTTTGTTTGTTTATTTGTTTGTTTTTTATCTACCCAAGATACCATTTACGGTGCGATTTGCAAATCACTCGTGGCGACATGTATCATCTTCTGTGAACATTCGCGAGCCCACTTTACGGCATGCATCATTTACGATCTGCATCATTTTCTCAGACCGCGCCCGTAAACGGTTATCTTCTGAAGATAGCATTGTGGCCGGCCGGCCTAATATTTCACAAATTTAGATAACATCTGTTAGGAAAGTTTGTTTTTGATGTGTATTGTTTGTTTGTTTGTTTGTTTTTTCCGCTATCTACTCAAGATTTTATTTTTTTAAATAAAATACAAAAAGGTAAGAAAGTTTGACAAATAAGGGAAAATAAAAACAAAAATTCCTATCGTTTATTCTCTAATTGACCGGGGCTAGGCTGTGCTATGATGATTCAGTACGGCGAGAAACGGCAAAACTGCATTGCAAATCTTTAAAGTTCGAGTGGATAGGCCTATACAGGGTGTGCCAAAAAATATACAGGGTGATTCTACTGAAAAATACCTAAAAAATTACATTTCTTTACCACTCCAATATTTCTACAAAATACCGGTATATTAAATTGGAAAATGAACTTGATATTTGTAATGTACACAATTAGTCCTTTCATTAAATATGTAGTTTGCACTATATTTGTTAAGCCCATTGTGTTATACAGGGTGTGAAAAAAAGTTGTATTTTAAATTGTTAAATTTAATGTAAAATTTCCCTAAGTGCCAACAATTGTAACAAATGCACTTTAAATTTGGAAAATATATTCAAAATAGTTTTAAAGCATTGCTATTTCACATTTAAATATCCAATTCCCATATAGGGTATTCAAAAAATCAATATAGGCCTACAGTGAATAATTTGTATATTTGTACATGTGTACATGTAGGCATATATCACAATTATCCTACATCAATAAACTAGTTTTACAGTAACCAGAGATCAATATGTCATCAAATTAAATCCTTTGATTGTAATAATCTCCTTTGAGAAGATTTATTTGATAGATATTTCAAAAATAAAACAATTTAAAAGATCTATTTATGACAGATGAAATTTATTTTCATTCCTTTTTTCATGCATGCAAAATTTAAAGCCCATTGTATTGTATGACACACATTCCACTGCATTGATTAAAAGTTCGTTAAATCCTTAATTAATAAGTTTATTTAAAAGATTAACTAGGCAATTATAGTCATAGAAAGTTAAAAAATAAGATTAACATTATGCAAATGCATTTCTACTTCTACTAGACAATAAAGTGCATACATTTTATTATTGAACACCAACTTCCCATTGGAATTACACAATGCTCCTCCGCTTCCTGCTCCTCTGCTTCCTGCTCCACCCCTGACTAATTAACTTAATTAAGCTGTTGTAATTAATTAATACATTTGTTCAACTGTATTTGTTATTATTTCATTAAATTAATAATTTATCTTCAAAATAAGACCAAAACCATTTCTTCATGATGGATTTTTGCAAAAATATAGGAATAAGAAGAGAAAAAAATTTGAAAAAAGGTGACAGCTCCACCTTTTTTGGGTGCCCACCTCAAAAAACATGAACTTAGAGAAAAATCGGCATTAGGCAGAATGCAAAGCTATAGAGAAATGTTAAAATGACGAAGCTGACAAAAATTGCTATCTTCAGAAGATAGCAAGCAATAAACATAAAAAATAATAATTTAATTCGCGCAGAGTAACCGTGCGCGTTTAAGGATTTTTTTCGCTATATCTACTGATGATAATAGTTAGAATCTCATCCCGATTCATTGCCTCTTTCTACTCTAGAAGTAATGTTTTACATTATTTTCTCTAAATTGTTACTTCATCATGTAGCGGCGAATTTCTTCTTTCTAATACATCAGTCCCGATTAGAAAGTTTAAAGCGATATTACAGACTCATCACTTACCGCATCTGCCTTTTTCTCTATTTTACCTCTTTTTCCCCCTTTTTCGCATATAGGGCGAATGGCGATTTTTTAAATTCGCCGAGTAACCGTTTTAGGATTTTTCGCTACATCTATACTGAACTAGCATTTAGAATCTCATCCCGATTAATTGTATCTTTCTACTCTAGAAGTAATGTTTTACATTATTTTCTCTAAATTTTTTCCAATTGATTCTGTGATGAAATTCACGCGGCGCCGCCGGCGCGAAAATTTTGACTTTCAGTTTCAATGCCGGGGCGCAGAATCGATGCTGAATTGGTCAATTCGGCGCCCCCCTCAGGATGGCGGCGTGGCGCCCGGGGCATGTCCCCCCCCCCCCAACACACACACACAGTCACCAGCTGAGCTGTCATCAGTGAATCACTTAATGAAAAGTAGCAGTGGCACTTCCAGTCTTCCGTACAAATGTTATACTGCAGGTAGAGATCCTGATAACATCGACATGATTTTCAAACGAGTCAGTATCCTTGCTCATATACAAATAATTGTACACAATGGTTTGTTTGTAAGAAAGGTGAAAACTGCGCTTAGAACTTCGATTGCGTAGCAGAAAACTTGTAATTTAACTCGAAATGGACGACGAAGCCGGTCCAAGTAGTTCGACTGATCAGTCAAACATGGAAGAGGAAACACTGACACTTCTCACTATTCCTACAGAAGTACTGCATGTGATATTTTCGAATTTGACATTTGCTGAAGTTGCTGAATCACGACTGGTAAGCTTAACAATGTTAAAACACGGGTTAAAACTAGCCCTAGAACTCTGGCCATAGTATCCGTTTTGACTTCTACTAGGGCCAGAGGCACTTGCATTGAAAAATTTGTTGAGCATGCTTGAACGATCCAGTACAAAAGTTGGAAGCATTTCAATGCTGATCGAACCAATTAACATGATTAACAATACAAGAAATGTAGGTATCACCCAGACAAACCTTACAATGCTTTAGTAGGCTTAGTTTAGTTCCAGTATAAATTGTAACTCAGTAATATTAATTTAACATTATGACATTATCTGATTACAGAGTTACAGATCGGTCTATTTGTATCCTTTTCGCAAAGAAGCTTATTCTGGCCAATACCACATGATTACCGGTTGCCGAAAACTTAAAATTCTTCTTTCTCTAAATCACATAAATAACTTACGCAAATGTAGTCCAATATGTGAACTTCAGACACTCCGGCGTGTCTTCATATTTTCACTTATAATACTGTAATTTGATGGGTTTTTTCGGACTTTCCACATTTCGTTTCACACTGAAAGTGCTATGAGGTCGTGTGTCTTGAGCTCACCACCAAAAAAAGGTGGCGACGTTACATTTTGCCAAAGTCGACTCAACACAAATGATGATATCTCTGTCAAGCAAGTAGTTATTGTCATGCTTGTGGTCTCATTTTATTGCTAAATTAAATGCACTTTCAACCCTGTAAAAAGAATTACTTGAACTTTTTTAATACTGACACTGTGCTTCATAGAATTCAGAATGGGCAGGGTGGCGGTGGTGGGGGATGTGGTGGTGGGGGATGTGGTACACACAAACTTTATGGGATTTGTATTTTTAGTGCGTAATCTGCTTCTGTAAAGGCTGTAAATTGGATTTGGACTCTATTTAGCATCTAAAAGACTCATGGCCTTACAGCTAAACAAGTCTACTAATTGTTTTTAATCATTTATGATTGGTTTAGTCTAGAAAATACACACTTTTCCACACAAAACTACCCGTTGTTATATTAAACACTGTAGTAAGTAATGCAGATGTCTTCAAAATCTAAAAATTACTGTAAAATTTTAATTACTTATCCTATCATAGTCAAAGTATAGATTTTCTGAAGGGAAATTTGACGAGGAATCTAAATATGGACATATTTTTTCTGTATGGGTTAGGGGAAATGTTTAGGTTCAAATATGTTGAATTGTAAACAAATCTAACATACTTTGGGACACCCTATATTCCAAGATTACCAAACAGCTGTGATTTTAGTTTCTTCCAAAGTCAGTTGGCTCTCCATATCCTCTAACCAAATGAATGTTGGTTACTTACAGTTTATTACTGTAAGTTGGTAATAAGCAATGCATTGAGTGACCCATTTTTTATCAAAATCTTTTAATCCACCCTGTATAACCTGCAGGTTACCCTGTATAATGAGTTGAGATGTATATATTTGAATTGCTTATGCCTTCAGCTTTCCAAAAATGTATACTTTTGCTAGTTTAGGGTTGATGATTGTCGAGATAATCTAATTAGAAACCCGGTTGGTGTAAAAATTCATGATATTTGTCATGTAACGCTAAGGGTGGCGACTTCAGGACACACAGCCATGACAAATATGTTTTCAGTTTTGGCTTTCTTTACTCAAGGGCTTTAATTTGATATGTAAAATGATGCAGTTTGATGGCAAATTTGAATTCATCTAGCATACCTAATAAATGTGTGTCAGGTCTAGCCCTAGAACTCTGGCCATAGTATCCGTTTTTACTTCCACTAGGGCCAGAGGCACTTACATTGAAAAATTTGTTGAAGATGCTTGAACGATCCAGTACAAAAAATCAATGCTTGATCGAACCAATACAAATGTGTGTCAGGTCACTACGGTAATTAACATGATAAAACCTACTTAAGAACACACTCGCCAGTCATTTCTAAAGATGCATTTATACTCAATCGCTTTTGCAGAAATCTGAATCGCATGCATGATCAGTGTACTAAATCGCCGACGTATTTGCCTGCTGAGCATGCGCATGAATCGCTGTTTTTCAAAAGCGACACGTAGGCTTATATTGACACCCTCTGGTCTAGTCAGGTCGCTATTACTCGCTAATAAAAGTAAAAAGTACCGTAATAAACATGAAAAGGTAAATCTAGTCCTGGCTACACAAAATGTACGTATGCTATACACAGTGTAGATACCTACATTACATTGTACAGCCTCCAGCCTACATGTATTGCATGCACACTTCATGCCACTCATACATGTATACTACATTTAGCATTCACACTCAGGAAACACTCATAGCAAACTGGAACTAAAACATTTCAAGAATTGTTGTTTGTGGTGAATTTCAAGTTATTATGTTATGATATCATTATTATAGCATTTATTCATCATTTTAAGAAATTACTACACCCTCGATAAATTTGTGTCTATTTTTGCATTTTCTCAAAACTAATAACACAGTGGTAACAAAAGTTATGTATATTATAGGGGCAAGGAATCCAATTACTACACTGGAATTTCAGTGACCCAAGACAAGTGGTTTGTTATTTATGATCAGAAATATGGTACCGCTAGGATGTACCTCGTTTCCTATCATAAATACTGAACCGCTTGTCTTGAGTCACTGAAATTTCAGTGTAGTAATTGGATTCCTTGCCCCTATAATATACATAACTTTTGTTACCAGTGTGTAATTATTTTTTGAGAAAAATGCAGAAATAGTCACAAATTTACCACATGGGTGTAGTACCCCCTTAATATTCCCCCATCCAAATACACTCACCTAGCACAAGTGCACACATAAAAACTACATTTTCCACCACATGTACTTGGGCAGTGTGTGCATTTGTGTACATCCGTATCAAAACGATGCACTTGTCGGCTACTACATGTGTCTCATTTCACCTATGTAATAGTTAGGAATAATTTATACCAGACTCATCTTCAAAGTGGAGGTCACTTCAAATCACCCCAAGTCACATGGTTTTGGAATACAGAGAACATTCCTTATATACAATTTGACTTGGGGATGATTTGAAGTGACCTACACTTGATATGAGTCTGGTATTTATTCCTAGCTACTATGTGAAATGAGACACATGTAGCAGCCGACAAGTGCATCGTTTTGATATGGATGTACACATTTGCATTTGAGTCAAATGATAGAGAGTTCCTTTGCCATACCATGTTTACAGAAATTTATGATTTATTTGAGCTTATAGGCAAAATATTAATAAACCTTCACCGCTGTGGTAAATTTGCGACTATTTTTGCATTTTTCTCAAAAAGTAATAACACACTGGTAACAAAAGTTATGTATATTATTGGGGCAAGGAATCCAATTACTACACTTGAATTTCAGTGATTCAAGACAAGTGGTTCAGTATATATATGATCCGAAATGAGGTACATTGTTGCGGTACCTCTTTTCTTATCATATATATACTGAACCGCTTGTCTTGGGTCACTGAAATTCCAGTGTAGTAATTGGATTCCTTGCCCCTATAACATACATAACTTTTGTTACCACTGTGTTATTAGTTTTTGAGAAAAATGCAAAACTAGACACAAATTTATCGAGGGGTGTAGTACCCCAGTGCTGTACGGTGCAAAAACTGATTGAGGAGCCAATGGCTCCTAACTTTATAAATTTAGGCACCCAAATTTTGCTCCCAGGTAAAAAATCTGAGGTGCCAACGTAAACTGAACAGCCACGTGTGTTGAATGTTCATAGCTGCTGTACTCTGATCTACATATTCCCATTGAACGCTACATACTTCATACGCAGCATGTACAGTGTAGGCCTATATCTTTTCCAGGAAGTCCCCATGGAGACATCATGATAAATGGATATTCATAGCATATATTCGTACTCTTGAATGCTACGTTACATACATGTTTTGTTTTTGGTGATTAAAAGCTTTAGCAGTTGGTCGCCATTGGCGCCAGAGATTGAATATTTAGTCGCCATCAGCAAAAATCTAGTCGCCAATGCGCCTAAAATGATCGCACCGTACAGCACTGTAGTACCCCCTTAAGGTAGGAGCATCGGATAATAGGCCCATGCAGGAAAATAGCTACTATATCAAATCAGAATTTTGTATCCACATCAAATATATAACCAAGTGAAGAAAAGTCTTCACTCCACTTATTTTTAATGTTTCATGAAAATTTAAACATTTCTTATGTTTTTCTTTATTTTATGAAAATTCCCTAATTTTTTCTACAAATAATTATTGCTAGCCTAGAGGGAATGTGATATGGTTTCCATAGTTTGAGGGGTGGTTAATAAGCCTAATATCTAAATTCTCTCGCCAGATTTTTTTGATAAAGTGTTTATTTTTTGAGAAAAATGATTTTTTCCATTTTTAAATTAGGGAAATCTAGAAACACCCATAACTTAAAATAGAAACACTTTATTTAAAAAAGCTGGCGAGAAAAGTTTCTAAATTTAATAACCTTTAATATGACACCTTGTTTGTTCAAATTGGCCCTATGGTTAGCTCAGACAATAATTATGAAATTGGGTCATTCAGTGTTTCTAGATCAAATCAAGAAAATTTGAGCAAGTACTAACATTACCTTCAAATATCACCTTTATTACTGGCCAATATATTGGAAAAAAGTCACTAATATTATTTGGTAACATTTTTGTAATAAAAAGATCCAAAAAGCAGTTCTATAAAGGGGATATAAAGGAGAAAAATAATATTTAAACATAGTATCCATTTTCAAATATTCACAAATTTTAGTGAACGAGGCTTAGTGTCAAAACCACTTTATGTACTAAGTCAATGGGGTTTCTTAATGATAAAAAATGGCATAACTCAAAAATGCTTTTTTGGCAAAAATTAAAAATTGGCAGGCAAGTTTTTCTCACCCAACTACACATCCTGTATCATTTTCAACCAAATCTGTGCATGACACCGTAGCCGATAATCCTACCTTAAGATATTAGCTAATGGATAATCTGGTGGATGTGTGCTGGGGATGTGTGGATGTCCCGGGGGGGTCACTCACTACTTGACTTGAAAAACGTCTAAAAGGGTATGTTTTTCACCACACAGCAGCGTCGACGTCTTTTTGAAAAAGGGGTACTTTTTCAGAAGGCATCGCCATTTAGGGGTCCTTTTTCAGCCAAATCCTTAGACGTTTAGGGTTAGTAATATTATTGTTTGAGTGAGTTTGCACTAATTTGATAAAAATAAAAATCACCACTATTTAATTGATTCTTGTTACTTTTGTGCATGTTTTCTTCAGTATCACATATATACATGCGTTCGAGAAAATAAACTGAATTTAACACATGCCCACTACCCAGACTTGAGGTGGACCAAATTTTATGGAATTGTAAGCTAAGCTAATCTAATCTAATAAGGTTAGCAACTATTTTAAACTGTTGCAATTTCGTAGTTCATTCTATTTTGAGGACTTCTTAAAAAAATTTACAGTGTACACACAATTAAGTTTTTAGAGCAGAAATTTGACGGGTTACATTGTATAGCCTACATTTAAAATGTCGCATACAACTTACAAGTATTAATTAATTTCAGGCCAAAAAGTCGACCTCCCTCCGAGCTTGCAAAAAATTCAAATATTGGGGGTTAAAATAAATTTTCTGGAGTCCAATATATTTTGTGCCATGTAGTGATGCACCGGGAGCACCTTGATGCACCCCCAAATTTTGGAGCTTTTTTTTTTTTTTAACACGGGCAACATCATTATTTTAAAGTAAAACAAGAAGATGATAGTGCACTACAGCTGCTAAAAACAATACCTTTGTTCTCATTCTTAAATACGGTACTTCAATTCAAATAATATATTAATCATAAGTACATTGTAATTTGTATACCAAATTTTAATCAAAGTAAATCCTACATTACATTTACAAGGAATTCCAATTGAATGAACGCAGCTTTCAACAGCTGTATTCCATCCAACAGTGATCGTACATGGCATATTTTAAACTACAACGCGAACGCACAACCTTGGATACAATCACAAGTGCATTGGCATGGTTGGATTCACTTCCGCGTTACTCACGTACAGTCGCACACGCTGGCGTAGATCGCGCAGTGTACTCAAAAAACATCATGATATTGAAAGCTGCATTCATTCAATTAGAATTCCTACTATAGTACTAGTAGTGATTGTGAAGAAACAACACATTTTGTGCAATTCACCATTGTTAATTTCTCTTGCAGGTATGTAAACACTTTGACAAGGTTGGTCAACTCTATCTAAATCAAGGATTCCGTAAACTCTGTTCCTTTCATTCATCATGTTCCAAACAACTAAAAGCTCAACTACCCAGACGGGAATCGGAGAGACGTACACACCCATTGGCCAGACACTGTGATATCTTATCTGCTGTTGAAACAAGGTTGTCACTTCTAGCTATGACGTATATGAAATACATAGAGATGCAGCTGTGTTGTTTTATTCCAGGAAAGGTATGTACTGCTTTTATGTACGGTACTTCAAAAGTATCTTACTAGCACAGAATGTGCCTGGTTCTGGCACTCTGTGCATCCGCGGAGTACTCATGCTCTTCAGAAATTTCACAAAATTAGGGGGCATTTTCAGATAAAGAAACATGATTCACAAAACACAAAAAAAGAGGTTATTTTTCATACCACTTGTTCGCGAAATTGAACAAAAAAATTGCTCCTCATTTACGAGGCTCTAAAGGGATCTAAAATGAGCGTTTATTGCTTTTCGACAGTATTTTTTGTGGGACATGAGAGCACCTCAGACCTATCGAATTGCATTCTGAATACGAAGCATGTCTTTGTGATATCAAATAATTTTCATTTTTTGAAAATCGCAATGTAATACAAATTTTATGACAAATTATAAAAATTTGATATTTTTCAAATTTTTGATACATAACAGTCCTCGAAGTAAATTATATAAATCTAATGATATATTCTTAAAGTGTATGTAGCAGGGAGGAAAAGCCGACGATCAATTGAAAATGTTGACCTTTTCAGATTGAAGATATGGATTTTTTTCCCAAAACACCAAAAAAAAAAATAAGGTATTTTTGGGGAAAAAATCCATATCTTCAATACGAAAGGTCAAAATTTCAATTGATCGTCGATTTTCATCCCACCTACATACACTTTAAGTATAAATCATCAGATTTATAAAGTTTACTTCAAGTACTGTTAAATATCAAAAATATCAATTTTAATGATTTGCCATAAAATGTGTATTAAATTGCAATTTCAAAAATCAAAATTATTTGATATCAGAATGACATTCTTCGTATTCATAATGCAATTCGATATGTCTGATGTGCTCTAATGTCCCAAAATAAATACTGTCCAAACGTTCATACCCCAGCCCTTAAGAAGTTACAATTATAATATTTGTAAGGCTATGGCCTCAGTGCTTGTACAATTTACAAGTTTATGTGACATGGTTATCATGAAGAGAAGTACATTGTATTCACTCCCTGAAAACGTAACAAAGTAATGAATATTGATACAGAGCTGTTTCTTGCTTGAATATAGAATTAAGTTTATTGATTTCACATTTTGTTTATTAAGTCATCAAATTTAAAAGAAACATCACATGAATTTTTAAACTATAATTCTGTGGGCATACTCTACATGTAAAGTGCAAGGTATTATCATTATGTTGGTAACAATTGAAAGCCACTAGCCAGCAACTCGGGTAGGAACACATTACTGACAACCTAGAGGTAAATTAGGGAGTAGCGGGACACACTGGTTAAGGTCTTTGCCTTTGGTGCGAGAGGTCCCGGGTTCAATTCCCCGCAGGACCCAAAAACAAATCTTATCCGTTCTCCCCGTGGCTCATCTGGTAAAGGCGGGGTAGATGACCATGATAAAAGACCTTGTTACAGTCGGATCCGATCAGGGTAATAAGCCAGATTGTTGACTGTCCTGTAAAAATTAGCCCGACCAGTTATCTACGGTGACCCCCTTCGTTCACCAGTTTCGTCAGCGGTATCTCCTAGATTTCAGCTGTTAATGCCTCTAGATGCTCAATGCAATGCATTTCCGATACCAGTGTGTATGTACTTTATAATTTTTTTCTTGAATCGGCAGGTTATCGATGAATCATACTTTGTGATGCACTATGTAATGAAGACACCTAAACCACCCAGACCCCATGAAATCCTGCAGGAACTACGAGATATATCATCCATGGCTATGGAGCACTTTGATGAAAAAGTTGTCCCAATTCTGAAGAAGAGAATGCCAGGAGTGGTATCCGTGCCGACAGTTGTAACTACAGCTGGTAAGAAATACATTAAGTGTATGCTGGTACCTAATATATTACATGTGTGATGGAAAAAGATTGACTGCATCCAAGTTTCAACATATTTTTGGTTAATTAACCCAATGAGAACTACCTGCCTATTGGTCAAAAAGAAGTTTTCATTATCAATTGGACCAATCAGCAACATTGTTAGAATAATTACACCACCTGACCACCCAAAAAAATTGGGGTGAATTATTTGCAAAGCTCCATTCTGATTGGTGATTAAAATGAAGATATCATGTAATTTACAATCAGAGGGGGTTAAGGGGGTACTACATCCCTGCCCAATTTTGTGCCTATTTTTGCATTTTTCTCAAAAATGATAGCGCATTGGTGACAAGTAAGATATGTATACTATAGGGGCAAGGACTACAACTACTGCACTGGAAATTTTATTTCAGCACAGTTAAAAATGAGGGAAAACCAATATTTGATCAATAAATCGATAACTACTTGCTTTGAGGTGTTGAATTTTCAGTGTAGTAGTTGTAGTTCTTGCCCCTATAATATACATATCCTGCTTCTCACCAATGTGCTATATAATTTTTGAGAAAAATGCAAAAATAGGCACAAAATTGGCCACGGGTATAGTACCCCCTTAAGACAATACATGCAACATATTTACTGACTGTTTTTGGTTGGCACTTCACCGCTGCACCACCATGCCCTTGGTTTCAACAATTATGATAAGATTTCACATCAATATCAGTGACCCAATATTGAGGTCTGAATCGTAAAACATAAAATACAAGTATATGGCAGGAATGTAGGTGTGATTTTCTTGCACTAGCCAAATGTGACCAACTCCAACAAAACCCGGAACAAGTCGCCAGACATGTTTTTGAGTTATAGACCTTTAAAGATAACATTCCCATAAAAATGACATTTTGGAATCATTCATCTCGTGGTATTTGACTGTGGGACTAAGTCGACTTTCAAATCCTTGAAAGTACTTATTAAAAAGAGGTTTATTTAATCAATAAATAACAGTTGAACTATGATAATCCCTATTCAATCCTGTGTAAGGCAGGAAACTAATTGGCCCATTACTCAGAATAGCAATTTGGCATTTACAAAAATGATCCATATCATGAAAAGTATGCTATTTATATAATTTTGGTATCATTTTAAAGCATTTTTATTCAAATCGTGAAATGTCAAAAATGTGACTTGTTCCTGGTTTTGTCAGAGCGGGTCACAAATGTGTTTTCAGAAATCAGCTAATTCACCAAATGTTGTAAATTACATTTTGGGTTCAATTGTTACGGTTTCATTATTTGTTGTCACTCCTTTCAGCTGTAGTGTCATCTAAGTCATCAGACTCCTCCATGACAACATCTTCACTCCCCCGATCAGACTATATAAGGATGGAGCAACAGCTAAAACGAGCCACCCTGCAAACTGTTATCCTAAAGAAACAGGTTCAAGGTTTGAAAACACAACGCTCAGAAGACAAGAAAATCATTGATGAACAAGGACAGAAGTTGGTGCATCAAGGCCAGACTATTGCAGAACTCAGCAGCCAAGTGGCTGCCCAAGAGCTCAAAATGAATGATTTGGATCGAAGACTTTTAGAATTTTCTCGACAACTTGAAGACAGATTTGACAATGGGTCACAAAGAACAGTAAATCGTAGGAGAAAAGCAGCTGTCAGTGCTACAGAGGACAATGACAGTGTTGCTGGAAGTAGCCACAAAACCAAAAGAGCAAGGAGAAAGTGAGAGGAAAGTAGTTTTACAAGCAGTAACAAGAATTCAGTTACTCCAAATGTAATGTAAGCACCATTACCAGTAGACATCATGTGTTATAAAGCCATATAATCAGAATACCCACCTTTAAATTGCCAAGATAAAGAATTGTACCATATCGTCGTTGGACAGAAAAAAACCTCCTATGTGTCTTTGGCCCCTGAACATGTTTAAAAGAAAACCTACTATGTAACCTCTTGGCAGTTTTGTTTTAAACATGTTCAGGGGCCAAAGACACATAGGAGGTTTTTCCTGCCCCTATATCCTTCTGAAAATGTCATGTATACTGTATTCGATTTAATTAGCGCCTAGGTGCACTGCAAAAAGTGTCATAATTTGGAATTTACAGACATCATTAAATACCGTAAACGTTCGCCTAATAGCGCTATGGGCTCATTCGACATAACTGGAATTTCAGACTCAAACTAAAAGTGCCCTCCTATAAAAATTCCACCAGCAAATAAGGGCATGTACCCTTAATTCTTGTTGGGATTTTTAGAGGAGGGAGGTCTCTATTTGTACATGAAATTTACCCCAAGGCAAAGGAGCCCAGGTGCGACATTAGGCGAACGTTTACGGTATACAGTCAAAGTACAGTCAAATCGACATCATTCTAAGCCGGAAAGTTAAGATGGTATTTTTATTTAGATATTTGAGTCAAATATGGTATGTGGCAAAATGGTTTTCACATATAAAATAATCCTTTGTCCCCAATTCTGTAAATCATCAAATTTTTCATCTTTCTAAGTATGAATTTGGTGTATGTAAATGAGTCTTCAGCCAGACTTAAAGGAGGATTTCGTGATCCTAACTCCCTCTTTTTATGACATTTTTCAGTAGATATCCACGAAAAAAGCTTATTCCCAAAATTTTAGTTGATTCCAATTTTGCGTTTGCGAGTTATGCATGATTTAGTGTATTACACTGCTCCATAGGCCACTGTTGTAATTTCGTTCTGGTGCACCAGAACAAAATTCAAATTTGGCAATATTTTTGCTAAACGAATTAATCTGCAAGAAATTTTTGGTACATAAACAACATTATGTAACCAGAGGTATCCAGTGGTATAAAAATCAAAACTTTTTTTGAGAAAAGTGGGGGGATGAGGCTGTGGATCACAAAATGCCCTTTTAAGAATAAGCAGTATTGCAGTTCAAAATATTCCTGGTGTAATACAAGTGAATTATAGACATGGATACAAAATTGATATACTTTTTGTTTGTTTACAGATAAGCATGGTGTTGCACCTCATATTTCCCTTTCAAATAGCATTACAATGCAGTGCAATTTTACAATACAAGTCAGAAATACATAGTTGACTCAACAAGAACACAGCACTAACTACTGATTTTTTTGGTGACAAATCCAACGTTTTTATTCACTTTTCTGAGCTTTTGATGAGCCAATTGAAAGCTCGGATAAGCAAGCTTAAAACATTGGATTAATTCACACAAAAAATCACCAATTATCTGAAACAATCCTACAAATAAAACGCATTACATGTACTATTTATTCAGAGCTAAGTTACCGGTGACTATTTTATTAAATCATGCTTACTTTTATATTCCAGCAATTTACAAGCAGTCTAAGGGAACAAACCAAAAGATCGATGACGTCCTATAAACGTAACTGGTTTTGTTTAGGGGAAGGGGGTAAAAATACTCGATTACGTTTGTACAAAACATCTGTCTGAAAAAATGTGTCATTATTATTACGGTATTATGTCAAAATTTTCAAAATTTTATTATTACGTTTCTGGCAGGGAGGGAGGGGATCAGCTGAGAAACAAAACCAGTTACGTTTAGAGGACGTCATCGATCTTTTGGTTTGTTCCCTAAACCCAAGTGACAAAGTTTAATCAATAATATTCAAATTAAGAAAAATCATAAAAATGTCACAAGCTATACACACATCACAGAGGTCCCTACAAGTGAGGGTGTTATGGAATATACACTTCCCTGTATTGTTTTCTGGTGTATCCTTTGTGTAAGATGATTAACAAAAGGTCACAGAATAAAGCTCATTTGCCTTTGCACTGATCCACCAATCTTGCTACCATAATAACGTTCTCCCTGCAATGAATGCACAAAAAGTGCATTTTTGTTTATCACGCTTTTTCAGCAATGCACCAGAAGGCTTTAGCAAAGCGTACGCGGTAATAAAAGCGTGTATTTGACAGGCTTACACATGCACAGCAAACACTTTGCGGGTAGAACCTCGTTTTGAGATGACCACTCGATCGGTGTATCATCACTCATTGTAATCTATTTACACACAGGATAGAGGTTCGAATCCTGGTCAAGGATGACGTTTCTCATCCTTAGTCTACTCTAGGGAAAGAATAAATTATGTGCAAATGGTAGATCTGTTTTCTTCTATCCCCCTTTATACATTTTGCGATGTGAGATCAAGCACACTCTAACCCTTATATCTTAATCATAATTATAGTCCTAATCCTAACCACAAAAAAACTAACCCTATCTTTAGGTGGTGACTCTGAAGTCTTGGCAAGCTTTTTCAATCCTGTTTTCCTCTTTCTTCCCTCCGATTTCCCCCAGCACATTACCCCTCCCTCTTTGGTTTGTGTGTGTGCTGCTTGAGTTGGAAATGGCTACACAAATGTGAGTGTTACAGTGTTTATTAGGGAACAAACCAAAAAATTGATGAGGTCCTATAAAACATACTAGTTTTGTTCATAGCTGACCGCTTCCCTCTCCATCTGTAACGAAAACCGGAAGTGGGTCAAAATATCATTGAAGTCCCATTCAGTGATCCTAGCAAAAGTGTAAATATTAAAATTGTGTATAAGTGAAGGATAGGTCGTTAAAATTGTCATTAGGTATTTCTGAAATGAAAAATTTGGGCACAAAAACAAGGAAACCGCTTTATTGACAAAGTTGAAGCACCATTGAAATACATGTAGCTAATTCATATACTGTCAGTATATAGATTATACAGATTCATGTAAAATGTCTTATTTTGTCTTTCATACATGGCTTTCGGCTGAACTACTAGCAGGCTATGTTAACACCTCTATGACACCAAAATCTGAATTTTGATGATTTTTACGATCGTCCGGATGAGCAAATCACTGAATGGGCCTTTAATGCCTTATAAGAGCATAGGAGAAATGTAATCAACAATGTTTACCCCCTCCCTCCCGAACAAAACTCATAGGATATCATCAGTTTTTTGGTTTGTTCCCTTAATTCACTGCTTCAATTTGGTAGCTGGGACTATTCCAAGATTTTTAACATCCATTTTGTTTTAAATATAACAGTTGGAATTGGAATTTCTGAAACAAACTAAAATGGGTTTAAAAAAATAGAATACCCCATTTTGACTCCACCTTTGTACAAAATGATATACTTCCATGTAAAATGCAAGCCTTATGTAAATTTCCAATATGTAATTAACATTGTGTATTTGTATATATAGCAGAGATCAGGCAGCAGTTTCAATATTGCTATTAAAAGAAATTGAGCAAGTACTTTAGTTGTAATGTTTTGACTTACTAAGAGAAAGGTGCTGAAAGCAAGTAGATCAAACTCAAATTTGCCCACATTTGGGGTTCAAGCAGCTCTGGGGTTCAAGTATCCCATTGATAAATGATACCTTGGTTGCCAAGTGATGTATAAGGTGCATGATATTCACTGTGATAAAAAATAAGGGCTCACATTGAAATACTCTACCACGTTTTCACACAGAAAGAAGGCAGGATTTCCCTCGCTAAGCGCGCGCCTCAGGAAAGCTCGGTCATAAAACAGATGGATTATATGCATCAGTGATACACCCTGCCCAGGATTTTAACAAAAGAAGGCTAGCACAGGAAAGCTGCAGGATGGCGCACACCTTCCTGTGTAAGGGAATTTCAATATGAGCCCTAATTAATTTTGATATTGCCATCTTTAATATATGTTATGTATAATGTAATGGGAGTTGTTAAGTTAAATACCAGTTTTAACTCGCATATATGCAGAAATATAAGTTCATGTAGTTATGTGGAAAGAAACCTTTAGATAGGAAAAATTAGTTTCTTCTGCTGTTGTTTCCATTGCTTTCTTTGAAGTACTTATATATATTATAGGAAAATAACTGTTGAAAATGATCTTGGACAAATCTGTCCTCGGTCCATTTTTGCAGGACTCGCTCTCCAAATATTTGATTTTTTTCCCTATACTTTTAAAAAAGGAATATACAGTCACTTTGCCAACAAAAACGATTTCAATTTTGACATCCTTAAATGAAAACCAAACCTTCAGAGCTTTTCACACCTAAAGATTCACAAGTTCAATTCAAGGAATAAGGTAAACAATATATTAAAAAATGAATTGCCCATGTATGATGGCAGGTCTATACTAAATGCACAACAAAAAATACGGCCAGTTATTGGGCAATTCCAAGCGCATCATTCCACAAAGCGAAATTTGCATATGTAAATTAGGAAATAAGGGTGATTCGGAAAAGTTTCTCCTACCTTAATCATTCACTTACCAAAAATATTTTCCATTATGCTATTCACCTACATGTTTGGCTGCTGCATTAAAAAGAAATTTGTATGTAAACTTCATATTTGCTGTTAGAATGGCCCTTGTCAAGGGTACTCAATTTGGCTGACAGAATTATGACAAAAACAGTTTGTTAACATGCATATTCTATCAAAATATTGATAAGTTGGTTTAATATTTTGGATGTCAAAATTAAATTACCGTACAATATCCCTTTTGTGTTTCTTTGTCTTGTCATGTCACCCCGTACATTTTTTACACAAAATTTTTCTGCACACTAGATAGCTGGGAAATAAATTTGGTAACATCTAAATTTGTTTCGGAATTTTGTACATCAAGGTTACTAAAATCAAGGTAATGAAAAACTGTACATTGGGCGCATAAAGACATGCAGCAGCATGCCACATTTTGAGAGAATATTAAAATATGTAAAATGGAAACAAAATCAATGAATGCTGATACATATTCTGAATGATTTAATCCGTCCATGTAGATTCTAAATAAAGGTGATATTAAACTTTGTTCAGCACCAAGTATGTTTAGCCGGCAATGTTTAAAATGGAATAACCTCTTTCATTGAAATATTTCCATTGCATTGACAATGCAATTTGTGCCTGTTGCATGAGATATTGCAAACTGCAGAGGCAAAATGAAAAATTAAAAAAAAGTTTTCAAAGCTCTTGATGTGGTATACTTATTCCCCACTTTCTTTCTTGATAATGCAAAGTATTCTCAATATAAGTATGTACCAGTTAATCACAACTCTTTATAGTATGTGTATGAATATGGTATAATATCTTCAGTCTAACAAGTGTTTTAAAAATCAAGAAATGTACCTGGTACAGGTGTTGTGTACACATAATGAGGTATGAATTGATTAACAGGTATTAACAGTGATATTTCACAGTAATATGTACATTGGGGTAGTATTTTTCATGATAACCTAATTGAAGCTGTAGGCAAAAAAAAAAAGGTTAATGTTTACTGATATTTCCTTTAGCGAGCTTTGAGACAACAGGTGCTAATGTAAGGCTGTCGGGAAAAAAAGAGGCGGGGACTATAACTGTCTTCATTTCAATAAATGTTCTGGGGCTATTCCAATTGAAATCCATAGACCCCCTATGGAAGACATGACCTTAATATCCCACACAGGGGGTGTAGATTTCAAATGAAGTCACCCATTCAGGTAATCCTATTTGAAATTTGCACTCCCTGTGTGGAAGATTACGATCATGTCTTCCATCTAGAGGGTGTAGGGATTTAGACTGGAATAGCTCACTGCAGTATATCAAACATGGGGGTGCTGTATAGAAATGTCACAACATTCTATTTATGAGTGAAGATGGTAAGGGAATAAACCAAAAGATTGATGAAGCCATTACATGTAAGTTGTCCGGTAAAATGTAAAGTAAGTTGGGGAGGACTAGTTCTTACGAGGCTATGCTTGTGTCCTTTTTTGAGTACAAAACTAGCTTGTGTGTCGATTTTTTCTTGTGTGTCTAGGCACAGAAGTAAGCTCTTGCAGGGGGGTATAGAGGGAGTGTAGAGGTCATTTGTAAAGGTATTGAAAAAGGCACACAAGCAACAACCAGTCTGAGCAACAAAACAGACACACAAGATGGAAAAAAAAAGATACACAAGGTCTGTCAGGCGTCCGTCGGGTCAAAAAGACACAAGAAAAGTCACACAAGTCTCACAGACACACAAGTAGGGGTGCGTGAGTATGTGTGATTATGCAATTACATTATGTAACTACATGTAGTTTCCTCACAGAGCTGACCCCAAACTGTAACAAAATCACACCTTTTAAAGGGGTACTACACTCCATGACAATTTTTTTTTTTTTTTTTTGCATTTAGAAAAAAAATTGGACAAAGTGGTATGCAAAATGAAGGGGAAAATCTTCTCGTTCTATTGGTGGCATCGGTATCAATGTAGCTTACATGCTTTTAAAGGTAGAAGCCAAAAGGTGGTACATAAAAAAATGCAATGGGTGTAGTACCCTCTTTAGAGGAAACAAGAAACTTCTTGACATTTGTAACCTCCCAGCGGCGTGGCAAGGGGCAAAGAGGTGGCAGCTGCCCCCTGTGAGAAGTTGTGTACCCCCTCTTGCCCCTCCGCCTGTGGGATGCTGGCCGCTCTGATATGAAAGATTTTGGACCTTTTTTTGTAATTTTAGCCCATTTTTGTCAAAGTTTGCCTCCTGAAAGTTGCCCTTGCTCCCCCTACGAAAAAGTCCTGGCTACGCTATTGTAACATCCCCCCCTAACAAAATGATGACTTCATTGATCTTTTGCCTTGTTTTGAAAGACATTTCACAAAATTATAACTGGGGTGATTGACAAGAGTTGAGGAAAATATTATAAATAAAACCATTGTATTTCTCAAAACTGCCATTTTTGCCAAAGCTGCTTTTGTTTTGCTGTTGCATGTTCATTTTTGCGATGTGCATGTGTCTCAAGAGTAATTTGAAATATTTGCCAGTCTTAAATTTTTCTCTTTTTTTTTGTTGGTAGAATTTAGAGAATTACTTTTTACTAAAGTTTGAGTCGGGGAAAAAAATACATTCCACATTGGATTTTTTAGATTGCAATTGTTAAATTGGGTTTGATGCTTGTAACACCTTCATTTCACATGAAAGAAGATCTATTTGTCCTTTGTACTTTTTCATGTATGATCTGTAACTGTTTACAAACTGTAAAACTTGATAGTTAGCATATGTGCTTACTATCGAGCTTTTTAAACATGCAAACATGAAGAGCCCCATCCACAAAAGTGTAAAAGGGTTTTGAGCAAATCATCGATACACATAGTTACGTGTATATACGAACAAGTTAACCTACAAATATGTGTCTCAACCCCATTAGCTCAGTTGGTAAAGCGCCAGACTTTGGTACAATTTCATGTTTTCAAAGGTTCTCGATAGTATTCACATACGCTAACTATGGAGTTTTTACGGTAATTGATAACAGAATTGAAATCTCTTTCGACCCAGTTAAATTTACTACATGCATGACTTTTGCCCAGTGTAAAGGTGGTATATTAAGTTGTTATCATATAATCATTCATGTGTGTACTAAAAATATATGTTGACATAATTTACCTTGTATACACTCACATTATAGTATATGCTGGCTATACCCATGCTGTAATCAGATAAAGTGATTGATTATTAACATATTTAAGGGAGATTAATAATTTCCATGACTGATTTTATATACACACACCAGAAGTTACACTTGTATTTGCATCACCCTAAATATGTGACTTTGAACTTCTAATGTTTGTACATTAGCCTTCATAATCTATCAACAGTCATCATTATCTGTATCTTTTATAAGCATTGTGCATCATTCATTTGCTCAATTTTGATCACACACCAATTTATGATGTTTGTCCTGATCATTATTGATACATACATTGTATAATTTGCGCTAAGTAGACTATAGATTTGTTTTCAACTCATTTTGCAAGTCTCAGTTTCAAATATCTTAAACATCCTTGACTCTCAGTAACCATGGCTTCAGCATCAGGCAATAATCCGGATGTTTCTGTTACATTAATGGAGGATGATTTATCTTGTAACATTTGTTATAATCTACTAAGAGAACCCAAGGATTTGGACTGTCCTCATGTGTTCTGTCTGCAATGTCTTCAGAAATGGGTGAAAAACAAACCAACAGTTGAGTGTCCAGAATGTCATCATATCACTTCTGTACCACATGGAGGATTGGTTAACTTGAAGACTAACTTACGCTTAAAATCCATGGTAGACAAATATGCTGAGCATGTTGAGAAACATAAGAGTGTGCCGATGTGCCCAAATCATGAGGGAGAAAAGCAACATTTCTTCTGTGTTACTTGTGGTGTTACAGTTTGTCATGACTGTCTTGTGTCGCAGCATCCGATATCGCAACATGAAATAAAAGAGCTTACAGTTATTGTTACGACACAAAAAACAGAAATGAAAGCTAAAATGGGTAACGTTGAGCAAGAAATGAAGAGAATAGAAGGTGATGCAAAGAAATTGGAGGAGATGGAAAGACAGTTGCAAGCGGCCAGGTCGAAAGCAGAACACGATGTCAAGAAACGAGTGCGAGTAGCTATGTTTGAAGTAGAAGCCAAAGGGAAAGAAATGATTGCATCAATCCAAGCTTCATATCGGCAACACATGAAGACACTAAGCGAAAAACGGCATGAGACAAATGATATGGTTACTCGATTGCGCAATGTTCATACAGCCACGCAAAATGTAGTTGATACAGCAGCTGATCACATCTACATGAAACAGCACTCGTTACTTGTAGATAAAGTGGACACACTATGTGAAAGTATCAGCCAATATGAAATACAGTCTCCAGACTTGGCTAATTTGCAGTTTAATCCAGGATCAGGTACAGTGAATTCATCATGGTTTGGTGACCTGGCTGCCAATGATACTAGATTGCATGAATTGAAACTTACTGCTGAATTTGGTGCATTTCAGCAAGCACAAGGAATTGCAGTAACCAAAACAGGTGTACTTGCAGTGGTTGACTTTACAGCTAAAGAAGTCAGGATACATCGCCTTGTCAATGGGGAATACAAACCACAGTTTAGTCTCGACTCCTCAGCTCATAGTCCTGGGAAAATTTACGAAGCCATTTGATGTAGCTGTAACATCTGAAGGTAAACTCCTTGTTACCCACAGTGGGCATCAGAGTAGGCATACTGTAAAGATCTTTTCAACATCTGGACATTATGAGAAGACATTGACTGGTTTTGGTGATAGAATTACCAGCACTCCTGATGATATGATAGTGACTGGTAGCAGTATAACAGGTGTCATCACTGTACATCAGTCTGATGGTGAGTTGATTAGAACACATCAAGTTGACTATATAGCAGACATAGCCAGCAATGGGAAGCAGATTGCATTCACAACAGGCAGCAAGGACAATTCAATACATGTGATTGACATTGTAACAGGTCAAGAAGTCTGGAAAGTGGGTTTGACAAAGCCACATGGCATATGCTACGATCCAAAATGCAATATCTTATTGGTAGCAAGTGGAAAGAGATCAGGTCATTATGTGATAGAGCAGTACTGCAGCACAACTGGACATCTGATTGCATGTCTTGCACATAATCTACACCACCCTTTCTCTATGACTGCTTCACAGGACGGCAAGATATATGTAGCTGATCAAACTTCTGTTAAAGTGTACAGTGTAGCATAGGTGCTGTATTACATAAAGAGATAATTATAACCTACCCTTCAGGCTGGAATGATTAATTTTAGACCTGATCTTAACATGAACCTATGCTCAAAGAAGTTTTTAACTGTAGACCCTCTTTGTGCATCGGTTCATGTAAAGACCAGGTCTAAAATTATTCTTTTTATATGTTCATTTTTATTGCAATTTTGCATTTTATTTGTTGCCTATACTTCAATGGCATTACTGTTGACTTTGTCTGGTGGACCAGTATGAACATTGTTTAGCTGATAATGGGCTAAATCAGTAGTTCAACTTCAAAAAGTGCAAGAATTCTAGCTAATTCCTGTACATGCAGCTTGCTATCCAAATCAAAGTAGTGTAAGCAGGTATAGCTACACTAATTATTTGATTGGAGAGAATGTGCCATTGATTGAAGCTTTGTGACATTTAGTGAAATCCATCAGTGAATTCAGGTGTTAATTATGGGGTGTGATGGTGGTACTGGTGGTGGCAATTACTAAATACTATTTATTTACACTCTATACCATAACACACACACCTTTGTTTTTTTTGTGTAGTATGTAGACTTTCATCTGGGGAACATGGAAACTAGACCATTTTACACCCTGATGTGGCAGTGACATCAGTACGCATTTCATTAGGCGCAGCATCAAGTAGCTAGTGGATGCTCAAAGCGTATGCACACTCGCGCTTAAAAATGCCACACAGATGGGCGTCGAAGCAGCTGCCTCAACCAGACATACCTATTTATTTTGTTGAACTAACATTGTTAGTTGCAGCTGAACAGGATTGTGATGAAAGTGACTGGAAATCAAAGTAAATGGCTATTCCAGTTGAAATCCATATGCCCCTATGGAAGATATGACCTTAATCTCCTATGCAGGGGTGTAGATTTCAAATGGTGTCAACCATTCAGGTAACCCCATTTGAAATTACACCCATGTGTGGAAGATTAATGTTATGTCTTCCATAGGGGGTGTATGGATTTCAACTGGAATAGCCCAACCCTGCTTCAGTTGCTATGTTGGTTTATAGGTATACTAAGTATTTTGTTGGTTGATTATAAAAAAGTTTTGATATAAAATTGGATCGGTTGAGCCCATATTTATTGGTCGAGCTATGAGTTTTAAAATATTGGACGAGACGTAGTCGAGTCCAATATTTTACAACTCATAGCGAGACCAATAAATATTACGTAAAGCATCAATTTTATCATTATTATGTTTTGGATCCAATATTATCACAACTTGGATCCATCAAAACATAATAATGTTTAATATTGGATGTAGAAATAAAGCGTAATGCATTATCCTTGCACCCAGTAAAATATTTTTACTGTCCACACATTTGGGGTGTAAAGGATACTGCAAAACATTATTTTTGTTCTATTACGGCAAAAAGATATCACTTTTGGTCCAAATAGATGCGTTTTACATTTAAAGGTAGAGCACACATGCACAGCGTTAGACATTGCGGAAAAATTGTATGCTTAAACGCATAATGCGCTGCTTAGATGTGTCAAGCTTTGTTATTGCAAATAATGTGCCAGCATGACATATTGTGCAAATCACAGTGCACAATTTACAGTAATGGGCAGTGAAGGTCATAGAATGTGAGACAAGGAACTGAATTGTTTTATTTTCTAAATGAGTGCCTAGTCATGAAATATGTAAAATCAGGACAAAATAAACCTGGATGCTTAACAAACCCAAGTTGTTGTCTATTGGTAATTTTGTTTGTGTTGTATAGGTTAAATAGATATAGTCCCTGACTATTGTAGCTTCAACAAAGTTATGTGATGGGGTGTGAAGGCAAGATGTGATGATGCTATTATGTATAGAGCAAAATGGGCCATTGCTGATCAAACAAACATACAAGTTATTCTCAAAAGAATTGGTCATATTTATTTTGTTCTTGCTCCAAATATGAACAAAATGATGCACTGTAGGAACTGCAAGTTTGATTGTAATGGGAAGTTGACATTTTATAAAACAGGCAGAAAATCAATGATTTTTTTTTGCAAATTGATTTTGCTCAACAAACGACTGACCCATCTGTGCTTCTTGATTGCATCATCACAGTAATTACTGTCTAGTAGATCAAGGATGCCTGCCCAGTAAGAGCCGGCATTTCCTATTTTATACAATCAAATCCTAAAATGATGACAATGTAGCTTCAATATCATTTTATTTAATACAAATTTTGTTACTTTATTCAAAATATATTTCTTTGAACATGAAAGAAAACAAAAGAAATTATTTCAAAATATATTTCCCACAAAATAAAAGTAATCAAAAGAGAAGAGAAGAGAAGAGAAGAAAAGAAAAACAACCAAACAATATTAAGAATGGTTTGTTTCTCATATCCTCTGTCTTTTAAAACACTACATGGCTCATGTCTTGATTATCAAGAGCGCACTGCTCAAGGTATCCACATGCCACATCCCTTTTATTGGCATAACCTCCACAAAGTCTATAAAAGTTTTATAAGTATCATATAGTCATAATCAGGGACAGGCGATATGCGTGGAACTTTTTTTCCGCGCAATTTGGCTATTTTTTTCCTGTGGGCAGAGATACATGATTTGCACTGAAAAAAAGGTTCCGCGCAATTTGCCATTTTTTTTCCGTGCAAATCGCCTGTCCCTGGTCATAATTCACACTGATACTTGTTCCAGTTTGTGGAAATATCCATTTTTTCAAACAAAATGAACTTCTATATTACCATGACAACAGTATTTAGAGTCACAAAGGCTGACTAACATGATGCTGCCATTTCAGGTAACAGTACATTATGTAAGAAGCCAAATTAAAAACATGACAATACCATAATGTATCGTGTCATATGAGAAGTCGCTAACTATCATGGTGATACCATCCTTGGTTATAACATACAGATTAGTCTTCTATGACCATGTCATCATCATGTGTTGTTATGAGACCATCATGTGTTGTTATGCGACCATCATGTGTTGTTATGCGACCATGTGTTGTTATGAGACCATCATGTGTTGTTATGAGACCATGTGTTGTTATGAGACCATCATGTGTTGTTATGTGACCATCATGTGTTGTTATGAGACCATCATGTGTTGTTATGCAACCATCATGTGTTGTTATGAGACCATCATGTGTTGTTATGAGACCATCATGTGTTGTTATGAGACCATCATGTGTTGTTATGTGACCATCATGTGTTGTTATGAGACCATCATGTGTTGTCTGGTCTTAATGCTATGAAGTCATGAGGGAAGTCATGCGCTAACATGATGCCATCCTCAGATGTCACATCCAGTTCTTGTATGAAGCCAAACCAATAGATTACCATGCCGGACCCAAATCTGAAACAAAATACAAATAAATAGTAATGTTTTTCTGAAAGAAAAAAAAATAAATGGACTGACTTCTGATGCTACCCCTAGTTAATGATGACAAAAGTTAATCATAATATGAATTCTTAAACACTTGAGAAAGTTTGTACAATCTTATTGGTTGTTAGCCATGTGATATGACAATATAACACGGTTCAGCGCGTGCGAGTCAAAACGATACTCATATGCGCTATTTGAACCAATTGGAGGTGCATAGCAAAAACAGGACTGATTGATTCTAAGCCCTAGGTAATTCCATGTAAAATGTAGGATTTAATTTGATTAAAATTTGGAATAGGCCTACTTATGATTAATATTTTTATTTGAAAGTGTTTAAGAATGAAAATAAAGGTATTGTTTTTAGCTGCTGTCGTGCATCTATTGTCTCATATAACATGGGCGACATCATTGTTTTACTTAATATAATGATGTTGCCTGTGTTATATGAGACCATGGATGCATGACAGCTGCTAAAAATAATACCTTTATTCTCTAAATAAAATATATGTGTAGAAAAAACACACAACAAGATAGCCTAAAGAGTATATCATATAGCAATGTTTTAAAAAATGTGAGTAATCAAACACTTGTAGCATTAATTTTCACAATCACTACCAGCGTTCAGTCATGGCTAGCAATATAGCGACAAAATTGCCTTCAAGTCAACTACTTGAGACTTGATGCTAGCAGGCAGGCCTTATCGATCAGATATCGGCAATCACTTTTGTGATAAGTTACGTCACAATAAATACTATGCTCCTTGCATAGGTATGCCATTTAGGATGTATAGCGTTTTCAAATCCTACCTGTTAACATAGCTCCAAAACTGGTCCTTCATGTACTGGCTATGGCTGTGTGTATCACCAAATGAGGCCTTGCTCTCTATCCAGTTCACAATACGACCATTGACAGCTGAAAATTTAACAAACAAAAGAGGATCAATTGGTACAAAAAGTTTGTCTTTTTTAAGCCTTAAGCCTCCAGCATACTTTCCTGCCGCTTGCGCTCAAGTGCGGCAAGCGGCAGGCGTTTCAACCAATGACAAGCCTTTATTGTGTCCGTTTGTCTGCAATGCGCGTGCGCCACGCCGCTCAGCGGCAAGCGGCAGGGTAGTATGAAACCAGCATAAGTGTAGTTATGTTCAGGTGTCAAGTTAGCTCTGAAGAGGCGTTGATTTTAATTCTCTAATTTCAGCATGAAAGATTAATTAACTAAACGGAAAAGTTGCATAAAAAATTGGTGATGTTAAACCAATACTTTCTAGTGCACCCTCTCCCGCTTGAGTGACCAACTGGGGACACACATCAAAAAAAAATTCCAACTGGGGACTTTTTTGTGCGAAATTCCACACATCTGGGGCTTTTGATGTGTGTACAATCGGGGACTTATCCCTACTTGAATGAAGTCTCCAGTTGTGATAATGCCATTTTTGGCCTTTTCAGCCATAGAGGGACCCCATACGGCTATTATTACAATTGGGGACGTCCCCGATTTTAGTAAAAATTACCAAAAAGTCCCCGATTGTAGGGTTTTACCTATTCTACCTTACACACACAGCACTCACTGGCCCAAATTAATCTCAAGATTGCCAATTTTGTGCACTCACTTTTAAGAGAAAGTGAACCATGCATACTGAAAAAGAACAATTAAAGTGAGTGGGATGGCAGGAGCTATATTATTTTGTCAAGTTTTAGCCATTCAATTACAATAATTCATTGTACAGTGCAGTGAGTGATATCACTTGTAAGTCCGCATTTTATTTGTTGTAGCTTTTCTTTAAGTTGTGAGCCTTCACTCAAAGCAGTGCCATACACATGCACACGTTTAAAGGTGTCATATCAATGTCCAAGAAGACCTGGGTGAATTGAAATAGGACCAAGACTGGAGTCGGATGCACCAAGCACTTTTAACATAAGATTGGCGCAGCATCACTCTGAATGTGGTAAAATTCAAACAATGGAGCACATCATCGATGCCTGTCCCATCTACAAGACCCCACATGGTGCCACTGGACTTCAAGAGCTTGATGAAGACACCATCAACTGGCTGTGCAGGGATCTACCTATCTAGCCATGATGTACTTGCTGGGCCTTACACGAAAGAAGAAGACAGATGCGTGCAAGAAACCGCTGCCTCCTTCAATACATTGATTTCACTGACTGGACTTGGCTTATCACACTGTATAACTATAATAATTGATTCCTTACCTATTGGTACATTCAGCTTAATGTCTGGTGTCTTGTCATAACCTTTCTTTCTCATATCTTCTTCACCTGCAAATTTAATTTTTTTTTAAATGCAAATGAGACCCACTCAAAATGGATTTTGAGATGAAAGCCAAAATGAAGAAACACTAAAACTTATATTTTATCAGTTTCTATATGACTTTTTTTATATTTGATCAAATTTCAAAGGACATTTTAGCATATTGCAGCCTGTTATAAAGGCAAGAATATTAAATGCTTAAAGAAAATTAATTTAGATTGACAAACAACTTGTTTCACATGATCATGTCACATGATTTAAAAATAAAGGGCAAGTTTGCAACTGAAAGCAACAAGGTTGCAGGACTACAATATATAATGAAACAGCTGCTGATATCTCACATAAATACTTCAATCTGGATGATGACGCACACCCCCACACACTTGTAAGAGCCATCAAACAAGGACATCAAATTTGAACCCATAGTGTACTGTTCAATCCCAAAGTTAACTGACATTCTGAAAATATTACACTTTTAATACACACATGAAATCATACTTTCTAATCAGAAAATGTCCTATACTCCCTAAAGGAGGTTGGCTCTAAATAGACTTTTACATTGTTTGCATCCTCTTGCACCCCTGGGCTTGCACCTAACAGTAGAACGTTGATGTCCTCACTTCTGTGTGTGTGTCCATGGATGTGATTAAAATATCATAAGTCAGTGTCCTCATTTGGACTCAAGTTACTAGAAAATGCACACATAAGCATATAGGTACACACACCTCCTACATACAAGCACACCCGCCAAAGTCCAGGTTTAATTAATGGTACTTGCCTAGAAATTCTAGATTGTTTTGTTGCAGTCTAATTTTCAATAGAAATTCATACTCATTGCCGACAGAACTGATTAATTCTTTGGGTTAAGGATGATAATTCAATTACATCACAATGCTATGATATTATGCAGTATAATTGCATACATGTATGATGTATGTACATTGTATGTTTTGGATAAATGTAAATGAGAAATTCGTTGCAAAAGTGTAAACGAATGAAATTGTTGAAGTTAAAGGCAGTGGCAACATCAGATTTTGTTTCCAGAGAGGGGACCAAATTCACAGAAAGATTTCTTAAAATTTGGCAATTTCAACACAGAATAGTGTAATTTCTGTGATTTTTTTCTAACACTACAGGGGGGATTGGGAGGGCAAATGACCCATTCCCTACCCCCACCTGTGCCACGACCACTTGCTGAGGGTTGCAGGGTTACACATGTAGTTAGGATAAGGGTTTATACAACTTTTTTATCACTTGGGAAAGCATATATACAGTAAATATTTTTTGTCACTACCAAAGACATCCAGCACCTTTGCCCAGAGGCATACTGACCAGGGGACAGGGAGGTGGCAAGTTGCACCCCCTGGCTCGAAATATAAGGACAAAATTGATCAAAAGTTGCAATGCACATCTTCCATTGCCTACTTTAGACTACAATTGTCCAATTTTGACTTATTTTAGCATTCAAATTGTAATTTAGTAGCAGGAAATTTTGCCCCCCCCCCTTGGCTTGGTGGACCAGGTACGCTCCTGCCTTTACCTTACAATATTTAAAAAGGATACTGTTTAATGCTCTCTACTACTGGACCATAAGTCGTGTCCATCAGTATACACTGTAAGGAAATCAAAGTACAAAATAATTAACTGCAAATAGTAACTGTTGCAACTGAGTCATAGGTTGGCAAATATCCCTTGAAAAATCATAAACACATCATGAGTAAAAGAGATGTTGAGTGACTAGCTAGCTGCTCAAGACAAGTGATTACCAATTGCTGGCTTTTCTGGTTGAAATCCATACAGCCTCTATGGAAGCCCTTGAGGCGCCTCCCACAGAGTGTGAATATCAAATGGAGTCCTCCATTCAGTTCACCCCATTTGAAATTCAAGCTCCTTGTGTGGAAGCTTAAGATCATATCTTCCATGATTTCAACTGTAATAGCCCATTGCTGGTCATTTATACAAATCAGGTATTTATATAGACTCAAGAATGACTAGAGTCCGAACTGTTTTCTAAAATCCATTTTCCGTGTTGTAATCCGTGTTGTAAAATTTAGAAATCTGTGTCATGAATAAAGCTTAAAATGTAAAAACGATGATATTAATGTCACAATAAAGTATCAGTATGCTCTGATTGGAATATTCTCACGATAATAAGCTATAATAGGCTGACTATTACGATGTTTGGAGGGATATAGGGGGTTAATGTCTTGGTAATATACCTTTATTTTGGTATTATTAAACAGTATTTGTTTCATAACAATTGACACACACAACTCATGATTGTTATTAACATTTATTTCTCTTATCTTTTAACAATTTTTGTCACATCATACAAAAATATCATTTTCCGTGTTGTACCTCCGATTCCGTGATTTTTTTCCGCTTTCCGGAAAACGGAAAACTTCGGACTCTAGAATAGACAAACTCTTTTGTGATTGCTCCCTCACAATTTGACCATATTATATATTTTCTATTTTCCTTCATACAAAAAACAAAACAATAAAATAAAATAAACATACCTGTTCCACTTGGTTAGCAAGATGAGGATCCTCAATCCTGAATGGTTCCTTCAAATATTTGGTAATTAAACCTTTAGGAGCTGTAAAAAGATGGTTAAATTCAAAGTTAAATATAGGGTCTCTAATTTGTATTTTTGAAATGTTGGGTTTTTAACTTTTGTGTTATTCCTCCATTGGATGCTGTGTCAAATTTCAAAATGTCATTAAATGCACACAAGAAAATGTATTAAGAAATAAAGACCAATTGTTCATACTCCTCAAGGGTGGTTCACTCACTGCGAGATTTTGAGTTTCACAGTACTTGTATAAACACTGAAATGCCATTGGTCTCAGACCAAGACTTCTTCCTCCTTATTTAATTGAAGAAATTTTCAAAATGTCAGGATTACACATCTGGCAGGGAGGGAGGGGTCAGCTGGGAAATGAGTTTCATGTTCTGGGTTATTCCCTAAAAGAAAGACACAAAACTGACACATCAACAGACAAACAAACATACCCCACAATCACAAACTGACAAACCTGTAAACCTACTTGTCTCTGCTGCATTGGGTAGTGATGCTGCATATTGTTCTACAACAAGCCTGGCCATGAGAGCAGGTGGAAAATCAATCTATTATGTAAAATAAGTGAAAGATTCTGATTATAAACTGAGCTCAAAAAGAAACTTATAATTTTTCACAAGGTCATATCTTGAAATCCTGTCCATCAAATTGAACCAAAATTACACACATATTTACTTCAATACTCTACTCTTAACACATGTCAGTAACCAAGCAGTCGTTCAACTGACACAACGGCAAAATGCACATGACATGGGACAGCTTCCTGGACCACATTCACAGCCCAGCCCTGTTTCATGAAAAAAAATGTATGAAAAGCAGAAAGCAGCACCGTTTTATCATCTGTGCAAGGATCTTGTGTGCATTCTCACAGATTTTTTGTCCTGGGTGCCAAATGTTGGGCTGTGAAAGTGAAGGAAGTCCAGGAAGCTGTCCCATGACAGTGCATGTTGCTGTTGTGTCAGTTGGACAACTGCTTGGTTACTGACATGTGTTTTGAGTAGAGTATTAAGGTAATCCTGTGTGTAATTTTGGTATAGATATGACCTTGTGATTCACAAGTTGTAAAAAATTATAAGTTTCTTTTTGAGCTCAGTTTAGGTTGCCATTCCATTCCATAAAGCTTTTAACTCATCATTACTGCAAGCAAGTAGGTCCATGCTTGTGTTTACAGTGAGCACAGTGGCTGGGTGAGTGATCAGACCCAACTCATTTAAGGGGTGGGGTATGAACCTTTGGACAGTATTTATTGTGGGACATTAGAGCACATCAGACATATCAAATTGCATTCTGAATACTGAAGAATGTCCTTCTGATATCAAATAATTTAGATTTTTGAAATTACAATGTAATACACATTTTATGGCAAATGATTAAAAATTGATATTTTGATATTTAACAGTACTCAAGTAAACTTTATAAATCTGATAATATGTACTTAAAGTGTATGTAGATGGGATGAAAAGCCGACGATCACTTGAAAATTTTGACCCTTCGTATTAAAGATATGGATTTTTTTTCCCAAAACACCAAAACATGCCCCGGCCCCATCCTTGGGGTCGCCAAATTGACCAATTCAGCATTAATTCTGCGCCCCTTCAAGCGATGAAAGTCAAAATTTTAACGCGCTTCACGTGCATTTAAGCACAAAATCAATTAAAAGAACATTTGAAGACCGATATTCAACTTCTAGTAACCAAAAATAATTATTTGTAGGCCTTTATTGTCCGAAATTCCGCGCGCTCCAATTGTTTCAAAATTTGCCAGCGTCTAAGATATTCTCGATTCTTGCCCAGGGCGCTACCAACCCTAGTTACGCCACTGTACACAGAGGAGACAGATCCAAAGCCACTTAAAAAGTGGTTTAACTAGCAAAGAAATCTTATCATTGGGAGGGAAATTTTGCTTTTCGAAAAGAGAAATACATGTATTATTAAATTTGTGGAAATGTTTCTACATTTGTTGGAAATTTGGCTTATCTTCCCAGTAAAAGAACAGGTCTGATGATCAGTAGCCACCCTACCACAGATGGTAGGATATTACAGAAAAATATCTGGTAAGTAAATTGCAGTCAATGTCCTTATATGAAATCACAAGAATATATGTTGGGTATGAATAAACTTACTTCTCTTGCCATTTGCAATAAGACTGGTTGACCTGGGCTCTCTGCCATTCTTTCTTGATATCTAGGGGTGAAAATCAAAATGATACCTTAAAGTGCAATTCACTCAAATATATGAAAGTGTACATGAGCATGATCAACATTTATCACCAACAGTTACATACCTGCCAACCCTAAAACTTCACATAGGGACAAATGGGAGAAAAAACTCAAAAATAGGGACATTCCTGAATTTCCTATACATGCAAATGCAAATATAGGGACACATGGTAAAATCGCTCTCTCTTATGCTTTTTGTTTCAGTAAAAATAGGGACAGTCCCTATTAAATAGGGACAGTTGGCAGGTATGCAGTTTAAATACACTAAACAAAAGCCTGAAAGCTACCTTCCCTGAGCAAATTAAATATGAACAGAAACACTCCCTTTATTTCTGAAATTTGTTGCTTTTTAAATGCTTAACACAAGTACTTGCATGGTCATAGGGAAAAACCCCAAATAAATAAACACCCCTTTTCACTTACTGTGGTCATGCATGTGTAAGCACATTTCAGTATGGGGAAAAAGTGCTCAAAATCAAAGGAATTTCGGGAGGAACTGATTTTTGAAGACCACAGCAAGGAGTACATCAGCTTACATCCATCAAATGTGTGTCATCGGCCCTCAAGACTGTAGGAACCCATGGATTTTATTCATGTAAGCAAGGAGCAACACTTACAATGCTATAAATATATTTGGTCTAATTTTAAATCATGCAATAAGCATTTCAAATCTGGGATATCTTTGAAAATCATTTTGTCAACTTCATTGGTCACTCATTTAATGAGAGCAAGGTCACATACAATGTATATTTACCTTTGATAGTATTCTGGAGCAGCTTCTGAATGGCCATAGTGAGTTTGCTTGGTTTTCAACTGATGAAAAGATAAAAAAAAATCTTAAAACATAATATAGCAGAAAATTCATATATAATTAGTCCAATAAAACAGATCTCACTGTGGATGTTTCAAAGTCTAGAGACTTATTTATCAACAGCATTTTAATAAATCTGGAATCCCTGTTATTCTCCCAACATAGGCACTGGAATGAATTACCCCCATTGGTTTGGCCCAATATTAAAAGAGGACATATCTGACAGGGAAAACTAACATTATTTGGTGAAAAAGTAAACATCTATTTTAATGGAAATTGCACAATATTGCTTTAAAGTACAGAAAATTTAATAATAGAGTCTTGAGTATTACTATTTTACAAATGTGGTACGGTAATCTCTTTTCTTACCTGCACATTCTGTGAATATATGCTGACAAGAGTCCGATGAGAAACACTTTGCAAAAGAAAGAAAAAATAATAGAAATACTCAAATAGATATGATTTAAACAACCCACTGAAACAGAAAAGGATTTGTCAAACTTGTCTTGATCGAGTTTCACTCAATCACTCCAAAACCAACATACCAAGTCCAGATAAAAACTACACACAAGATGTTTGTCTAAAAGTTGATTGAGAAGTCTAGCTTCGAATTTGTTCACTGATAGTTCACAACTTTACATTCGAGACAAGAGTCCAAAGCTAGTAAAATCGATGAAGCGTGAGTGAGTGACACCATGTAAAGCAATGGAAGTATAAATACGTCTGATCACGATGGGCGATCGCACCAAAAATGTTGTACTTCAAGCCAATTTTGCTGTTCAAACTAGGCAACTATTACTCTAAAAGATTGACTCATTAAAATAACTATCATCTAAATTTAAACGTCAACAAAATATTTAAGATGCGTTGCAAGAAAAGAAATGAAAACACTGGTCTACCGAAAAATGATAGCAATGGACTTGTAAATGTGTATAAACTATATCGACATGCGAATTTGATGTACATTAATAATCAAATGGAAAATTGTATAATGTAATATATCATACATGCATGTTCATGTGTTTATTTATTTATTATCATCATTATCATATCATTATCATCAATTCATCATCAATCATCATCATCATCATCATCATCATTATCATTACTATTATTCTTTGTAGAAATCAGATGCTCATGCTCCTTCACATTTCATTATTTTGAACAACACTTGACACTGCCAAACATGATGAACAGAATAGCCAATGTCTAGGTAACCTAGGCAAACCTTAGTTAACACATTTACTAGTCAGCGAATTCGCCGAGACCGGGGCCCCAACACAATGCATATTTACATAGAAATTTGAATTTTTTTCGAGAATAGGTGGGTGAAGGAAACCTACATAAATATGTTTTCTATACTTCACTTGACCCAAATATATGATTTTTTATGGTGATAATCAAGTCGCACATGGAATTTTAGAGGGATTTTTATAGTTGTTCCATTAAAAAAAGCTGCCATCGCCATGAGACTAAGATCTAGAAACACCCCGAAATGCCGTTTTGGGGAATTTTGCTAGCTGAATCTTTTTGATGAAAGTCAATCTTTGACAAGATGTAACTTTGCTACGGAAAGTGCTATGAAAAAAAAGTTTTCAGTTTTGGCTTAGTTTACTCAAGGGCTTTAATTTGATATATAAAACGATGCAATTTGATGGCAAATTTGAATTCACCTAGGATACCTACAATGTCACATGTATGCATTCATTGGTGCAATGTAAAATTACAGTCACTCTCATCTCTCATTTCACTGTATATTACCCGGGAAATTGCTGTGCAACTGCTGAAATACTTTCTGTCGTTCCATCGCATTCTGGAGACGTCAAGACGGCAATAACTGCGTTATATCTCGATTGTTTCATCATTTTTATCAATAACATTTGAAATGACAGCTCATTTTCAAGCACTTCGTGTATCTGTGATCATGCCGATTCCGGGGCGGTCCATTTATTTATGGTTGCCAGTTTCATTTTTACCACATTTTCTCCACACACAGACCTAAAATCCCTATGGTGGGATCATTAAAGCCATATTATAACATTTGCTGAAGAGGACGCCCTCACTGATTTTTTAAAATTAATTTTTTTACCTGATTATATTGTACTTTATTATACCAATATACCCTGAAAAAATCAAGACTCTAGGTGCTGTAGTTTTGTCAAAATCCGAGATTTTGAATAAAACGCCTGAATCAGCGTTTTATTATTACGATGGAATTATTAGTCGAACGCATACACGATGTTCATAACTCACTGTTCGAATGCTGCGTCCACCACCGAGATCTACACAACAAAGGACCGTACCATAACATGACCGAAGGAGTGGTACGTATTGGCGACATATGCGCTGGTAGTAAATTCCAATTTTCTTTGCTCTGCCGTAGTTGTTCGGCTCAAAAATAAAAGGGGATATATCTGACAGTAAAAACTAACATTTTATGGCAAAGAAATGCTAATCTTTTTTGTATGGAAATGTTATAATATGGCTTTAATCTGTGATTAAAAAAGTGCAACATTTCCCCGGCCACATGGACTTTCCTTAAATAATAATCTTTGAGCAATTTAACCGCTTTTCGGTTTTGTTTTGTTTTTGTTTTTTTATTTCAAAAATCAAGACAATTTTTTTTTTGAATATTTTTTTCCCTGAGATTTTTTCTTGTGTTAAAGCAATATGAAATTACAAAATAGTTTATCACTCTGTATGTTTCCTAAAACTATCAATTTCCCCATATTTCACCTACTCTGCACTGAGTTGACAATAAATTTAAGTAATTTGAGGCACTTGATGTACTCGACTCTTAAAAAAAAAAAAAAAAAAAGGAAAAAAGATAGTGTGGACTTTATATTATATATATTCATTCATTCATTCATTCATACATACACGCTATATAAAAGCGCACGTGATTGGTCATGAGAGCCGGGCATCAAACAACGTTTAATATGCCCGGTGTCCCGGATGTGAGATCGCCGGGTAGGGAAAATGAAGGAAAATCATGTTTATTAATAATGTTACTTGTAATTTTTTGTTATTATTTTGATGATATAAGAATCACAAAATGTTCTGGTATGTATGTATGAACGGGCAAGTGGCCCCTCGGGCATATTCAAACAACCGTTTAGTCATGAAAATATATGAATGAACCCCTAATTCATTCATTCGTTCATTCATGTCAGGACATTCATGCCACAAGACCATGAAGACCCCGCGTGAAGACTGTGTTCCACCCACCGATCCATTTCCAGATGCAGTTCCACAAAGGAATTAACACCATCACTGAATTCAGTAATAAAAATCATTTAGGCAACGGTATCACGAACTGTGACCTTTTCGAGAACGAGGCTAAAATTTTGCAGCTGATTTCAATGGCGGATGATTTGACTTGATTTGCAGAATTATTTTTCTCTTTTATGCTTTGGAAATCATATTTAGCTGTCTAGAATAAGACATTTTAATACAGTATGTGTAAGTAAATATGCTACTTTGTTATTGATGGTAAATTTTGGGTCTTGTGAACAAACTGAAGTGAATATAAATAATCATAATGCACTACTTCTTGGCATGCATGACTTGAAGTTGAATTTGATTTAAGATTTATTTATTTGATTTTGATATTCATCTTACAACACATGAACAATAAAATTGCACACTTCACTGTTTGTCTAGACTATGGCATAAATTTGCTACACACAGGGTTCGATTTACTTTGAAAAACTTGCATAGCAATTTTTAGCGAAAATATTATTTAGGTGATGTTTACAACTTTACATTCTAAAAATATTGCTATACAACAAGCTGATATTTGTGCATGTGTGTAGCAAATTAGTACAAGGAACTTATACGATGTCCTCATTCACAAACTGATACTATCTGTCCATCGTATAAGACTGTTACCGTACAGCAATGTGGTGAAGGAATTACACAGTCAAGAATAGGCTCCATCATTTTTTTATTATGATCCCTCCCAGTCTCCCGAAACATCAAAACATCAAAAGCGTTGCACTTATACTTACGGTACTTAAAAAGGTACAGTCTTAAGTCTTAAGACTGTCCTTTTTCACATAACGCAGACAAAGTAGGGCCAACTTGCCTAGAAATGGTCAAATTAAGGCAAGAAATATCTCGGTGTAATCCTATGTAAGTCCCATATCACATCGTTATCGGCGATCGAGTTTTTTTTCTTCTGAAGTTTGGTTGGTACCCGCGTGACCAGCGTCATGCATGTGACGTGACACAGCTAAAATAATCGACCGGGAATCGGGGATCGTTAAAACGTCAACAAATTTCAAAACACAAAAAGCAGTAAACTTAATGGCGAGCGGTCCGAATTTTGAGCCATACAAGTTTACGTGGTGAACTAGTAGCAAATGGGGAGCATTTTGCTCCTGAGACGAATTTGCTCCACCACGACACAAGTAATTGAACCCTACCCTGGTCCCTGGCTACAGACATAAACCTTAAGGCAGGGGTAGCGTTAACCCCTGATCGGGGGTGAATGACCCCCTAAATTTAAAAGATATTAATTTTTCACCCTCTATATTGGGAATATGTGCAAGCTCGGGGGTGAACGCTAGACGTTCGCTTTTCGTATCTCTTTCCTTGTTGGAAAGGTATAACGTTGACGAGATAGGAACATGTAACGAACATCCGGGACCTACTCTGCCGTGTTTGGCTGAGTAACGGTACATGAACACGGTCTTTTGTGCCTATAGGTAAATTAGTCATTGTGTAAAGCTGTGTTTATACCCATAGGTTACTCATCATCAGACTGAATCATTATCGTTAACTGCACAAGTACAAGTTATGTGTGCAATTCTAGAGAACGTTGACCGACAGAGGGTGTCAATATAGGCCTACGTGTCGCTTTTGAAAAACAACGATTCATGCGCATGCTCAGCAGGCAAATATGACGGCGATTTAGTACACTGATCATGCGTGCGATTCAAATTTCAGCAAATGACTGGCGATTGTGTGTTCTTAAGTGGGTTTTATCATGTTAATTAGTGACCTGACACACATTTGTATTGGTTCGATCAAGCATTGATTTTTTGTACTGGATCGTTCAAGCATCTCCAACAAATTTTTCAATGTAAGTGCCTCTGGCCCTAGTGGAAGTAAAAACGGATACTATGGCCAGAGTTCTAGGGCTAGTGAACGCTGACCCTCTACTTTCGGGCCTTACCACTGAACCGAATCTCACTTACTCTCATTATTTTGGAAAAGTGAGATTTAGTGAGATCAAGCATTCTGTACTTTGCAATTTTTTAATGAGATTTAGTGAGACTTGGTATTATTCAACTTTCTGCCCATTATGCTACAGTGAGATTTAGTGAGATACAGTTTTATGTGTACAAAAAGTGGAGTGAGATTTAGTGAGATACAGTTGCTGTCTACACTTAGTGAATGAGTGAGATTTTGTGAGATTCAGTTTTATCAAAGATATCAATAGTACAGACAATGAGATTTTATGAGATTTAGTAATGTACATACAATTGCTGTCTACACTGAGCGAATGAGTGAGATTTTGTGAGATTCAGTTTTATCAAAGATATCAATAGTATAGACAATGAGATTTTATGAGATTTAGTAATGTACATTTTTTCTTATTTCTTATTATATGTGCAACTACCTTTATATAATAATCCTAGTATAATTCGGATCATATTATACTGTATTGCCTAGCTGATAAGCCACATCGCAACATGGGTCATATAATTATGTTATACCGTAATGTCCAGGTGATAAACCACAGCTCAACTACATTTAGGTCATTTATATTATACTGTATTGTCTAGTTGATAAGCCACAGCACAACTTGGGTCGTATAGCCTATGTTCTACTGTAATGTGTCGCTGATAAATCACAGCGCAACTAGGGTCATATATATTATACTGTTATTGTCTAGCTGATAAGCTACAACGCAACTTGGGGTCATATATGTTCTACTGTAATGTCTAGTTGATAAGCCACAGCTCAACTAGGGTCATATATTATACTGTATTGTCTAGCTGATAAGCCACAAGCGCAACTGGGTGTTCTACTGTAATGTGTCGCCGATAAACCACAGCGCAACTAGGGTCATCGATATTCTACTGTAATGTCTAGCTGTTAAACCACGCCACAACTAGTTATAGATAAGTATGTACTGTAATGTCAGTGAAATAAGCTGCAGGACTTTCTCATGTTATATATTTGTTTGTTTGTTTTCTTGTAGTAATAATGAAAAACCTTAAGCTCAATTATTTTATGTTTGTTTACCACTAAAGGGAGACAATTATAATCTAACTGCTCCATTGTAGAGTAAACATTTTTACTGTCAGCCTCGTGGCTTGAGAGCAAAGATACTAAAATCCTAAGCTCTTAAATTCAAAAGGCTGAAGGGGGTGGTTTTTTTTTTTTTTTTTTTTTTTTTTTTGTTTTTTTTTTTGTACTTTTTTTGTATTTTTTTTTATAGAATTTTAAAAAACAGAAACTAAACAAAACTAATACTAATAACCCTCCATCTTTCTCAAATACTCATGCCACGACTTGTGGTGTCGCCTACATAAGTAGAGTCTACATGGCACGCAACCATGTACAGCAACTCTATATTTGCCCAGAGATTTGCAGAACCCACACCTCCGTTCCCTAGTCTGGCCATATATACCCTTTTCCCGGAGTTTGCCGAAAACATGGCTGGGATGGGCTGCAGGCACTGTTGCCGGGATCTGCAATCTCTGGGAAGAGAATACATTTCCATGTCCATCTCCTCGCTGTCTGAGGATGACATGTTGAAATGATTTTGTTGAAATGATTTGGTTCTATCCATTCCATTATATATAGGCATTTTCTTCCCGCCATATGCACATTTTCGAGTCACATGATGTATTCTGCAATTCTATTGGACAATTTTCCGCCATATGCCAAATTTGGATAATCATATTACATAATTAACAATAAAAATTGATGTGTTTTGACATGTGACTAAACAGTGGGAAAATTATTTAGATTTTAAACATCACATGACATCATGTGACTTAGATGCGGAAAATTATTTAAATTTTATGATCTCATGTGACTTAAAAGCGGAACATTACACAATCTGATTGGCTTTTTTTGACATGTGCCTAAACAGCGGAAAAATTATTTAGATTTTAAACATCACATGATGTCATGCAACTTGGGCGGAAAAATTAAACAATCCGATTCACTTTTTGACATATGATTAAAAAGCGGAAAATTATTAAGATTTTAAACATCACATGACGTCATGTTGACATAGAGCGGGAAAATTAAAAAATCTGATTGGCTTTTTTTGTCATTTAACTAAACAGCGGGGAAATTATTTAAATTTGATGATGTCATGTGCCTAAACAGCGGGAAAATTATTTAGATTTCAAAGCGTCACATGATGTTATGCAACATAGAGCGGAAAATTAAACAATCTGATTCGCTTTTTTGACATATGACTAAAAAGCGGAAAATTATTCAAATTTTCCAAGCAACAGAAGGGTATAAAAAGGCCAACATTCTGTGCCTCTTCCCTTTCTTCATTGAGAGACCACACGGTTAAGAGCTATCTTTTCCAAGTCTTGTTTGAACAGTTTTGTTTGAACAGTGTTTGAAGTGAAAAAGTTCACCCTACAAAATAGTGGAATATCCAAAGATATGTCTAGGAGAAGGCTGCTATCACTGCAGGCTGACCTGAGAGCTGCAGAGGGTGATACTTTCATGCAGGATATGGCAAGAGGAAGGCGTAAAGCTAGTGGTGGAGGAGGTAATAGAAGAGGAGATGGAGCCGGAGGTAGTCGTGATAACGGAGGACAAGGAGGAGGATTAAATCTGAATGAGTACGTTGAGGCATTGAAGAAGGATAAGCATGTTGCTCAACCTGACCAAGAATATTTGGACGCGATATCCACTTCATCAGATCCATATGAGTACGACTCTAAGTACAGCAGTGATGATGGTGAGTGTGGCCAAAATTTATTGCCTACTGAGATGAAAACATTTACTGAATTTTTAGACACAAAAGATTATATTTTCAGATACAATAATAGTTGAATTTGAATCTTCTATAAGACATGAAAGGATCATAAAATGTTACCACTATATGGAAATATTTGTGCAATTGATATATTTTTGTTACATGTTAATAACCAAACAACTATTTTGCCCAAGATTTCCTACCCCACTCCCCTCCCTTTCCATCTGAAGTAAGTTTGATCCTAGGACCATTGGACTTTGAACCAATTGTTTACCAATTAGCAAGTTCAGTCATCCAGTAACTATTTTGCCTAAGATTTCCTATTACCCCACTCCCTCCCTTTCTATCTAAAGGAAGTTTGATCCTAGGACCATTGGACTTTGAACCAATTGTTTACCAATTAGCAAGTTCAGTCATCCAGTTGTTTACACATCCCTGTTTACACCAAGTAAACTACTGTGAGATTCAAGCATGAACAAATTGTAAAATGTAAACTTTTATTTTTAGCAATCATAAGTTTTTGTTTGCAACTGAATGGACATGAATTTTAAAATATAGTATGTACATGTAGTAACATTAGGCCTATACCAAATGGTAATAATTATAAAAAAAATTGTAAAATATGTTGGCAAATCTGAATATTTGCTAATGTTACTTATTCTATCACACTCAGGTGGTGTTGCTGCTGGAGATGATGATGGTGCTGATATGGATGTGTCTGATGGCAATGGTGGTGGTAATGACCCTGGTAATGACCCTGGCAATGATCCCAACGATGACGATGATGATGACGATGACGATGACGATGATGACCCCAATGGTGACGATGATGGTAATGAACCTGGCAATGACGATGATGATCCTGACAATGATGACCCCAACGGTGACGATGATGGTAGTGAACCTGATCCCAGTGATGATGATGACGACAATGACGATGATGATGATGACCCCAGTGGCAGTGATGATGGTGGGTTCAGCGTTTATATCTTAGACAAAAAATGAGATTTCCCAGAGGCCTATATATATATATATATACTACCGTACTCAAAACTTTATATTTGTTGGCACATTTTAACCTTCTCCTGAAGTCAAAGTCAAAGTCTTTTTAAAAACTGTTTTAAACAAATTAGATGGTCAGTCAAGTCAACCAATTGTTTACAAATATCATTTTTTTTTGTTTACCTTCTACGCTTCCGAATCAAAACAGTAAATAGATGCATTTCACTTGTCCCTTGTATTCAAGCCGTCAGCCCAGATAGCTAAAGCTAAAGTAGTGAGTACTTTTTCAATGGATTTGTCAAGCAAAAATGTTTGACTTATTCAGAATGAAAACATAGAAATTTGAAGTAGCTTCAATATGTAACTGAATGTTCCCAAATTTATTGTTTTGTATCAAACACAGGTAGTAGTAGTGATGAGGGATCTGGGTCTGGAGACAGTAGTACCAACCCATCAGATGGCAGTGAAGGCGAAGGTGACGGTGAAGATGACGGTGAAGATGACGTGGGGTCTGAATTTGAAGATGAAGAGAGGAGAGTTCAGATAGTTCGGATGAGGAGATGGTGTTGCCACCTCAACGCCGGCGACAAAGACCTATCCGGCACTTGGACTCATGGCCGCTAGAAGACGACCCCTCATCGTACTCGGACTCCGACCATGACGAGGTGCCCGACCGGCATGGATGGAAGAAGCGTGGCAAGCCTCACCGGGTTCGCCAATTTGAGGGAGCTGGGAATGGGCCCACCTACAATGCAACAGGCATGAGCCCAATGGATCATTTTTGAAATTTTTCCATTGGCCATAATGCAGTCAATAGTCAATTGGACCAACCAGGCCCTCAGAAGTGCCAATGAACCAAGGACAACGTTGGCAGAGATTAGAGCTTTCTTCGAATCACACTAATGATGGGGCTCGTACCACTCAAGAGCATTTATGACTATTGGTATACAAGACGGGGTCTCAGAAACTAACTGATCTCTATAGGGATGACCCGGAAGCGGTACCTTCGCCTCTCCAAGTTTCTCACATGTAGGAATCCAGGCGAAGATGCTGACAATTGGGCGAGGTAACTCCTGAAGACAAGCAACATTACTTCCACCACACCAAGCGACACCCTCTTTATAAAGTGCTGCCTGTCTGGGAAGAGGTTTTGAAACGTTGTGGCGACAATTTCAACCTTGGTAGAAACATCGCCATTGATGAAGCCATGATTAGATACAAGGGCTTCAAAGCATTCGTCAAAAAGTTCTTTATGCCAAGTAAACCAATCCGTGCGGGTTTCAAGGTGTACGCTCTGTGCGACTCTGCCACACATTACATGGCAAACTTCAATGTTCATCCCAGATATACCACCACGGTCTATAAAATCAGTAAAGACCTGATACGTCCAGTGTTTAACAAATGTCACCATGTTTTTATGGACTCGTATTACACAGGTGTTAATCTGGCAAAGAAGTTGCTGCGGAGACGGACGTATATGACGGGCGCTATTATGAAGACCAGAAAAGGACTTCCGACGCAGTTTAACCTCGGCGACAAGAAGAACGGTTCTAGACGCAGAGCGGTGCACATGCGAAATTTCAAAAAGACGCGTCGTGGCACAATGTATTTCAGGAAACAACACCACCTGTCCTACACCATGTGGAACGACAGCCGTCCAATGCACGTCTTATCGACTGGTCACCAAGCATGGCGAAACCGTCAAGAGGACTTCGTCCTGAGGACCTTCTCCTTGGATGGCATCCTTCCAAAGGAGAAGCACCAGGTTGCCGCTCCGAAGCAGGTGCTAGATTACATTGCCAACATGGGTGGAGTCGACCACAACGACCAGCTCCGTGCATATCATACATGCAGCCGGAAGTCCAACATCTGGTGGAAGCAACTGGTCTATTTCCTGCTCGACATCTGCAGAGTGAATTCTTACATCTGTCACTTTCGTATGGACGGAGGAAAGCTATGCGGCAGCAAGACTTCATCCACGATGTCGTTGAAGGTCTCATAGACGGCTACGCCTACGGTCAAGACCATACCAGAAGGCACTACAGCAGCCGGCAAAATATGAGGGCGAGACCAGTGCCTGCGCTGGACCAATCCACCGCCTGGAGTTGCTGAAGGGCAAGAAGGAATGGGGCATTTCTTGCGTTAAACTTGCAAGGCGGCAGGAAGGGTCTGCGCTGGACGTCGTGGCAAACCAATAGTCACCAAGTGGGGATGCCGGCGTCAAGGGGCCCATTTCTGTCGTCTGAGCAAGAATCCGGAATGCTTTGCCAGCTACCACGGTGCGAGACGTCCTAATGCTGCCAACTAGATCCGTGCACCCACCCAGATGGACCTGCTTCAGATGGATCTTCAACCGGCCCGCCTACTTCCACGGGCCCGTTACTTTAAAAACCACCACCCCACCAGTTTGATGGGTCTTGGCCCATGTTACGATCGATGCCAGACCCAATTGATAACTGGACCAATTTTGGCAATGGCGATGACTGACTGGTCTGAGCCACAATTTTTTTTTTCTAATTAGGGGGATATGTGAAAAGATGAAATATTTTATAAATTTTAGGGGGATATGTGAAAAATTAAAATATTTTATATGTAAAAATATTGCAAAGAAATAGCTTGTAGGTTTTACACAGCCGATTCTTAATTTTTAGGCCATGGAAGTATGGGGTGGTTGCTTTTCAGCCTATTCTGTTTTATTTTTTAGATTATATTTTCCAGCTTTTGAGCTGAACAAGCATTTCTTTGCATCATCAAAAAATGGCAAGGATGAGATATACCGGAATGACAGAGTGGTTTGGCCAATGTCTATGATCGATGCCAAACCCAGATATAGCCACCGAGTAACTCTGAGCCATTTGTAAAATTCAGAAACATGTTGCCTGGCTTTTCAGCGAAATCAAATTTCTTTGGTATGAAATTTTTGCATGGCTTTTCAGCCTTGGTTTTTCTAATATAAATTTATGCAATTTTAGGGAGCTTTATGCCTATGGTTTTTCAGCCTAACGGCATGAGATACTTGCATCTGTGGCTTTTCAGCCTCGATGTACATGTATCTTGAATGTCTAAATTATAAATGTTTGTGCAAAAGTGAAGCCTGGCTTTTCAGCCAACCTAGGCTATAAATTCATAGTGATGTTCCCTATTCAAATTACTTTGACTTATGGCAATATTGTTTCTGAATGGGGGGTGGGTGGGGATGGCAATGATGATAGGAAATTTCCCACCTTGCAAGCTATACAGCTAGTCTGCTTGCATTGTAAATATCTGAGCCATCACTTCAACAACAAAAATGCTATGGTCCTACATACACTCAACCCCAAACTAAGTCAATGTTACAGTCCTACATATTCAATGATCCCAAACAAAATGTACGCCTATGTTCATGACAATAAAATACAGGGCTATTAGCTATATTCAAAACAAATAAATAGCTAAAAAATAAAATAATGGCCTTTATTCATAACAAACAAATAAAATTTGTGGTTAAAGTACTCCTGTCACAACACTCTCATGCTGAGCCCAAAATAATTAACAAAATGAGTTACAGATAAATAAAACAAAGAGCATGACTTTTGTTTTGGTCAATAGTATAATAGATAATGAAACTAAAACTAAAATGTGAAGTCTATAGTTGATTTGTAGTTGTCAGTGACCACTAGGATTGGTTAATGATTATGTCAGTCTCTGCCCTTTTGCTGCAGCTTAACAGCAAGATATTATGGTACATGATTGAAATACCACAAAACACCACACTTGAAAATAAGATTGAAAAGATCGATAGGCTTTAAAATTTTTAATTACCACAGCTAATTTGTTACAACATATATAAAAACCAAATACCACCTATTTTTTACAAAGTGAGATTTTGTGAGATTTAGTTTTTTTTAAAAAAAAAAAAAATGAGATTTAGTGAGATTCAGTTATGACTTTACTTTTGTGCATTTTTTTGTAGTGAGATTTTGTGAGAATTAGTTTTGTATGAATTAAAGTTTGAGTGAGATTCAGTTAACATGTTTAAAATCAGTACAAATAAGATTTAGTGAGATTCGGTTAATAACATGCATTAATAAATTACATGTTATTTCAACATACACTCCACATCTCACAAAATCTCATTCCACTTTTTTAATGAGATTTAGTGAGATTTAGTTATTAACAGGCTTTGCAGATGGACATTTAGTGAGATTTTGTGAGACTTGGTTATTTACCAGGGTTTTTCCCCTTGTGTTCAGTTAGGGTTAATGCTACCCCTGCCTTAAGGTACATATTTCGAGGAGCATAACAAACACCAAATTGGTGTTGTATGACCTTTGACATGCATGCATTCTTTTGTCAAGAGTGACATGGTCTTTCAATTCGTGCCGAGTGTCCTTGGCAGACTTGATTATGCTTCAGTGGTCATGAAAGGATTCAATAGATAACCTCTGCCCCAATAATCCCAAGCTATTGTCTGAAACTGCACCTCGAAAGATGTATCAGAAGAACTCAGTCCTCAAATGATAGTCATATACTGACCAAAAGATAAATGACTGACTATCATTGAGGACTGAGTTGCTTAGATCTACCCTGGCTACACATTTCCAAAATTGTGAAGCAAAGCAATCAAAATTGAGTGCTGCATTTTGTGTTGTGTGTGTTGTAACAGGAAAGGAAGTGTTGCTAAAGTACTTGCCCATTGGCAGGAAATTAAACTACATGATCTGCCTTAGAAGTTTGATCAGTAAATAACAAGAAAAATTACCATCATTAACTTTACAAACTTATTGCACCTGAAAATGAAAAGAAAACTGCATATATGTATACAGATTAAATTAGGGTTATTTTACTATTGGGCTCCAGATCCGGAATAAGGCATGTGACTTTGGTTGGCAAAAGTTTATTGACCAGCCATGGGCAGTGAGCTAGTAAAAGCATAATGTTTGAATGGGGATTCCCTGTAACTTATAAATCTGTATTGGGGATTTCTAGCACTGTAGCACCTTAAGTTGATAGGGTGATAGAGTATGATGACCTTGGATGCTGCATATTTATGAATGTTAATAAGCTTATTTGGATTGTTAACTCATCACAAACCAATACAGGTGATTCTCCTGCAGTAAACTCATGCATCCACAAACTCTGTTGTGGAGGCTCCTTAATGAGCATAATGCCAAATTTCCAAAGGTCCATAATATGCATTTATTTACACATCAACATCAAAACAATTGATGCATACAAACTAATTTACATTATTATTTTTTCATTCCTAACTGCAGAAACTCCAGACTACATTTGTATTATGCTGTAGCCATCTAGCTCATAAAAAGCAAGCCAGATGGGTAAAAGACGACACCAATCGAGTTCTGTTGAGGAAGTAAGCCCAGTAGTCACCAGGCGTACATCAACCAGACTTACTCGCTCCAAGAAGCTGAAATCCACTGTCAAATCCTCTTCACCTGTCTTGGGGAAGGCAACGGTCAGTATCAGACAACATCAGGAAGTAGGCAATACCAGACAACAGGAAGCCGGTCCCAGTGCAGTAAAGAGTAGCAACAGACGGTCACGACTGCGATTGTCTAATGCTCATAGACTATTGGGTATGTGTTTTGTTTTCAAATGATGTACAAATAAGGGTGAAATAAAAAAAGTAACTTTTAGTGAGTGACAGCAATTTTTTAGTAGTACCAGATTTTATTTTCTGTTTCTTGACAACACTGAGTATCTTTAGAATAAGGAATATAATACTTCCAAATTCTATCCCCCTTACTCTAAAAGTCCTGCCGTATGTATGTACACCTCTTTTGTTACACAACGAA